>NC_033801.1:63184789-63253843 GCF_001876935.1 Asparagus officinalis | reverse complement strand
GCCCTCTGCGCCTCCTTCGCGGCCGCCATCACCCTGTTCACCTCCTCCTGCGTGCATGCTGTCCCCACCCAAACCAAAACAACAAAAATCGTTAATTAGTCGAAAAAACAATTTTCAAACGCAAAATTAGCCCAAGTTATAATCAGGGTTTGGGAATCCGGGGAGCGTAAGTGATACGAGAATCTACGTACCTTGGACTCTGTACTCTGGCTTCCTGGTGGTGGGGTTGACGATGGAAAACGACTTCCCGGAGCTCGACCTCCTCCACTCGCCGTCGGCGTAGTACTTTGTACACCTCCTGATCGATGATGTCCTCGAAAACGCCGGTTCCCGCCATGATCTGACGGCCCGGTTGAGCAACCCGCCGTGGCACGAATCTTAAAGGACGAGACGGGGTGGGTAGAGCGGGCAGGGGGTGGTGATGACGATGGTGTGGCTTATTATTATTGTTATTGTTATGTAGAGGGGAGAATGGGAGCCAGAGGTTGGGGTCGTGGTGGGCCAGCGGGAGGATCATGTTTTCTCATTGGGACAGCGAAGGGAAGGGCGTTGTGGTTGGGAGGGGTTGGCAAGAGGGGCTTAGTTATCCACCGTAATTACCGGGGGAGCCACCGGTTTCTTAAGGGGGGCGATTATCCTTGTTTTGAGGTCGAGGCTCGTGGAGAAGCCCCTGAATTTTTGTGCCTTTTTTTTTAATAAAAATAATAATCCGGCCCTTTTAATTTTTAATTTTCCCGATTATGTCACGCAAAGTAATGAGCCCCCGTCTGGTGGGAAAATTGAAAAAAGAAATGAGAAAACGAATTTGTATTATTCTCTCTAACAGACCTTAAAAAAAAATTACAAAAGAAATTACAATCTTCTTGTATCGGATTCTCGATTTACAAAAGAGAGAAAAATCGACAGAGATCTTTCCCTTTGCTTAACCTGGGTTCTTCTTGGTGTCGATGGGAGTTCAGATCCTTGTATCCCGTTGACAATCCGACGTTTCACCTCGTTGGAACACGATATCTTCCTCTTGACTTGATATTGAGGAGAACTTGCGTGGCAAGTTGAACAGAATTCTTGACGAGTTTAAGAACTCAGAATGAGTTTAAAACTCTGTAAAAGAGTTAATTTAAACCGAAAATCGGTTTGTAAGCCAAGGGAGAACGCTTCAAAGATCTCTGTTGCAGAAGAAGACCTTCGGTTGCAGAGGAAAAATGTCGATCTCTAAAAGATTCAAGCCCTTTTGATGATCTGCCCAAAAAAATCCCTTCTTTGCTGCCGAAAAGAGGATCCGAAGCCGCCCCGAACTAAGCCGAATTTTTAGCTATTTATAAGGGATTTTGGGGTGTAACCGCCCCTTAATCCGCTCATTAATAGAGGCTTAATTGCCCCATTAATCGGGTGTAACAGCCCTGTGACGCCCCTGGGTTCACACAAGGCTGTAGTCCAAGGTGAAACCAAGAATGTCAAACCTGCCATGCACCACACCGTGCAATAACATGTTTCACCATCACAATTAACATCTATCTAGTAGAGTCAACAACTGGTGTAGGTACAAAACAGGTAAAAGATAATACAAGAAATGCTGATGAAATGATAATAGTCATGGTGTAGGTACAAAACAGGTAAAAGATAATACAAGAAATGCTGATGAAATGATAATAGTCACATAAATATCTCATCGTCCAACGCACAGAAATACATGGTCAAGATCCGAGTAGATAAACTGGAATACTCATCAAGTCTCAAATACAAATATCCGACAAAAAGGAAATAAGGCACACAACCTTTACAACTTCTAGAACAATACTCTCGAATGTCTAAACACAAAACTACTGTAGAACTCCAAAATAAAACATAGCTAAAATAGACAGCTGAACACTAAAGTGTGTCGCCATCAACCTGCGACTCTCCGGGCTCCTGGCTCGTTACCTGAAAGGGGGAGGGACAACGAGCGTCAAAGCGCTAGCGAGTAACATCACAACCAACCCCAAGGGAACAGGGCTCGTTGTATAAGAAAATACAGTGAGTATATAATAGATCTAAAATCATTTATCTTATTAAAGAGGGTTTTCGTATTTAAAAATTTACAACACGAGCATAGGTACGTCGAGCGAAATAATCCAAACAAGGAAACCCTCATGTATATACTTTGTATCTCAAATTGTAAATCTCTAAACACCAGACCTGAGGTTCTAGTACAGAAAACAATAATAAAAGAAATACAGCGAATCTCAGAGCAAAAATACAGTGCCATACCATAGCTAACATGAACATCATGTTATTACTTACATGAATATCATATCGAGATTTACATAAGTGTTATGACATAAACTCACATGAGTGACATGTCAGAAAATGATTAAGTGTCCAAAACATAGACTATATAAATTAAACGTCCAACTCATGGACTGAATATAACCGTTGTCCAACGCATAGACCGGATGTGACCGTTGTCCAACGCATGGACCGGGTGTGACCGTTGTCTAACGCATGGACCGGATGTGACCGTTGTCCAACGCATGGACCGGGTGTGACCGTTATCCAACGCATGGACCGGATGGTAATGCATATCCAGCACGAGGATTAAAATAGCTATGCATGTCCAACACGAGGACTAAGAGGTAATGCTTGTCCAACACGAGAACTGTGGATTTTAGTCCAACACGAGGACTAAAATGGTGAAAATATCACTGGGATACATAGTGAAATCTACCTATATCAATTCACAGTCAAAACAGTGTATATATCCATAATTGGTACCCTCAGGTCTTCTATCATGCCTGGGTACATAGTAAGACCAAATACCAATGTCAGATAGTCCAGGAAATCACTCGAACCTGAACAAATATTCAAAAATGTACAAAACAGGGAAAATGCAATAGAGAGTGCGGCGGTCGACCGCACCGGTCAACCGCTCTCTGATACGTTCTGTCGGTCGACCGCTGCGACCTCGCGGTCGACCGACAGAGCGTCGCGGTCGACCGATGAGGCTTTGCGGTCGACCGCAGCTCCAAAACGAGCCCAGCGGTCGACCGCCGAGCGGACAGAAACCCAAATTTGGGTTTCTGTCAGCTCGAAACCTGAAATAAAATTTACAAAATTTCTACAATAACAAGAGTTCTAAAGTTCTGGGAAAATATAGCTAGTCTCAAGCATGAAATCCATATTCCCAATATTTCAAAATACAGGAGAAACAAATTGGAAACGTTTTAAATGACAGTAAAATATGGTTAAGCTCTTGTTTAAGAAAACTCAGATCTAGATTTTTATTGGACAAAACTTTGGTGAACTTTCATAAACTAAAATATCGATTCTTGCAATCTATAATGTAAAGAACTCTTTTTTTATACGAAAATACTTGTTGGGCTCTTCAAAAACTCATGAAAAATCAAAATAAAACCATAGAAAATAGGGGTGAGGGATTGGGCGAGATGATACTCGCCTTTGGTGAGCAACGGATCGCTGAAACTGAAGGAGAACGCTTTCCTTCGCTGGATCTCACTAAGAGCTGCTGCAAATCCTCAAGAACTGTTCCCAAATCACCAATAGAGAAGATTAGGGTTTAAGGGAAGAGAGAGGGGGCTAGGGTTTTGATTTCAGAACTCCCAGAGGCTCTCTCGTGAACAGTAGCATATATACCAACTCACAAACTCGACCCGAAACCCGTTTGAACCCGAACTGAGAAAACTCTCAGATTGCTGTTCGGTCGACCGACGCGGTCGACCGCCACGGTCGACCGTGTCGGTCGACCGCGCAGCACAAAATGCCTGCTGCTAGGCATTTCACCTACTGGCCTTCACACTTGGTTTCTCTCACTTGTAAACACCTGCTGGGTTCCCAAACACTGATAAATATACATATTTGATATATATACATGATTATTCCTCATAAGAGAATTATTCACTATTAATAATTCACATATATTTATTATAAAATTTTCGGGGTTTTACATTCTTCCCCCCTTAAAAGAATTTCGTCCTCGAAATTCGGAAATCATACGCATCTCGAAATATGAATTTCTAGATGAACATATAGAATATTTATACTTAACGATCTAAAATGATAACATTCTCGCTCAAATCCTAATCTAGTGGAACTAGTACATCGGGCGAAAAAATCCAAACAAGGAACCCCCCATTTATATACCATGTGTTCCAAAAGATTAAGAATTAAGCGTAAATATCCTCATTCTAGCGTTAAATCAAAATATAACCACACAAATAATCGTACACATAAATCAATACACTTCCTCAATAGGTACCGGAAGTCGCGCAGCATAACATATTCACGTTCTCGAAAATCATCTTCGATGTCTACACTTAACCATCAAAAATGTGAATACCCCCACTTAACCCCTAATTAAATGGAACAAGTACATCGAGCGAAAAATCCAAACAAGGAACCCCTCATATATATACCATATGTTCCAAGTACTTAGGAGATAAGTGTTAATACCCTCATTTTAGTGTTAAGTATAAACATCAACATACAGGTAACCATAAGCCATAAATAAGACATACAAAAATTTAATTTACTTGATCAAACAAATTGTGGGTAGTCGCGATGTATATCCTCCTCGCGCTCCCGAGAAACCTCCTCAACTCCTTTCCGATTCCACTGAATTTTCACCAAGGGAAAAATATCTTGTTTCTAAATTTCTTGTCTTCTCTAGCAAGTATACAAACTGGGATTTCGATCATAGTCAAATCAACCTGAAGCTAAATCTCCGATGCGTTCAACACTCGCTGTTGCTCTTCAACATGTAATTGTTTCTTTAAAATATGAAATACTTTATGTACACTAGACATCGGTGCTGGAAAGTCTAGTCCATATGAAATAGCTCTAATATGCTCCAAAATGCAAAACGGTCCAATATATCTCAGCTCAACTTTCCCCTGTCGTCCAAATCGTTGTACGCCTTTCATAGGCGATACCTTCAGCATGGCTATCTCCCACCTGAAACTCCAAGGGTTTTCGCCTCTTATCTGCATAACCCTTCTGTCGGCTCTGAGCGGTTAGAATCCGCCCCCTGATCAATGCTACCTTCTCGGTAGTCTGCCTCACTAGCTCTGACCCAAGCATCAAACTGTCCTTTAGCTCCGCCCAACATATCGGCGATCTACAGGGCCTCCCGTACAATGCCTCATACGGGGTCATACCGATCGTCGCTTGATAACTGTTGTGATAAGCAAACTCTACCAGTGGAATATGATCCTCCCAGCTGCCTTGGAAGTCAATGATGCATGCCCGCAACATGTCCTCCAACACCTAATTCACCCTCTCCGTCTGACCATCCGTCTGGGGGTGGAATACGCTGCTATAAGATAGCCTGCTACCAAATGAGTCCTGGAAACTCCTCCAAAAATGTGAAGTGAACACCGAACCTTGATCCGATAAATTCGTGTCCGGAACTCCATGAGGTCGTACTATCTCCCGGATAAATATCCTCGCATATGCCTCGGCAGTATAGGTAGTCCCCACCGGAATGAAATGGGCCGACTTCGACAATCGGTCCACAATCATCCAAACCGAATCATTCCCCTTCTTCGACTTCGGCAACCCCACAATAAAATCCATGGAAATGTCTGCCCACTCCCACTCTAGGATGGGTAAAGGCTAAAGTGTCCCTGCCGGTCTCTGATGCTCTGCCTTCACCTGCTGACAGGTAAAATATCTTTCCAAATAGTCTGCAATCTCTCTACGCATACCGCTCCACCAGAATTGTCTCTTCAAATCCTTGTACATCTTGGTGGTTCCTGGATGCACTGTGTACCGAGTACGGTGTGCCTCATCAGATAACTCCCTTTTCAGCTCTGCGCTGGCTGGCATAACCAATCTACCCTTCATCCGTAGACCTCCGTCAGCTCCGATGGTCCAATCAGTCTTAGGTTCTTTGGAAATCTCCTCCTTTCGGATTTGAATCCAAGAGTCTCCCAACTGAGCTCTGACAACTCTGTCACTCCAAGATGGCTGCACTGTCACAGCTCCCAAAAATGCACTGGTTACTCCAATCTCGGGTCTAAAATCAAACTGGCTAAGAGTGATAAGATCCCGATGCAATGAACACCTCAAAGCCGAAATCCAATGTCGACGCTTCCTGCTTAAGGCATCTGCTACGACGTTCGCCTTCCCCGGATGATACTGGATCGCGAACTCGTAGTCCTTAATAAACTCAACCCACCTCCGCTGTCTCTGATTGAGTCCTCTGTCTCTGGTTGAGTTCCTTCTGGGAAAAGAGGTACTTCAGACTCTGGTGATCTGTGAATAACTCAAACTGCACCCCATATAGGTAGTGCCTCCAAGACTTCAGTGCAAATACCACTGCTGCCAACTCCAACTCATGAGTGGGATAGTTCTGCTCATGCACCCTCAGCTACCGTGAGATATAAGCTACTACTCTCTGAGTCTGCATCAATACGCCTCCTAAGCCTACCAACGATGCATCTGTGTATACGACGAATGTCCTGTCGCTGCTCGGAATAGTCAAAACCGGCGCTGTAGTCAACTTAGTCTTCAAAATATCAAAGGCCTCCTGGCACTCCATGCTCCATATGAACTGTACATCCTTCTTCATAAGGCGTGTAATCGGCATCGCAATCTTCGAGAAGTCCTGAATGAACTTCCTGTAATATCCAGCTAAACCCAAAAAGCTGCGAATCTCTGACACCGTCTTCGGTGGCTCCCAATCAAGAACTGCCGTGATCTTAGCTGGATCCACCGCTATACCCTCTCGACTGATAACATGGCCAAGAAATCTGACTTCTGAAAGCCAAAACTCATACTTGCTGAACTTGGCATACAACTGGTGCTCCTGAAGGGTCCTCAACGCTATCCGTAAATGCTCCTCATGATCTGCCTCCGATCTCGAGTAAATGAGAATATCGTCGATGAACACGATCACAAACTGATCTAAGAATGGATGGAAAACCCGGTTCATCAAATCCATGAATACCGCGGGTGCATTGGTCAACCCAAATGGCATGACTAGGAACTCGAAGGATCCATATCGAGTATGAAAGGTGGTCTTGGGAATATCCATCTCCTGAACCCGCAACTGATGATAGCCAGAACGAAGATCAATCTTCGAGAAATACTGCGCTCCCTGCAAACTGGTCAAACAAGTCATCAATCCTAGGTAGTGGGTACCTATTTCGAATAGTGACATTGTTCAACTCTCTATAATCTATGCATAACCTCATACTACCATCCTTCTTCTTCACGAAGAGTACTGGCGCGCCCCACAGAGAATGACTCCGGCGAATGAAACCCTGAGCTAACAACTCGTCCAACTGGGTCTGCAGCTCCCTCATCTCAGCTGGTGCCATGCGATAGGGTGCGCGGGATATCGGGGCTGTGCCTGGCTGCAACTCAATACAGAACTTGACCTCTCTCATAGGAGGTAACCCAGGTATGTCCTGAAAGACATCCTGAAAATCTGAGACAACTGTAGTCTCCAATAACTCGGCTCCCTGATCCCGTCGCATCACCTCCTCGATGTACGCCAAAAATGACTCCGCAAATCGGTTGCCCTGAGAGGTAGCTACAATCATCTCGGACCCATCGAACGCTCCCAACTTGACCGTCTTCGCAAAGCAGTCAATACTAATATGGTAGGAAGACAACCAATCCATACCAAGAATGACAACGAAATCGGACATATGCAACACTATCAAATCCACTATGAACTCCGACTCGTCTAGACTGACGGTACACCTCCTACAAACGCTCTCCAGAAGCGATACCTCTCCTAAAGTGGTGGAAACAGATAAAATGGGTGTCTAGAGGCTGAGCTATAAGCTGGAGTCTAGCCATAAATGCATACGATATGAAGGAATGCGACGATTCCGAATCGAAAAGAATACGGGTGGAAAAAGGGATTCAAAAAGGACGTACCCTCCAAAACTGCTCCATTAGCTCCATGATCATGCGGGACTACTGCACATACTCTGCCGGTGGCTAAAGACTGCTCTGTCACTGGTGCTGGAGAATATGGGACAATCTGCCCCTGGGAAACCTCCTGAACTGCTAGAACCTGCCCTTCAGTCTTCCGTTGCTGCTGAGTTGGACCATTTCCCTTCTGAGATCTTGTTGGTACACTGCGGCACTCTAATGCCTTGTGTCCGACCTTGCGACAGTTAAAACAAGATCCCCGGAACTTGTGCTGCTGACTTGCTCTCTGATCCTGTTGAGATCCCTTCTTATGAGGGCTCTGCTGATCCTGTTGGGATCCAATCAAGGGTATCTTGTTCTTGCCCTTGTCTCCGGCGTGCCCTCTCTTAGCACTCCCTTCCTCGTCCTTCTGGAACTTAGCTGTCCCATTTTTTTGAGAAATGGCGGTTTCAGCTACTGGTGGTGGTGGTGTAATGTGATTCGCCACAAGCTCCTCGATTGCTGCTATCCTAGCGACTAGGGGAGCCATAAGATCTACCAGGTACTGGGGAGCCTGCTGCGGCTCAGGTGGATTTTGTTGTGGTTCAGCCTGTCCAGATCTCTGAGTACGTGACATATCATATTCTGACATCTCTGCTCAAAAGAAAATAAGGGTTTAGGAGTCAAAATAGACCTCTATAAATAGCGTATCACAATACAATTTTCACAACATATAGTATTTGCACAAATACTTTAAACTTATACAAAAATAGTTGTCATAAAAAAAATTTCTCAAATTTTGAGATATACGCATATATCGTCCTCACTCATACTAGGAAATCCTTACGGACTCTATACATGAATCCTAGGAAACTCTATCCTAGCTCCACGACTCGACACAGGATGATCCTAAGGATACTGGAACTAGAGCTCTGATACCAACTGTGACGCCCCTGGGTTCACACAAGGCTGCAGTCCAAGGTAAAACCAAGAATGTCAAACCTGCCATGCACCACACCGTGCAATAACATGTTTCACCATCATAATTAACATCTATCTAGTAGAGTCAACAACTGGTGTAGGTACAAAACAGGTAAAAGATAATACAAGAAATGCTGATGAAATGATAATAGTCACATAAATGTTTCATCGTCCAACGCACAGAAATACATAGTCAAGATCTGAGTAGATAAACTGGAATACTCATCAAGTCTCAAATACAAATATCTGACAAAAAGGAAATAAAGCACATAACCTTTACAACTTCTAGAACAAGACTCTCGAATGTCTAAACACAAATCTACTGTGGAACTCCAAAATAAAACATAGCTAAAATAGACAGCTGAACACTAAAGTGTGTCGCCATCAACCTGCGACTCTCCGGGCTCCTGGCTCGTTACCTGAAAGGGGGAGGGACAACGAGCGTCAAAGCGCTAGCGAGTAACATCACAACCAACCCCAAGGGAAAAGGGCTCGTTGTATAAGAAAATACAGATAATACATAATAGATCTAAAATCATTGATCTTACTAAAGAGGATTTTAGTATTTAGAAATTTACAACACGAGCATAGGTACGTCGAGCGAAATAATCCAAACAAGGAAACCCTCATGTATATACCTTGTATCTCAAATTGTAAATCCCTAAACACCAAACCCAAAACAAGAAATCAAGAAATACAGCTAATCTCAGAGCAAAAATACAGTGCCATACCATAGCTAACATGAACATCATGTTATTACTTACATGAATATCATATCGAGATTTACATAAGTGTTATGACATAAACTCACATGAGTGACATGTCAGAAAACGATTAAGTGTCCAAAACATAGACTATATAAATTAAACGTCCAACTCATGGACTGAATATAACCGTTGTCCAACGCATGGATCGGATGTGACCGTTGTTCAACGCATGGACCGGGTGTGACCGTTGTCCAACGCATGGACCGGATGTGACCGTTGTCCAACGCATGGACCGGGTGTGACCGTTATCTAACGCATGGACCGGATGGTAATGCATATCCAGCACGAGGATTAAAATAGCTATGCATGTCCAACACGAGGACTAAGAGGTAATGCTTGTCCAACACGAGGACTGTGGATTTTAGTCCAACACGAGGACTGTGAAATGGTGAAAATATCACTGGGATACATAGTGAAATCTTCCTATATCAATTCATAGTCAAAACAGTGTATATATCCATAATTGGTACCCTCAGGTCTTCTATCATGACTGGGTACATAGTAAGACCAAATACTAATGTCAGATAGTCCAGGAAATCACTCGAACCTGAACAAATATTCAAAAATGTACAAAACAGGGAAAATACAACAGAGAGTGCGGCGGTCGACCGCACCGGTCGACCGCTCTCTGATACGTTCTGTCGGTCGACCGACAGAGCGTCGCGGTCGACCGATGAGGCTTTGCGGTCGACCGCAGCTCCAAAACGAGCCCGGCAGTCGATCGCACCGGTCGACCGCCGAGCGGACAGAAACCCAAATTTGGGTTTCTGTCAGCTCGAAACCTAAAATAAAATTTACAAAATTTCTACAATAACAAGAGTTCCATAGTTCTGGGAAAATATAGCTAGTCTCAAGCATGAAATCCATATTCCTAATATTTCAAAATACAGGAGAAACAAATTGGAAACGTTTTAAATGATAGTAAAACATGGTTAAGCTCTTGTTTAAGAAAACTCAGATCTAGATTTTTATTGGACAAAACGTTGGTGAACTTTCATAAACTGAAATCTCGATTCTTGCAATCTATAATGTAAAGAACTCTTTTTTTATACGAAAATACCTGTTGGGCTCTTCAAAAACTCATGAAAAATCAAAATAAAACCATAGAAAATAGGGGTGAGGGATTGGGCGAGATGATACTTGCCTTTGGTGAGCAACGGATCGCTGAAACTGAAGGAGAACGCTTTCCTTCGCTGGATCTCACTAAGAGCTGCTGCAAATCCTCAAGAACTGCTCCCAAATCACCAATAGAGAAGATTAGGGTTTAAGGGAAGAGAGAGGGGGCTAGGGTTTTGATTTCAGAACTCCCAGAGGCTCTCTCGTGAACAGTAGCATATATACCAACTCACAAACCCGACCCGAAACCCGTTTGAACCCGAACTGAGAAAACTCTCAGATTGCTGTTCGGTCGACCGACGCGGTCGACCACCACGGTCGACCGCGTCGGTCGATCGCGCAGCACAAAATGCATGCTGCTAGGCATTTCACCTGCTGGCCTTCACACTCGGTTTCTCTCACTTGTAAACACCTGCTGGGTTCCCAAACACTGATAAATATACATATCTGATATATATACATGATTATTCCTCATAAGAGAATTATTCACTATTAATAATTCACATATATTTATTATAAAATTTTCGGGGTTTTACACGCCCCTTAAACCACTCCCCAGATCGTGGGTGGAAAATGGTTTTTTTGGAACCGTTTGAATGAGTCAAACGCAGCAATTTGCATTCTGGGTGTGAACCTACGTTCCAACGCATGGTCCTGGAAACTGCGTTAGCGGCTGGATTTGAGCTGCATCAACGGCTATGAACGCAGTACCTAGAAGTTGCGTTTGTGTTGTGTTAGTGGCGTTCGAACACAGCGTTTGGAAGCTGCGTTAGTGACTGGATTTGAGCTACGTCAGCGGCTGTGAACGAAGTGCCTGGAAGCTGCTTTTGTGCTGCGTTAGTGGCGTTCGAACGTAGCGTTTGGAAGCTGCGTTAGTGGCTTTTTTTTAGCTACGTCATGATTCTGAACTGCGTCTGTGGCTTAAGAACGCTACGTTTGTGTTGCGTTAGCGGTTGAAAACGCTGTGTTTTGTTGATGAGAACGCAGTGGTTGCATAGTTTCAACTCTGGAACGTAGAGGCGAGCCTCAGACGAGCTTGGTGAGCTTCAAGCGAAGTCCAATGTTCAGGCGAAGTTCCGTCTTGAAGACAGACTTCAGAACATGACTTGCTGCGAAGAACATGTCATAACTTTCAAACCGTAAGTCAGAATTGGACGAATTATATATAAAATTGATTATCTCGACGAGATGGAGCCGACCAAACCTACCCAAAGGGTTCGGTTTGATCTCTTCCGTTTCGCCAAATTCCTTACGGTTTGAAAGATATCTGCGTTTTGATTTGAAGAGACCGTTAATTTGTAGTCTCTTTTGCTAGAGCGTTGCAAAGATCGTCATCTTGTAACCTTCGTCTTGGCTCCTTGAAAATATGAGAGTCATCAGATTGTAAATTCCGATGTTGATTGTGAAGACAGTTGAATTAAATCTTTTCATCAGTTGTTGTGAAGGTCGTCAGATTGTAACCTTCGTTGAAGCCGTCAAATTGTAACTTTCATCATCGGTGTTTGATGGGGATTAACTATCTACAATAATTTTTAGACAACCTACTAACCCCTACCCCCACAACGGAAAAAAAATTAAAAAACAAAAAATCTAGTAATTTGCACCCCCAACTCTCATTCATTTGTGACTTTAAGAACACAAGTCTAATCCGTGTCTTTTTATTCATCAAGACTCTAATTTCATTTCCTAAGCTCAAACGGTATGTCCAACCTATAGTTTTATAATTTATATTTTTATTGTCGGTCAAAAGAAACCTTTTGAAATCCGCGACTGTTTGTTTGTTTAGTCTAAGGACTAAGTTCGTCTATTTAATAAGGGGCTGTTTGGTTGCACCTTTTTTGAGAAAACTTTTCTCAAAACATCTGACAATGACAAATTTGTAATTAAACGTTTTCCAGAGATTTCTGTAAATTGTGTTTGGTTCAACAAAAAATTTACAGAAATATTTTCTATAAAATATCAAAACCTACCAAATTTTACAAAAAATAATTTCCTCTCAAAATGAGAGGAAATCACCAGAAATCTGACACATACCATATTTAATTAAAAACCTACCAAATCTTGTTATTTTCTATAAAGTTATGAGCTATTTTCTTGTTTTGAACCAAACAAGCAAAGTACAAAAAACAAGAAAATTGGTACTTTCTTATTTCTCAAAACTTTTCCTATAATTTTTTTAAGAAATACAAGGAAATCATATTTTAGGTGAAAAACATTTCCTATAATTTCTAGAAATTGAACCAAACACCCCCTAAGGCTAAGGAGGTGGATTAGGAGGTTAAGTTTGAGGGTAAATTTCATTTTAATCCCTCTAGAAAAGTTAATTTATCTCTTACCATTTTTTTGTGTATCCCAAATTAAGCCAGGATAACTTTATTTAATCCCTGCGTAAATTTTGTTGTTTGATCGATTAAGGAGGGATTGACTGATTGACTGGCTTTGACTCCTCACTTTACTATTGTAAAACAGAGCCTTGGACATTTTATTGGGGATTAATCACTTTTTATTGTTAAATTTTTTTTATTAACACTTTAATTTGTAATGTCCAAAAAAAAGTTATTTTTACATTATTTGTATCGCTTAGGTATCATAAGAAAATTATGCCAAACAGTCTAGCTTAATTAATTATATTTAGAGCGATCGACTTTATAAAAATACTGGTAGGGAGATACAGAGGACCTGTTTGCTTGTTTTCTTGCATGGTCAATGGGTTAGGATTCAACGGTTCAATATTTTTTTATATAAAGATTGAACAGTCCGAGAAATCTAAAACTAGTAAAGTTGTAGGAAAATAAGCAAATGGGTTAGGATTCAACAGTTCATTATTATTTTATATAAAGATTGAACAGTCCGAATAATCTAAAACTAGTAAAGTTGTAGGAAAATAAGCAAACGGGTTAGGATTCAACAGTTCAATATTTTTTTATATAAAGATTGAACAGTCCGAGTAATCTAAAACTAGTAGAGTTGTAGGAAAAATACTTAACTATAGTTTTTTGGAGCGCCAATAGAACTGTCTGTGCTCGGGAGTGATACATTGTCAACAAGCAGGATAGGTACGTTTCCGTACTTCTGAATTCCGTACATTATCAATAAATATATATAGGGGTGTTTTTTCAACTCCTATAATTTTAGGATATGAATTTCACCATGGGATTTAAAATCTATAGGTGTTTTGTTATGGATTGAGATTTCTAAAATGTTGTTTGTTTCATTTATATTTTGGGATTTGGAATACTATAATTTATAATATTTTATTTGTTTCAAGCTCAAATTGTAGCATTACCAAATGCTAAAATTTTATAATATGATGAATATGATTTCTTGGTAAGGTTACCTCCCACAAAAAGATAAAATTAAGATTTGTCAAATCCTCTCCAATTGAGAGGTAAGCACACTTATTTATGGGATTTGTCAAAATCCTCTCCAATTGAGAGGATTTAACAAATTCTAAAATTTGGATATTTTTTGTACTTTTGAGATTCAATATTCTAAAAGCTTTCTTAAAACAAACATCATATATGGAATCTTAAAATATAAAAAAAAAACTCACTTTTTGATCCCAAAACTTATAATCCATACCAAATACCAAAATTTTTGGTGAAACAAACACCCCTTAGAGGATTTTTCTCTCGTTTCTAAAAAATATTTGTCGCAAAACCCACTGGTTATATGAAAGGTAACAGCTTACTATTATGAAATGATTTATTCTTCTTTTATTTAGTGATTATTAATTAGTTAAACACATGGGGGCTTCTGTTGGATAGCAGATTCCTAATATATTTTCTAATCTGTTTTGGTAACATGATTCCGAATCTGTTTTGGTAACAGGCTATAAGGATTCCTAAGTTGTTTTGTTTTTTTGTTTTAGAATTCCTAGTATGTTTATGATTTTAGGATTTCTATATATATGGAAAAATTGGAAGAGAGAATTGAGCAGAAAATTTGGGATATTTGGAACACAAAAAAAGGTATTTTCTGAGCTATTGGTTAGGGTTTTGTTTGGAGAGAATTAGAGATTTGTTGGTGAGATTAATTGGTGAGTTTGAGTAATTTGTAATCTCAGCTTGTACTATTTTTCTCTATTAGTGAAAACCCTTATCCCCTTTTTACCCCGTGGATGTAGGCAACTTGTCGGACCATGTTAAAATTGGTTGTTTGTGTTTGTGGCATTGATTTGGTTCATTTGGCCTTCTCTCGACATTCGTTTGATTTGATTTCTCGTAGCATGTTAGTTTGGTTGTTTGGCTTCCGCAGTACTCAACAAGTGGTATCAGAGCTCGGGCTAAGCTTGGGCTATTTGGAGGAGTGGGTCGTTTTGAAGGCTCGTCTAGGGTTTCGTTTGGTGATAAAGGTGAGATCTTTTTTTTTTGTAAAGACTCTATCTTTTTAGTTTTGAATTTATTCTTCATTTGTTCCGCATTTATTTTGGTGCTTTGAGAAAGATGGTCAGGAAAGAAGGAGTTGTGGAGGGTACTTCCGGCGTGAAGACCATCTAAAGTTTAAATATCCACTCTATGAAGATAGATGTGGAGAAGTTTAATAGCACAAACAATTTTGGTCTTTAGAGATGTGAAGTCTTGGATGCGCTCAATGCGCAAAATTTGGAAGATACGTTGGAGTTGGACGGGAAACCGGACAACATTGAGGAGAAGATTTGGAAAAAGATAAATGGAATGACGTGTGGTGTGATTAGATCTTGTTTAACTCAATATTTAAAATATGATGTGATCAATAAGACTTCAGCTAAGAAGATTTGGGAGATCCTAGAGGGCAAGTATTTGACTAAGAGTGTAGAGAACCGCTTGCATTTAAAGAGGAGGCTTTATCGCTTCCAATTGAAGAAGGGGACCTCCATTGGTCATCACATGAACCACTACACGAAGCTTCTTACAGATTTGGCGAATGTAGATGTGATGATTAAAGATGAGGACAAGACGTTGTTGTTGTTGAGTTCCTTGCCTGACGAGGAATATGAGACCTTCGTTCTTACTCTTATTAATGAGAATGCATCTCTTTATTATAGTGAGGTCACCACTGTACTTGTGAATTATTAGTTTCGAAAGAAGGATAATGAGACTTCAGTTGAGCCGGTAGCGGGGGCATTGGTCGCAAGAGCAAAGAGTCCAAACCGTGGTAGGAGGTCGCGGTCTAGAAGGGCACATCTTGGAGTTCGTGGGAATCAGTGTGTCTTTTGTAAAGAGGATGGACATTGGAAAGCCGAATGCCCAAAGTTGGTTGATCAAGCTGGGAAGAATAAGGGGAAAGCTATTCAAGCTTCAGAGGTAAATGTTATCAATGCTAGTGATAATAATTCAGATTCAGATTCTTTGGGCTACTCGTTATCTGTACTACCGTCAGTTTGTGTTGCCGACTCTACAGAGTGGATGTTAAATTCGGGTACTTCTTACAATATTTACCCTAGGAGAGATTGGTTCTCCAGATTTCAGGAGTTGGAAAGAGGGGAGGTAGTGCTCATATGTAATGATCATGAATGTCCTATTGGTGGTATCAGTACCGTTTGGATTAGGATGAGTGACGGAGTGATTTGGGAGTTGGTTAGAGTGAGGTTCGTTCCTTAGTTGAAGAAGAACATTATTTCACTTAGAGTTTTGGAGGCAGCAGGCTATAGGGTGACATTAGTCGATTCATGTTTGAAGGTCACATTAGGGTCCATGATTGTGATGAAGGACGTCAGGAGGAATAATTTGTATTATTTGATTGGGAGCATAGTGTTTGATAGAGAGCTGACGACTTCTTTTGATTTGGCTAGACTGTGGCATTTGTTGAGACTGGGTTATTGAATTGTTATGTCATGCATGGTTTGTTGAGGAGTGCTTTGACCTACAGATTGAAGTCCTTTGAGTACATTGGTATGAGCAAGAAGACTGATGTGAAGTTTGACACTTCTATCCAACGATCAAGGAGTCTTTTAGGTGGTGTTCAGTCAGCCATTTGGGGGCCTTCCAAGGAGACATCATTGGGAGGTAATCGGTATTTGGTTTCCGAAGTTGGGGATTGTTCTAGGCATTGGTGGGTTGCAACCAGGTCCTGTTGGTGTGAAGTCCTAGAAGTCAACAACAATTGGAAAAAATATATTGGCAGAAAGGTAACTCGTCATTCTAGCTTTGGTAGGGGTTCTTTCTTGCATTTTTGCCAAGCTCATGGCAATTTGAGACACTTCATTAATGTAGAGACATTGGGGCGACGAGATGAGATGACAGTTTTGATGGGTCGTTCCTTACTGGAGCGGGATCGGTATTGGTTGTCGAGCATTGGTCTTGGTTTTAGAGCTTTGACATATTTGGATCATCTTGGTCATAGGTTATTGACTGCTGTGTGCGGAGATTTTGGATCTGGTGTGTAGGCGTCAAAAATTACCTAAAGGTCCTCGCATGCAGCTCGAGACAAAAAAAGACGATGAACATCGCCATCCGAGTCACAGAAGCTCATTTGATGATGATAAGCGCATCAAGTGAGTTGACGAACCATACGAAGTAACAGAACTTCGGAATAATGGAAACACGAATAGATCGGGAGCTACGCATCGCTTATGAAAGATGAAGCACCTCTCCTGTCCAATTTACTCCATATATTATTCAATCATGGAAGCTTGTAGATCTCCTCGTCGGCTTTCCGACGCATTTTGAATCGTATGATTCCGAGTTCGGATGACGAAGATACGGTAAAAACGGACAGAACGCATGGAACAATGCTTCAGGCCTCAGCGAGACACCCATAGGTGTCTCGGCCAAAGTTTAGCCGAGACACCCATAGGTGTCTCAGCCAAAGCTTGGCCGAGACACTCATAGGTGTATCAGACCTTGTAGAGTTATTTTAACTATGATTCGCTTTGAATCTGAATAATCTCAAAAGAAGAAAGTCGTAGAGCTCCTTGTTATCTTTCTAACATATCTTGGATTAACTCATTCCGAGATCGTATGCTAGAGATAAAGCTAAAATACCAACTACCTCAGAATTCCAATGTTGGTGTATCGGAGAAGAATGGAGATTTTAGCCATGATTTGATTCGAATATAAAAAAACTCAAAAGACAAAAGTTGTAGATATCTTCTTCATATTTCCAACTCATCTTGAATCATATTATTTGGAGGTCATATGAGAAAGTTAGAGCTAAAATACCCAAGATACTCACTGGTATCTCGGCCAGGCCGAGACACCCAGAGGTGTCTCGGTCAAACCGAAACACCCACTGGTGTCTTGGCTAGGCCGAGACACCCACGAGTGTCTCTTAAGCTATTTTTCGATCTTAACCACCTAAATTTGTTCCAACTGATCTGAATCTATCCAAGAACATGGTTAAGTGGTTACAACTAAAGATAAGAGTGAATCGATCGTTCTTATCCAAAAATAGAGGTCTCAAAGCCTATAAATACAGCTCCAGGGCTTTTATTTTTTTAGATCTGGAATTCTCGAGCGTTGGTGAAGCTCTGCTGAACTAAAAACTGAAGGAGCACGAATTTCAGAAGGGAGAAGAAGATCGGATTGAGTTCGTTGGCATAAAGAAGAGGAACTCGTCAGATCTACACTTCCCAGTCCTTTACCTTGAGATTGCCCCGTTGTGGTGATCTCGAGAAGAGTGATTATCTCGCTATTACCGAGATAATTGCTTCGGCTTCCTGATTCCTTCGCGAATCAACGAAGCTCCGAATCTGATTTGATCGTTTGGTGGTCCACGGATACTAACGTCCCCATCACAGGCCAAGATCCCACACAAGCAGTAGGCGATAAGCACCCGTCACGTTGTTTGACGAGAGTTATATATTTTTGTGTGTAAAGGTATTATAAAAAGACCAATTTTTGTTTTTATTGTAACGTTTAAAGTTGTAATGAACACAGCAATGAATAAATCAACTTTCTCCCCAAACAAGCTGGCGACTACACTGGGAGCTAACAATCTCGTCAACGAGGCTGTCGTGCCGCAACCGACGATCAAGATCCTTGTGGCTGAAGAGCTCAAATACGAGTTCGACCAACAGAAATTCGAGGAGTACATCTCCTCCTCCTCCTCCTCTAGATCCGCCTCTCCTCGCAAGCGTAGGAAGGTCTCCTCCATCCGAAAGATCCGCTGGTCCTCAGACTCAAGAAGGCGAATTTTCCACTATCGTTACTGCAGCCGCTCCTCACAAAGATCCGCCGGCATCCAATGAGACCAGATCTACAGATCTGAACTCCTCCGCGATCAAGGAGTTAACTGCTGAAGGCGCGCCAGCTCTATCAAGGAGAGTATGTCAAAGCCAACGCCAACGTCTCGCGCGCTAATCACCAAGGCTTTGGATCAGGTGGACGGACTCCTTTACCAAGCGGATTTGGAGTTCAAAAAGCATCAAGTGGCTAAGCCATATCCACAGCAAGCTTCGGGAACCTCCTCCCAGCCACCTACTAATGAATGAGTTCGTGTCAAACAGAATTGTTCCACTCTTGAGGAGCACATTCAGAAGCATTGCGCACTTCTTGTGCATACCCAGATCCTTTTGCGAAAAGCACAATAAATACAAAAGGAAGAGGCGGTTAATTTGGATGCTAAAGGCCAAATTAACGCCTAAGGCAAAAGCAAGCAACGTTGCTCCCCAGCCTTCGTCAACTTCGGATCCCGCTCCTTCTACCACCACATCTTTGGTGAAACCCTACGGTGACGTGGACCTCTCCAAATTTAGAATTCTATTGAAGGATCGTCTGAGTCCTTTACACGAAGATCAAAGCAAAGCGCCTGTTAAGGAACGCTTGGGACTGTTGAAGGAAGCCCGAGCGACCATCCAGACTGGGGGTCGTACGCGACATCCTAACAAGTTGATTCCCGTAACTACCCGCATGGAGATGCCTGCACAAAACTAGGAGCCCGTTAAAATTTTGTCCTCACACGGGTGTGATTCCAAACGTGTGATTCCTGTTAAAGCCAATAAAGCGCTACCTATTCAGAAGGAGCCGCGCTGAACAGATGACAACATTCCATCTGAGGAATCAAACAACCAGCCCATAGGTTACTCTGACCACAATGTCGATGGGTTATACTATTGGACTTAGGGTACGAATAAATCTCGAAAGAGAAGTACCCGAGAAGCGAACTCTCACTGTCCGTGTACCAAATTTATCAGGATAGTATTATCAGCATGTAGCTGCCCTAAGACCACTCCATAGAGGGTCTCGGTATTCGAGAGGATCTCCAATGGAACGAATAAGTCTAAGCCAAAGCGTTTCCATAAGAAACGATTGGTCGTTCAAGGTGATGAATTTCCGAAAGTTATGGTAAATATGCTTGATAAGGGAAAGTCGGCTCGACCTTCTAGCTCCGATCCCCTTGTATCGCATCATCTGACTCGGCTACGCGCAGGGACCACTAGACGTATGGATTATCAGAGAATGTAGAGGGGATTATCCTCGGATGATGAAGCATCAGATGCTAACAGTGTAGTGCTTCTGACAAAATAGTATCCAGCCCAGGATAATCCCACGAGGCGTTTATGGTCAACACCGAGCAAATGGCCAAAATCATCGAGGATGCCTTGTCTAAGCAAAAGGAGAACTTCAAGTTCGAAATAGAAATGACTATGCTGCAAATGAGGGAAGAGCATGATCAATAGATCCGAGCCTTGTCGAATCAGATAGGTGAATCCACTCGTCGCAATAATGTTAGTGAAGCAGCTAAAGATTCAGATGGGGATGAACACGTTAATACCGATAACCCTCTCATTGATCAAAACACTGGGGATGGCCCCACTGAGAACAACAACACTAGGGGTGGCTGCATTATTCCTCTCGGAAATTGTCCAAAACAGGATATAGATGAGGATGAAAAGATGAAGGATCTCGAGAGCAAAATCGACGCTTTGATGTCTACTCGAGAGGTGAAGAAGACCGGGATTCCGTATCCTTATCTAAGAGAGTGGGATTTGATCCTGTATCCGGCAAAGTTCAACCTGGTTAACTTTACGCCGTTCGACGGGAAGGGCTCGCCCACTCAACATTTGATCTATTTCAAATCCCATTTGGACATGATTTCTGGCAACGAAGCCTTGATGGTTCGGTCATTCATTGGCACCCTCCACAGGCCTGCTTTCGATTGGTACCACCATCTCAAGACTAGAAACATCAACAGCTGGGACGATATGGAGAGCTCGTTCCTCGGCAGCTTCTTTGATGATGACGCCGAGATATCCATCAGGACACTCTTCGAGGAGAAACAGGAGGACGGGGAAACGGTCGACGACTTTGTTAAGCGCTTCTGGAATAAGGCGATCAACTGTCAAGATTCGATCACAGAGGACTTCATCCTCCAAACATGCCACAACAACCTCTCTTTGGACGTGTTGGAAGTTATGGGAGTAGCACCCTCCAATACCTGAAAAGAGTTGAAGATATGCAGAGAGCAGACCGAACGCTTTCTCAGAAGGAAGAAGGCCGAGAGGGGCCAACCGACAGCTAATCCTCCGAACTCAAACTTCGCCTCCCGTAGTAAGGGGAATGTACCTGCAGCAGTTGTTAACGTTAATCAGACGTCGCAACAACAACCTCGAAGACAGCAAAAGACTTTGGATCCAATACTCTAAAAAGAGTACTCCTTCAAGGACGAAGACGTTCCAGCCATTTTTGAATTCCTCCTTAAAAATAACAAGATAAAGCTACCACCTATCGTAGATCAGGAGGAAACTGACAATACCGCGGATCCGAAGTACTGTGCGTACTACAGGAGGATTCTTCATCCTACCAAGGCTTGCTTCGCTCTCAAGAATAGCATCCAAACCTTTGTTGAAGCTGGCGTCATAACGCTCAATTAAGTCGAATGAACATTCCAAAGAGTATACGAGTATAAACTGCTTCTTAATCCTCCAACCGGTATATGAGGTTAAACTAATCCCCGATACTCCAATAGGTATATGAGTCTAAACTGTTTTCTACCTTCGACAGGAAGTTCGTGGAGAATTTTATACATAATATCCATAAGGATAACCCGGTCATCCAACAGAGTTTAATATTAGACCCAGTTTTGCAAAAAAGCTGGGGGTGGGTAATTCATGTAACAGGAAGTTCCCGAAAGAATTCTACATAGTGTATTTTTAAGGACAACCCGGTCACTACGAGAAGGTGATGAATAAGAAACTCCCACACAAACTCCCGCTACTTCTGTGCACTCAACATTCTCATTGTTAGAGTCTGGACATAGTATTTAGAATTTTAATCTCCTGATCATTGATGATTATTAAACCCCTCCATGTTATGTATTTGCCACTTAACACCAGGAATCCCCTTTGAGTGATTTGTACGAATCAACACTCCTGTAATTTGTACTGCCACTCTTATTGTTCACTTGGTCAAACCTACCTATAGTTAGGGTCACAACCAAAATCTCCTCTCGATTCCTCCAATGAATGAGAGGTCCACGAATCGAGCGATCAAACCTTCCTACAGTTAGGATCATCTCAAACTTCCCACTCGGTCAAACCTTCCTACAGATAGGGCCAAAACTAAAATCCCCTCTCGATTCCTTCCATGAATGAGAAGTCCACCTTCAAATCAAGTGATCAAACCTTTCTACAGTTAGGGTCACCTCAAACTCCCGCTTGGTCAAACCTTCCTACAGTTAGGACCATAATCACAATTCACTCTCGATAAACGAGAAATTTACATTTAGTTCGGAAATCAAACCTTCCGACAGTTAGGATTATCCGAATCTTTTTGATTCTCGGAATGGAGATCCCACTCTTAGTTTTATTCTTTAGATTCTCGAGGTGAAAATCCCACTCCGAGTCTCCTTTACAATTGGAAATAGAATATAAAATTCTTCCTTTCCAGTATTGGGTTTGTCTTTGCCCCAAGAGAAGATATCATCTTTTTAACTCTCATAATCCGTGCTTAACACGCGCGGGGAATTTTATCCCGAAACCTAAGTAGGGATAAGTCAGCGTCTAACACGCGTTACCGATTAGTCTTTAACCGTAAAAAGGTCAAAAGCCCATATATTCGACATTATGGCAGGTTGTTATTAATAACACCATAATCTGTGCCTCACACGTACGGGGAATTTTATCCCGAATCCTAAGTAGGGATAAGTCAACGCCTAACACGCATTGCCGATTAGTCTTTAACCGTAAAAAGAATAAAAGCCCACATATTTGACATTATGGTAGGTTTTTATTAATAACACCGTAATTCGTACCTTACACACGCGAAGAATTTTATCCCGAAGCCTAAGTAAGGATAAGTCAGCGTCTAATACGCGTTGTCGGTTAGTCTTTAACCGTAAAAAGGACAAAAACCCATATATTCGACATTGTGACAGGTTGTTATTAATAACACCATAATCCGTGCCTCACACATACGGGAAATTTTATCCTGAATCCTAAGTAGGGATAAGTCAACGCCTAACACGCATTGCCGGTTTAGTCTTTTACCGATTGAAGAAGACACCAGAATACCAATCTGGAGCATTTTATCCCGAAGCCTAAGTAAGGATAAGTCGGTGTCTAACACGCGTTGCCGGTTAGTTCTTGACCGTAAAAAGAATAAAAGCCCACATATTCGACATTGTGGCAGGTTGTTATTAATAACACTGTAATTCGTACCTTACACGCCCGGGGAATTTTCTTCCAAATCCTAAGTAGGGATAAACCAACGCCTAACACGCGTTGTCGGTTTAGTCTTTCACCGATTGAAGAAGACACCAAAATCCAAATCTGGAAAATTTTATCCCGAAGCCAAAGTAAGGATAAGTCAGCGTCTAATACGCGTTGCCGGTTAGTCTTTAACCGTAAAAAGGACAAAAGCCCATATATTCGACATTGTGACAGGTTGTTATTAATAACACCATAATCCGTGCCTCACACATACGGGGAATTTTATCCTGAATCCTAAGTAGGGATAAGTCAACGCCTAACACGCATTGCCGGTTTAGTCTTTTACCGATTGAAGAAGACACCAGAATACCAATCTGGAGCATTTTATCCCAAAACCTAAGTATGGATAAGTCGGTGTCTAACACACATTGCCGGTTAGTTTTTGACCGTAAAAAGAACAAAAGCCCACATATTCGACATTATGGTAGGTTGTTATTAATAACACTGTAATTCGTGACTTATACGCGTTGAGAATTTTATCCCGAATCCTAAGTAGGGATAAGCCAATGCCTAACAAGCGTTGCCGGTTTAGTCTTTCACCAATTGAAGAAGACACCAGAATCTAAATCTGGGAAATTTTATCCCGAAAACTAAGTAGGGATAAGTCAGCGTCTAACACGCGTTGCCGGTTAGCCCTTGACCGTAAAAAAGGATAAAAGCCTACATATTCGATATTGTGATAGGTTGTTATTAATAACACCATAATCCATGTCTTACACGCACGGGGAGCTTTATCTCGACACCTAAATAGAGATAAGTCAACGCCTAACACGCGTTGCCGGTTTAGTCTTTTGCCGAGTGAAAAAGACACCAGAATCCGAGTCTGGAGACTTTTATCCCGAATCTTAAGAAGGGATAAGTCAACGTCTAACACGTATTACCGGGTAGTCTATTCCCATGAGAAAGATAAAGTCTACGTATTCAATATCATAGCACTAAAAGAGTTAACTCTTTTAGCATAACATTACATATAGAACAGACTTAAACAATCCGCATGCAAGCCCATTCAAACGGTAATCGGTAAAGGCACGTCAAATCCGTTGATGGCTGAGGATTTGCTAAAAATCCTGAGTCTGTATCTGATACATGCGGCCGGGTAGTCTATTCCCGTGAGAAAGACGAAGTCTACGTATTCAATATCGTAGCACTAAAAGAGTTAACTCTTTTAGCACAATGTCACATGCGGAATGGACTTAAGAAATTCGCATGCTAGCCCGACTCAAACGGTAGTCGGTAATGGCTCATCAAACCCGTTAATGGCTGAGGGTTTGCCAAAAATCCTATAAATATGAGAGCCATTGACGCATCAGCCCCATTAGTTAGTCTCGTGACTCGAGCATCCAACAACTTTGGGATAAGATCCATATCTACAGACGAATCAGCTTTAATAGTTGGTCCTACAGCCCCAACTGTTGGAACCGTCATGCTCCAATACCTTAAGACCTTAAACTGTGTAAACTCCAGCAAACGTACGAGTATAAACCGTGTTAATACCGGTCAACGGGTTATGATGAAAGTCAACACCGGGCGATCTGAAACCCTAGGTCAATTCCGGTCAACGCGTAATCATAGGTTAACGCCAGTCAACGCGTTGTAATAAAAAGTCAATGTCGGGCGATCCAAAACACTAGGTAATGCCGATCAATGCGTAACCCTAGGTCAACGCCAGTCAACGCATTGTGATGAAAAAGTTAACATCGGGCGATCCAAAACCCTAGGTTAATGCCGGTCAATGCGTAACCCTAGGTCAACACCAGTCAACGTGTTATAATAAAAAGTCAATGTTGGGCGATCCGAAACCCTACGTCAACGCGGTTCAATGTGTAACCCTAGGTCAATGCCATTCAACGTGTAGCCCTAAGCCAATATATTGTGGCAGAGGTAGTCAGTTCAAAGTCAACTCGACAGCACGAGCCAAAATCAACTCACCAGTTTTGATTCAAGACTTCGATGACGGCCAGATGATAAACGCAGCACCGAGAGAACTTCAGCTATTCGTCAAAATATCGAATAGACTAAAAATCAAAGGAGTCAAGAATCAAATCTAACTACAGGTCCTTTTATACCAACTGAAGGTTGGACCGATCACATCCAAAGTATTCCAGCCCCCTCTATAAAAAAACGAGGCTAAAACACTTTGGAGGGGGTATCTGTAGGCATCAAAAATTACCTATAGGTCCTCGTACACGGCTCAAGACAAAGAAAAATAATGAACATCACCATCCGAGTCACAGAAACTCATTTGATGATGACAAGCACATGAAGTGAGTTGACAAACCATGCGAAGCAACAGAACTTTGGAATAACGGAAACATGAATGGATCGGGAGCTACGTGTCGCTTATGAAAGACGAAGCGCCCCTCGTGTCCTGTTTACTCTACATATTATTCAACCATGAAAGCTCGTAGATCTCCTCGTCGGCTTTCCAACACATTTTGAATGGCATGATTCCGAGTTCGGATGATGAAGATACGGCGAAAACGGACAGAACGAGCATAACAGTGCTCTAGGCCTCAGCGAGGCATCCTTAGGTGTATCGGCCAAAGTTTAGCCAAGACACCCATAGGTGTCTCGGACAAAGCTTGGCTGTCTCAGGCCGAGACACCAGGAGGTGTCTCGTACTTTGTAGAGATATTTTGACTATGATTTGCTTTGAATCTGAAGAATCTCAAAAGATAAAAGTTGTAGAGACCCTTGTTATCTTTCTATGCATCTTGGATCATCTCATTCCAAGATTATATACGAGATATAAAGTCAAAATACCAACTGCCTTAGAATTCTGAGACAGTGTTAGTGTCTCGGAGAATAATAGAGATTTTGGTCATGATTCGGTTCGAATATGAAAAAGCTCGAAAGATAAAAATTGTATATATCTTTGTCATCTTTCCAACGCATCTTGAATCATATTATTTGGAGGTCATGTGAGAAAGTTAGAGCTAAAATACCCAAGACACTCACTGGTATCTTGGCCAGGCCGAGACACCCACGGGTGTCCGCAGCCCCGAAAATCGATTTTTGACTGTTTTAAGCTATTTTTCGATCTTAACCACCTAAATTTGTTCCAACTGATCTGAATCTATCCAAGAACATGGTTAAGTGGTTACAACTAAAGATAAGAGTGAATCGATCGTTCTTATCCAAAAATAGAGGTCTCAAAGCCTATAAATACAGCTCCAGGGCTTTTATTTTTTTAGATCTGGAATTCTCGAGCGTTGGTGAAGCTCTGCTGAACTAAAAACTGAAGGAGCACGAATTTCAGAAGGGAGAAGGAGATCGGATCGAGTTCGTTAGCATAAACAAGAGGAGCTCGTCAGATCTACACTTCCTAGTCCTTTGCCTTGAGATTGCCCTGTTACGATGATCTCGAGAAGAGTGATTATCTCGCTGTTGCCGAGATAACTACTTTGGCTTCCTTATTCCTTCGAGAATCAACAAAGCTCCGGATCTGATCTGATTATTTGATGGTCCACGGATACTAACGTCCCCGTCACAGGCTAAGATCCTACGCAAGCAGCAGGCGATAAACACCCGTTGCGTTGTTTGACGAGAGTTGTAATTTTTTATTTTCATTATGTAAAGGTCTTATAAAAAGACTAACTTTTGTTTTTATTATAACATTTTAAGTTGTAATAAACACAGCAATGAACAAATCAACTTTCTCCCCAAACATGATGGAGCTGCTTCAGATTTTAGGTTACGTTAGATATTTGGTTGCCCAGCATTGGTTATATCGAGGATATGAGATTTGATCTGATTGTACGTTTGAGATTCAGAGGTTTGTTTGATTATTATTTAGGAGCTTCTGATTTTGTTCTGAGCAGGTATGTCACATTTGACTCTCGACAGGTGGAGAGTGTTGATTGGATCATTGGGATATCACAGCGGGTGGAGGGTGATGCTACTTCATATTGGGTGGAGATTACTCCACATACTCCAGATCATACTGCATCGTTTGAGATTCTAGCTGAGATGACATAGTTTGGAGATCATTTGGATTTGGATGTAGATTATGAGTTGGTTTTGGATTCGAGTGTAGCTGGTGGACATGTTTTGGATACGGCTATTGGTTCACCTCAGGTGGAGGTGTCTGATTTGTTTTAATTTGGGGCCATTGGGAGCGATACTAGTTGCAGATCCGTTGGTGATATTGGTAAAGAGTTATAAACTTTTCTATTTTATTGAGGGCCTTTGGTGGCTGTTTGAGTGAACTATGTGAATACTTGATTCTTTGGGCAAGAGGATACATAGGCAGTTATTTATGATGCAGTCGGTTTGGTGAGTTGATACCGACATTTGGAGTTTGTTTGCATTCTCGTTTGCGTTCTCGACTTGTTGTGGATTGAGTCCGTTGTCGTGGATTTGCTCCACTTCGTACTGGACACAACAAGTGAGACGTTTGGTTTGTATTGGTATCGGCTCAGTTTTGGAAAAACTTCGCCGAGGTGGAGAATTGTTAGATAGCAGGTTCCTAATATGTTTCCTAATCTATTTTGGTAACATGATTCCAAATCTGTTTTGGTAACAGGTTATTAGGATTCCTAATCTGTTTTATTTTCTATTTTAGAATTCCTGGTATGTTTATGATTTTAGGATTTCTATATATATATGGAACAATTGGAAGAGAGAATTGAGCAGAAAATTAGGGATATTTGGAGCACAGAAAAAGGTATTTTCTGAGCCATTGGTTAGGATTTTGTTTGGAGAGAATTAGAGATTTGTTGGTGAGATTAATTGGTGAGTTTGAGTGATTTGTAATCTCAGTTTGTACTCTTCTTCTCTATTAGTGAAAAACCATATCCCCTTCTTGCCTCGTGGACGTAGGCAACTTGCCGAACCATGTTAAAATTGGTTGTTTGTGATTGTGGCATTGATTTGGTTCATTTGGCATTCTCTCGACGTTCGTTTGATTTTATTTCTCGTAGCACGTTGGTTTGGTTGTTTGGCTTCCGCGGCTTGGGTTATTGTTTATCTAATAAAAGTATTAAAAAAGGTTAAAAAAATAATGCTCTGTTCCCAAAATAGAAACATAGTTGGAAGGTCTAATTACTACATGCTTTTCAATTTTGGTTGATGTGCTCCCCGTCAGCATGAATAGTTTTGAATCCAATATGCGGCTTAGGGCCATGGTATCACTGAAACTTTGTAATAACTTGTAATAGGCTTAGGGCCATGGATTCAGCTTCACAATCAACTCGTAATATTCTTCACAACTAACTCATTATCGAGTTTCACAATCAACTTGTAACATTCACAACCAACTCGTAAACTTCACGACCAACTCGTAACCTTCAAAACTAATATGTAACATTCCTTCACAACTAACTCATAACCTTAACAATGTTGCGCGCAACGGAAATTTCAGCAGCACTTCGGCAGCACAACAAGAGAGTCAGATCGCAATAAGAATTCCCGTCTCACCAAGGAGACAAGAATTTGAAGCGGATATCTCAACCAAGTGAGATATCGGCTCTTCCTCTTATCAGTTCTAGGACTGACCTGTCGAGGGATCCTAAAAGTTATTACAAATCACACAAAAGCAGTACAACCAATTTTTACGTGGTTCGGCAAATTGCCTACGTCCACGGGGCAAGGAGGGGGGAGATCTACTATTAGAGGGAGAGAATACAACTAGGGTTTACAATCACTCTCAATCTAAACCCTCATACAAAACTCTCAAATCCCTCACAAATATCTCACACAAAAAGAAACAAAGAAAAGCTCTTTTTCGTACTTGCTCCTTTGCTTGCTCTCTGTAGCCGCAACCCAAGAAACAATCTCCTGCACTCACAAATATTTGCTGTAGCCGCAAAACACAAAAGAAAACAAATCCCAACCTTGCACACAAAACCTAAGAAAAAAAAATCAACTTTATATATAGTTGATGTTCAGGTGGGCCTTGATTGTTGTCCACGAAACAAATTTCCTAGCCCAATCATTGGAAGTTGCCCAGCTCCCCAATCAATCATTGGAAGTTGCCCAGCTCGTGGTCCCCACTCTCACAATTCTCCACCTCGGTAAAGTTTTTTCAAAACTGAGCCGACACCAAATCAGCCAAATGTCCCACTTGTTGTGTCCAGTACGAACTCAATCCACAACAAGTCGAGAACCCAAACGAGAGTCCAAACAATCTCACCCCCATCAACTAATCCAAACCGGCTGCATCTGAAAGACTGCCTACGTATCCTCTTGCCCAAGGAATCAAGCCGAACGTAGTTCACCCAAATAGCCGCTAACGGCCTCAACAATTACGAATGTGCAACAAGTTTCGACAATGATCAAACTTGTTGCTCGGAACCACCTTAGTGAGCATATCCGCCGGATTATCCTTCGTGTGGACTTTCACAATTTCCACATCGCCATCTTCAAGAACATCCCGAACGAAGTGATAACGAACGTCAATGTGCATCGTCCGCGCATGAAAAACCTGATTCTTCGCCAAATAGATAGCACTCATGCTATCACAATGAATAGTGACGGACCTCTGCGATATACCAAGTTCCTCCAAAAGTCCTCGAAGCCAAATAGCCTCCTTCACAGCCTCCGTAACTGCCATATACTCTGCCTCCGTCGTAGACAAAGCCACCGTCGACTGTAAGGTGCATCTCCAACACACCGGCGCACGGGTCAAAGTAAACACATACCCCGTAGTAGACCGGCGCTTATCCAAATCCCCGGCATAATCCGAATCAACATAACCAATGCACAATTGCGCGTCCCAATGACCCACTCCTGGATCATGCATGTATCTCGAAACCATGCTTACCGCCTGTGACAAATCTGGTCTCGTACATACCATTGCGTACATCAAGCTCCCAACCGCGCTCGCATATGGGGTCTTCGACATCAACTCACGATCTTCAACTGACTTCGGTGAAAGACCAGCTGAAAGCTTCAAATGGGCTCCCAATGGTACACTAACTGGCTTCGTATCCATGCTAACATGGAATCGCTGTAGAACCTTCTTCAAATAAGCCACCTGTGTCAAACAAATTCTGCCCTTCTTCTTGTCTCTGCCGATCTCCATCCCTAGAATGCGCTTCGCCTCACCCAAGTCTTTCATCTCAAACTCATTTGATAGTTGAACTTTCAACTCATCTATAGCCGACCTGGAAGTAGAGGCAACTAACATGTCATCGACATAGAGCAACAAATAAATGTACGCACCTCCTTTCAACTTGCGAAAATATACGCAAGGATCAAACTGGCTCTGAGTGTACGAATGACCAATCATAAAACCATCGAATCGCCTATACCACTGTCGAGGAGACTGCTTCAAACCGTATAGCGATTTCTTCAATCTGCAAACCAACTTTTCCTTTCCTGCAGCTCGGAATCCCAATGGCTGAGTCATATATATTTCTTCATCAAGATCACCATGAAGAAATACTGTCTTCACATCCAACTAATCTAGCTCCAAGCCATACTATGCCACCAAAGCTAGCAAAATTCGAATCGAAGAGTGCTTACTGTGCCACCAAAGCTAGCAAAATCCGAATCGAAGAATGCTTCACCACCGGAGAGAAAACCTCATTATAGTCAATACCTTCCTCCTGTGCATAACCCTTCATAACCAACCTAGCGTGTATACCCACTTGCAACCAATTGCCTTCCGCCCCTTTGGAAGCTCAACAAGCTCCCATGTATCGTTCTTATGAAGAGATTCCATCTCCTCCTGCATAGCCACCTGCCACGAATCAGCCTCCGAACTCTGCTCGGCCTCTCTGAATGTAGTAGGCACTAACTCATCGATACTCTCCACCGGAAGTGCATACGCAACTGTGTCGGCATACCGTGCTGGCATCTTTATGTTTCTCCTTTGTCTCCTAGCCGCAATAGAATCCTGAACCTGAGCCGTCGGTTCCTGATCCTGCACATTTGTACTCGTATCCTCTGTGTCATCGTCGTGCTCGTCTGGCGTCACCTCAGTCAGCACCTGCATGGATACTGTACCATCTGGACAATGTGGAGCCGCATCGATCTCCACCACCTATGATATCTCCTCCGTCGGATCGCTCTCCACCTGATGAGAGCTGGGAAGCTTCAAGATAGAAGCTTCATCAAACGTGACGTCCCTACTCAGCACAATCTTCTTATTAACTGGATCCCAAAGCTTGTATCCCTTGACACCACGCTTGAATCCTAAAAATATGGCCTTCCTAGCCCGAGGTTCCAATTTATCAGTTCTAACATGATAATATGCAGGGCACCCGAATACCTTGAGCTGGTCATAGTCATGTGCTGGCTTTCCCGACCACATCTCCATAGGGGTTTTCCCCTCAATCGCAGATGAAGGCAGCCTATTAATGAGGTGGCTCGCATATGTAAGTGCCTCAGCCCAAAAGATCTTCTCCAAACCACTCTGCGACAATAAGCATCGGATCTTCTCCAGTAAAGACCGATTCAACCTCTCTGCCACCCCATTTTGCTGCGGTGTATGACTAACTGTGAAGTGTCTCTCTATGCCCTCGTCTCGACATAGCTGCTGAAAGGGGTCAGAAGTATACTCACCACCGTTGTCGGATCGCAACGTCTTGATCTTTCTCCCAGTCTGCAGTTCCAATCTCTTCTTCCACTCCACAAACAAATCTAGGACTTCACTCTTCTTCGTCATGGTGTACACCCAACAACGCCTAGAATAGTCATCTACAAAAGTGACGAACCAATGTCTACCACCAAGTGATGCAGTCTTGGTGGGACCCCAAACGTCTGTGTGCACGTAATCCAGGATGCCCCTCGTCTGATGAATGGCAGTCCCGAACTTCACCTTCGTCTTCTTGCCAAGAACACAGTGCTCACAGAACTCAATCTTCCCACTCTTGGCTCCCTTCAATAGCCCCTGCTTGCACAATGCCTGCAGTGACTTTTCACCTGTATGCCCCAACCTATAGTGCCAAAGTCTGCTCATGTCCGCTTCTGAAATAGCCGAAGCAACCTGGCCAATCTCGGTGCTTCCCTTCAGATAATACAAATTCCGATTGCGGACTCCCCTCATCACCACCAATGATCCCTTAGTAACCTTCGCTACAGCGTTTTCGAAAGTCACCTTGAATCCCTTCGCCTCCAAAGCTCCAACTGAGATAAGATTTTTCTTCAGTTGAGGAACAAATCTCACCTCCTTCAACTCACGGACTACTCCATCGTGCATCCTAATCCGTACGGTACCTATCCCACAAACGCCACAGGATTGATCATTTCCCATGACAACAACGCCCCCGTCGACTTTCTCAAAAGATGCAAACCAGTCTCGCCTAGGGGTCACATGAAAGGTAGCGCCGGAATCAAGCATCCAATCTGATGCATCCACATGGTTCACCTCCGGAGTAATCAGTAGAGAAAAGCACGAATCATCGGAATCATCGCCTTTCGCAATGTTCACCTCATTGGCCTTCGGGCCCTTTTTCTTGCCATTCTCTTTCTCCTTGAGCTTCGGGCAGTCTCTCTTCCAATGTCCCTGCTCCTTGCAGAATGCACATTGGTTCTTTGCTAATTGGTGACGGCCTCTAGACTTTGACCTTCCTCTATTACCACCTTTCGGATATGGGCTTCTACCTCTCGTAGACAAGGCCTCGCCTGAAGTGCTAGCACGGGAAGTCTCCTTGTCCTTCCTTCTCAAATCGTAATTGGTCAATGCGTTAGTCACTTCACTATAGCTGATAGAAGATCTCCCGTTCAACAAAGTGAGCACGAAGGTATCATACTCCTCATCCGGTAAGGAGCCCAACAAAATAATCGCCTTGTACTCATCCGATATCTTCTCATCAACATTCGCCAAGTCCGATAACAACTTCGTATAGTTGTTTACATGAGCCGCAAGCGAGGTGCCTCTGGATATCTGAAATCTGAAGAGTCTTCGCAGCAAGTGCAACCTGTTCTCAACACTCTTTGTGAGATACTTGTTGTTGAGAATTTCCCACATCTTCATTGCAGACGTCACCCCAATCACATCATACTTCAGCTCCTGTTCCAAACAGGACCTGATCACCCCACAAGCGTTTCTATTCATCTTCTCCCATATCGCCTCATCATATTTAGGTGGCCTTTCGTGGACCATGATGGTCTCTTCCAAATTCTGAGCATTGAGCGCATCCTGTACATCGCTCATCCACAAACCAAAGTTGATTTTCCCGTCATATTTCACCACACTAATCTTAGTGTTCTGAAAACCAACTTGTATTGTACTCGCCATCGATTTGCTGCTTTCACCTTCTTCTCCCATTACGAACTAACTCCAAATTGTAGAGAAAGAATAAATTTGATAGAATTAGGAACCACCCAACTGAACCCTAGATCGGATTCCAAATAGATCTCCTATCCACACGAGGAAAGCGAAATCTCCAACGGCAACTCCTAATGCTATCTCCACCGAAGCCGAGAACTCCAAGAACTAAGCTTCACACAAGAATCTTCCTCCACCAAAAAACCCTAGATCTGAAATCTGGGCTCTGATACCACTTGTTGCGCGCAGCGAAAATTTCGGCAGCACTTCGGCAGCACAACAAGAGAGTCAGATCGCAATAAGAATTCCCGTCTCACCAAGGAGACAAGAATTTAAAGCGGATATCTCAACCAAGTGAGATATCGGCTCTTCCTCTCATCAGTTCTAGGACTGACCTGTCGAGGGATCCTAAAAGTTATTACAAATCACACAAAAGCAGTACAACCAATTTTTACGTGGTTCGGCAAATTGCCTACGTCCACGGGGCAAGGAGGGGGGAGATCTACTATTAGAGGGAGAGAATACAACTAGGGTTTACAATCACTCTCAATCTAAACTCTCATACAAAACTCTCAAATCCCTCACAAATATCTCACACAAAAAGCAACAAAGAAAAGCTCTTTTTCGTACTTGCTCCTTTGCTTGCTCTCTGTAGCCGCAACCCAAGAAACAATCTCCTGCACTCACAACTATTTGCTGTAGCCGCAAAACACAAAAGAAAACAAATCCCAACCTTGCGTGCCCTAAAATTAACCTAGGAACCACTATATATAGCAGAAGTCTAGTAGACAAAAGGGAACAATCGGGTGGGCCTGCTAAATATCCAAGAGACCAAAGCTGCCCACGCGCTTGCAATTTACCAGCTCAGAACCGTTCACATGGTTCGTGGACCCCAACATTCACAAACAACAAACTCATTACAGTGAAATAACAATAATATACAAATTTGCAGACTCTATTTTAATCTCAAGTCATCGTTTAAAAAAAAAATTATAACAATATGTTAGTTAAGAAATCTAGATTTTTTGTTGGTTTCTTTTGTTTGGTGTAAATTTGTAAAATTGGTGTGATAAATCCAATGTCATTTTTTTCTTTTTCTTTTTCCTTAAACAATATGTGTCCTTACCTAAGTCAGCCACATTCCGACCATATAGACCCACTATTTGTTCTCTCCTAGCCGTGGTGGAGATTTTTGACATTGTATTAGAGCACGACAATCTGAATCTCACTACCCTTCCAAAATGGATCTATAAAGAAGTGAGTCCAAATTTTGACCCGTGAAAGGGTCCTCCTAACTACAAGTTCAAAGTTTTAGTGTTTAGTGAAAGGAATAATAAATTCATGTAGAGGTCACGTATCTAGCATGTGAAAAGCAATAGATTGGTATAATGCAAATTATGGTCAATATAAGGTATTTAAGTGCTGATAACCTTGCTCAAAAGTTAAAAAAAAAAAAAATTCTTCTTCCATATTTTACAAAATTGAATGAAGTCTATCATTAGGACCGTCCCGTCGCCACTCGGACAGAACTGCAAAACCTAATCCATACATTCTGTGTAGGGATGACAAAATGGACCCAAAACCAATTGCCCACCCATATCCACCCGCCAAATGAACCATCCAAACTCACCCATTTAGTTAAATGAGTCATAAATAGGTGGGTATAGTTTCTATTAAATATAAATGGGTCATTAATGGGCGGGTTATTACCCACCCATTTACCCGTTTAGATGGATATTGTTTTAAAAACACCCTCAACGCTTCAACAATTACAAAACTTATTTTTAAAAGTTAAAAATTATAGAAAACACTTAAAATGACTAAAACCCCTTAAAATTTTAAGATTTGCAAAAAACACCCTCAAAGTTTAAAATATTATAAAAACGCCCTCAAGAGTTAAAAATTATAAAAAACTATTAAAATTTTCTAACCTCACAGATGACACATGAAATTCAAAAATTACCAACAGCCCCCTAAAATTTTATAATTTACAAAAAATACCCTTAAAAGTTGTAGAAAATAAGAGAAACACACTCAAGACTTTAAAATTACCAAACAATCTTAGAGGTTTCTAAACTTGCAAATGACATATGAAATCTAAAAAATTTCAATAGTCCCCTATAAATTTTAAATTTATAATTAACACCCTCAAAGTTTTAAATTTTTAGAAAAACACCCTCCATAGTTTAGAATTACAAAACCATCCTGAAATTTCAAAACCTACAAATGACACATGAAATCAAAAAATTACTAGCAGCCCCCTATAAATTTATAATTTACAAAAAACACCCTCAAAGTTTAAAAATTACAAAAAGCACCATCAAGAGTTCAAAACTACAAAACAATCTTAGAATTTTCTAAACTTGCAAATGACACATAAAATCTAAAAAATTTCGGTAGTCCCCTATAAATATCAAATTTACAAGTAACACCCTCAAACTTTTAAAAATTACAAAAACACCCTCAAAGATATATAAATATAAAAAGTAGGTGCTCACGATTCTTCGTCGTCAGGAGATATATGCGTGTGCGGCCAAGTGTAATTTACAAAACTTGCGTCTATTGCGCGAGAAACAGGAGAGAAAGAGAGCGTGTATTGTTATCCGGCGTGATAAAAAAATTTCAAGGAGAATTACTTGGGGACACTCTGTAATTAAGAACAAACATGGAATAACCAACAACAAATATGAAGAAATAAACAATTATGCTCATAGCTCATGGATTTTGAACAAAGGAAAGAAAAACACCATCTCTCTCAAAGCAGTTCACGCAAGGTTAAGGAGGTGCAGGATTTTTAAGATCCTCGGAGTGGGACGTGATATTTTTATCACATTTTGTTGACAAATTTAGACAACAAAAAGATTTAGTTAGGATTTTTTATGGAATGTGTGGTGCGTGGGTTTTTAGAGCCAAATTTAGTTAGGATGTTGTTATCAAATAGAGCTGTTAGGTAGTGTGGTTTTATAAACCGTGCAAGATGGGGTTTTCTGAAGATATTTTGTCATTTCTTTGCTCTGTCCTAATTTGACCCTAAGATAAAGAAGAACTGAATTAAATGTTGAGGGCACTCCGGTATTATGAAAATTTTGACACATGACCAAAGTAAGAGTTTTTTTAAAATAACCGAGCAGACAGTAGACTAGACTTGTTACGAGTCCATCTCTTCTTTTGCTCAGCCCCATCATCATTTGCTTCTTTTGCTCACAATTCTGTCCTAATTTTTCCAAGTAGTCGATTCAATTGAGAACGAAATATTTACAGAAACCCCCCTGAAAGTTTGTAGAACATCCCCTAAAAGTTTGTAAAAAACCCGCTAAAAGTTTACAGAAAACCCCGTAAAAGTTTACATAAAACCCCTAAAAGTTTACATAAAACCCCTGAAAGTTTGTAGAAAACCCCTTGAAAGTTTGCAAAAAAACCCCTGAAAGTTTACAGAAAATCCCCTGAAAATTTGCATAAAACCCCATAAAAGTTTGCAGAAAACTCCCTGAAAGTTTACATAAAACCCCTAAAAGTTTGTAGAAAAACCCCTAAAAGTTTGCAGAAAAACCCCTAAAAGTTTACAGAAACCCCCTAAAAGTTTGCAAAAAACCAGCTAAAGTTTACAGAAAACCTCATGAAAGTTTACAGAAAACCCCTAGAGAGTTCACAGAAAACCCCCTGAAAGTTCACAGAAACCGCCTAAAAGTTTACAAAAAACCCCCTAAAAGTTTGTAAAAACCCCCCAGAAAGTTTACAAAAAACCCCCTAAAAGTTTACAAAAAAACCCCTAAAAGTTTACAGAAAACCCCCTGAAAGTTTGCAGAAAACCCCCAGAAAGTTTACAGAAAACCCCCTGAAAGTTTGCAAAAAAACCTCTAAAAGTTTACAGAAAACCCCCTAAAAGTTTGCAGAAAACCCCCCTAAAAGTTTACCAAAAATACCTGAAAGTTTGTAAGTAGATCTCTGAAACTTACATATATATATATAGAAGCATCATAATCATAACTAAATGAGTTATTGGGTCACCCATGAACCACCCATTTAGTAAATGGATGGTTGAGAAGTGACTCATTTAACAAATGCTAAATGGGTCATAAATAGTTAAGTGGTCTTAAATATGTCCACCCATTTATGACCCAACCAAGATCCAACCAAAACCACCCATTTGACATCCCTAATTCTGTGGCATCTTCGGCTCGGGTTCGTCACCTTTCAGGGCCAGTACAGACAGTGGCGGACCCACCCTTGTTCAAAGTGGTTCACTTGAACCACCTCATACAAAAATTCTCTATAGCCTAGTGGTATTGCAGTTGGTAACATTTTGTAAGAGGTCTGGAGTTCAAACCATCCAGCCTTCGAAAATTTCTCTTTTAGGCTTCTTTCCTTTTACCTTCCCTCTATTCTTCTTCTTCTTCTTCTTTTCCTTTTATTTTATCCCTTTGTTCTGTCTACCTCTTTAAGGCCTTCTATAAATATTTTTGTTTCTTATATATATAAGTCAAATCATTGTTTAAAAATGATTGTTTTTCTCTTTAATAACCCTTCCTTCATTTTTTTCCCACCTGCTATTATTTGAGAAAAAAATTTAATGTATATTTTGAACCACCACCAAAAATGTTGTAGATCCGCCACTGAGTACAGACAATAGTTCAGTCTTCCACTAAACTATTTCCCTACCTCTCGTAGTTTCTGTCTGCTCACTGCAGGAATCCATAAGTTTACTGGTGACGCGCTCCCCATGAAACTATTTTTTAATTGAGCACGTGACGGTGACGAGTTCATTGACTGTATTTTTTAATATTGTTTATTTTAATATTGTTTACTCTGTGTTTATTTCCTCACCAGCCCTTTGCATTCACTTCGTGTTTGTTACTTACGGGCTAAATTGCACTTTAATGCCTTATAGTTTCACACAGTGATGGATCCAGGATTTTTAGAAAGCAAGGTCACTACATAATTAGTAATTGAAAACTATACGATGACCTCTGACGAGTTTTCATATTTGAAAAAAAAAATACACGACCACATGATTAGTCACACAATCAAATACATCTTTCTTATATGTCACCAAGCAATCAAGTCAACTCTTGTAGGAGAGTTTCGAGTACTAACGTTAGAAATAGAACCGCCAACGCCACTATGTATATTCTCTTGAGTATGTAATGGCTTTTGTACAGATTGACATGATGAAGACATGATGAAGAACCATGGCCAGGGTGTTGCTTTTTTTTTTTCAAAATAACAGTACAACATGTCACAAGTCGCTGATAATAAATCAATCAATCAATCAACAAATGAAATTATTAACTAGGTAATGTTGGACGCAGCGAAAATTTCAGCAGAGTTTCTGGTGCACAATAAGAGAGGAAGATCAATAAGAATTCCTGTCTCACCAAAGAAACAAGAATCTGAAGCGAATATCTCAACAAAGTGAGATATCGGCTCTTCCTCTCATCAGTTCTAGGACTGACTTGTCGAGAGATCCTAAAAACTATTACAATGGCCACAAACATAAACAAACCAATTTTACGTGGTTCGGCAAACTGCCTACGTCCACGGGGCAAGGAGGGGGGATCTACTATTAGAGAGGAGATAATATAACTAGGGTTGACAATCACTCAATCTAAACCCTCACACAATTATCTTTCTCAAAAGCACAAAAGGACTCTTTGCACGCCGCCCAAAAAGAACGCTGCCAACACTTTTGCACGAAGGCCAAAGCTCTGCACACGCACCCTTTTTGCTTCTGCGATTTTCCTCCAAAAGCCAGCTCTGTCGTCGCTAATTTCAGAAGCTCTGTACTTGACGGCCATCTCTGTTTTCTCCCTCAATTCCTGCACTAGTTTTCACGAAACCTTAGGGAGAGTACTTATAAGGCTCTCTGACTCGGGTGGGCCATCACCACATCCAGGGAAAAAGAAACTAATCTGCACACGCGCAGTCCAAGACCTAGCCCTTCACGTGCTTTCCACAAATTCAATGGATTTGTTGCAATCAACAAATGTCAACGTGACGTGCCTTCATCATTCACGCGTTTTCCCAGATCATCTATCTTCACGTGATGAAGATGTACATATATTCGCTTTAGCTTCTACTCTTCACTTGGGAAAGGTGGACCCCACTCACAATTCTCCACCTCAGCGAAATTTTCCCAAAACTGAGCCGACACCAACCAAACAAATGTCTCACTTGTTGTGTCCATGACAAAGTGAAACAGTTCACGACAATGGACTCAATCCATAACAAGTCGAGAACCCAAATAAGAGCGCGAACACTCTCCAAATGTCGGTATCTACTCACCAAATCGGTCTCACCCCATCAAAATCCAAACCGGCTGCATCGTAAAGACTGCCTACATATCCTCCTTCCCAAGGAATCAAGACGAACGTAGTTCACCAAAATGGTCGTGAACGACCTCAATCAACTAGAAGAGTTCGCAACCCTTCTCTAATATCATCAACTCTGTGGCTTATAGCACCTCCAATGACCTCAAACACCTCCACCTGAGGTGAACCAATGGTCATATCCAAACTACATCTATCAGCTGCACTCGAATCAAAACGCAACTCATCATCTGCATCCAAAACCAAATGATCCCTAAGCTGTGTCACCTCAGCTGGAATCCCAAATAATATAGTATGATCTGGAGTAATCTTCACCCAATATGGAGTAGCATCACACTCCACCCGCTGCGATACATCTAAGGTCTGTCCAAAACTCTCTACCTGCTGAGAGTCAAATAGCTCCCTCATCGAAGCCTCAACCGAAATGACACTACCAGACCAATCTTCTAATAGAGTTTTACCTCCAATCACAGCAGTTGACAACTCTTTAATAGGATAACCCAAATATGTCGAAGTCTCAGTCCTGAAACTCTTCTACAGACTATTGCTTGACAATAAACACCGATCCTCCTCCAGCAAGGCACGGTTCTCCAAATTTGTCACCCTATCTAGTTGCCCCAAGATTTCCTTTCCAACGAAGTGTCTCACAATGCCGTGAGCTCGGCTCTAAAAGAGAAACAGGTCCATCTTGTATCTCTCACCAAAATAAAATACCTTCACCTTTCTGCCAATCATACACTTCTTCAATCTGTTGGAGACTACTAGGACTTTCTCCAATAGGGATTTGGTTGCAACCCAAACACGTCTAGAACAGCCACCAACAAAGGAAACCAAACTTCTATTACCTCCCAATGATGCCCCCTTGGAAGGCCCCCAAACATCCACATGAACTCCTCCAGAACGACCCTTAGCATGGTGAATAGAGGTGCCAAACTTTACATTGGTCTTCTTGCTCACATCAACATGTTCACTGGACTTCAAACTGCAGGTCTTCGCATCCTCTTTCAATCTATGCGAGGAATCAATACTGGAATGACCAAGCCCCAAATGCTGCAGTCTAGTCGAATCAATAGAAGTCGCTAGTTCTCCACCTACCACTATACATCCAGTCAAGTAATACAGGTTATTTCTCTTGACGCCCTTCATCACAATCTGAGAGTCTTTCACAATCTTGAGAACCATGTTCTTATTTAAAAACATTCAGACCCTCTCCAACCAAAGATCCAATCGAGATCAAGTTCTTCCTCAAAGAAGAAACATATCTCACATCATTTAACTCCCTAACAGTCTCGTCAAATATTTTTATGTGAATTCTTCCTATCCCAAGGATCTGGCATGCACGATTATTAGCCATGTACACCATACCACTATCCAGCTTCTCAAACTGGAGAACCATTCCCTTCTAGGGCACACATGATAGGTAGCACCACTATCCAATATCCACTCGGATTCCTCTGAATAGCTACATGTAGGACTGATAGAAAGCGAATAAATAGAAGAGTCAGAAATATTACCATCTGATACGATGTTTGCTTCTCATGATGATTGCTTCCCTTTTCCCTTCTGCTTATTCTTCATCTATTCGTCGAGCTTTGGGCAGTCTTTCTTCCAATGACCAGTCTCCTTGCACTAAGCACACTGATCTTTTCCAATTGTAGGATGCCCTACTCTAGACTGTGACCTCCAATTCTTCCGATTCGGACCCTTCCCTCTTGCGGCCAACGCCTCTGTTACCGGCTCAGTCGAAGTCTCCTTATCCTTCTTCCGAAGCTGATAATTCACCAGTGCAGCAGTGACCTCACTATACGAAAGAGATGCCTTCCCATTAATCAGAGTAAGGACAAAGGTCTTATATTCCTCATCGGGCAATGAACTCAACAACAGCAACGCCCTATCCTCATCTTCAATCATGACATCCACATTCGTCAAATCTGTAAGAATTTTGTGTAGGTGTTCATGTGATCTCTAATTGAGGTTCACTTCTTCAACTGGAAACAAAAAAAGTCTCCCCTTTAAATGCAAGCGGTTCTCAACACTCTTTGTCAGATACTTGGTTTTGAGAATCTCCTAAATCTTCTTCGCAGAAGTCTCGTTCATCACATCATATTTTAGATCTTGAGTCAAACAAGACCTAATCATACCACACGTCGTTCGATTCATCTGCTTCCAAACCTTCTCTTCAGTGTCATCTGGATTGCCATCTAACTCTAATGTATCCTCCAAATTTTGTGTGTTCAGCGCATCCAAAACCTCGCATCTTCATAATCCAAAGTTGTTTGTGCTATTAAACTTCTCCACATCTAACTTCATAGAGTGAATATTCAAACTCTGAATGGTCTTCTCGCCAGAAGTACCACCCTCGACACCTGAAGCACTTTCTTTCCCCGACATCTTTCTCAACGCACCAACGAACGAAGAATAGATCCAAAACTGAAAAGATAGAGTCTTTATCAAAAAGATCCCATCTTTATCACCAAACAAAGCCCTAGACGAGATTCCAAAGCGATCTACTCCTCCAAATAGCCCAAGCGTAGCCCGAGCTCTAATACCACTTGTTATGCGCAGTGAAAATTTCGACAGAGTTTCTGGTGCACAATAAGAGAGGAAGATCAATAAGAATTCCTGTCTCACCAAGGAAACAAGAATCTGAAGCGAATATCTCAACAAAGTTAGATATCAGCTCTTCCTCTCATCTGTTCCAGGACTGACTTATCGAGGGATTCTAAATCTATTACAATGGCCACAAACACAAACAAACCAATTTTACGTGCTTCGGCAAACTACCTACGTCCACGGGGCAAGGAGGGGGAGATCTACTATTAGAGAGGAGATAATATAACTAGGGTTTACAATCACTTAATCTAAACCCTCACACAATTATCTCTCTCAAAAGCACAAAAAGACTCTTTGCACGCCGCCCAAAAAGAACGCTGCCAACACTTTTGCACGAAGGCCAAAGCTCTGCACACGCACCCTTTTTGTTTCTGCGATTTTTCTCCAAAAGCCAGCTCTGTCGCCGCTAATTTCAGAAGCTCTGTACTTGACGGCCATCTCTGTTTTCTCCCTCAATTCCTGCACTAGTTTTCACGAAACCCTAGGGAGAGTACTTATAAGGCTTTCTGACACGGGTGGGCCATCATCACATCTAGGGAAAAAGAAAGTAATCTACACACGCGCAGTCCAAGACCCAGCCCTTCACGTGCTTTCCACAAATTCGCTTGATTTGTTGTGATCAACAAATGTCAACGTGACGTGCCATCATCATTCACGCGTTTTCCCAGCTCATCTATCTTCACGTGATGAAGATGTACATATATTCGCTTTAGCTTCTACTCTTCACTTGGGAAAGGTGGACCCCACTCACAATTCTCCATCTCGGCGAAATTTTCCCAAAACTGAGCCGACACTAACCAAACAAATGTCCCACTTGTTGTGTCCATGACGAAGTGAAACAGTTCACGATAATGGACTCAATCCATAATAAGTCGAGAACCCAAATGAGAGCACGAACACTCTCCAAATATCGGTATCTACTCACCAAATCGGTCTCAACCCATCAAAATCCAAACCGGCTGCATCGTAAAGACTGCCTACGTATCCTTATTCCCAAGAAATCAAGCCGAACGTAGTTCACCAAAATGGCCATGAAGGACCTCAATCAACTAGAAGAGTTCGCAACCCTTCTCTAATATCATTAACTCTGCGGCTGATAGCACCTCCAATGACCTCAAACACCTCCACCTGAGGTGAACCAATGGTCATATCCAAACTACATCTATCAGCTACACTCGAATCAAAACTCAACTCATCATCTGCATCCAAAACCAAATGATCCCTAAGCTGTGTCACCTCAGCTGGAATCCCAAACAATATAGTATGATCTGGAGTAATCTTCACCCAATATGGAGTAGCATCACACTCCACCCGCTGCGATACATCTAAGGTCTGTCCAAAACTCTTTACCTGCTGAGAGTCAAATAGCTCCCTCATCGAAGCCTCAACCGAAGTGACACTACCAGACCAATCTTCCAATAGAGTTTTACCTCCAATCACAATAGTTGACAACTATTTAATAGGATAACCCAAATATGTCGAAGCCTCAGTCCAGAAACTCTTCTATAGACTATTGCTTGACAATAAACACCGATCCTCCTCCAGCAAGGCACGGTTCTCTAAATTTGTCACCCTATCTAGTTGCCCCAATATTTCCTTTCCAACAAAGTGTCTCACAATGCCGTGAGCTCGGCTCCAATACAGAAACAGGTCCATCTTGTATCTCTCACCAAAATGAAGTACCTTCACCTTTTTGCCAATCATACACTTCTTCAATCTGTAGGAGACTACTAGGACTTTCTCCAATAGGGATTTGGTTGCAACCCAAACACGTCTAGAACAGCCACCAACAAAGGAAACCAAACTTCTATTACCTCCCAATGATGCCCCCTTGGAAGGCCCCCAAACATCCACGTGAACTCCTCTAGAATGACCCTTAGCATGGTGAATAGAGGTGCCAAACTTCACATTGGTCTTCTTGCTCACATCAACATGTTCACTGGACTTCAAACTGTAGGTCTTCGCATCCTCTTTCAATCTATGCGAGGAATCAATACTGGAATGACCAAGCCCCAAATGATACAGTCTAGTCGAATCAATAGAAGTCGCCAGTTCTCCACCTGCCACTATACCTCTAGTCAAGTAATACATGTTATTTCTCCTGACGCCCTTCATCATAATCTGAGAGTCTTTCACAATCTTGAGAACCATGTTCTCAATTCGAATATTCAGACCCTCTCCAACCAAAGCTCCAATCGAGATCAAGTCTTTCCTAAAAGAAGGAACATATCTCACATCATTTAACTCCCTAACAGTCTCGTGAAATATTTTTATGCGAATTCTTCCTATCCCAAGGATCTGGCATGCACGGTTATCAGCTATGTACACCATACCACTATCCAGCTTCTCAAACTGGAGAACCATTCCCTTCTAGGACACACATGATAGGTCGCACCACTATCCAACATCCACTCGAATTCCTCCGAATAGCTACATGTAGGACTGATAGAAAGCGAATAAATAGAAGAGTCAGAAATATTACCATCCGATACGATGTTTGCTTCTCATGATGGTTGCTTCCCTTTTCCCTTCTGCTTATTCTTCATCTATTCGTCGAGCTTTGGGTAGTATTTTTTCCAATGACCAGTGTCCTTGCACTAAGCACACTTATCTTTTCTAATTGTAGGATGCCCTACTCTAGACTGTGATCTCCAATTCTTCCGATTCGGACCCTTCCCTCTTGCGGCCAACGCCTCTGCTACTGGCTTAGTCGAAGTCTCCTTATCCTTCTTCCGAAGCTGATAATTCACTAGTGCAGCAGTGACCTCACTATACAAAAGTGATGCCTTCCCATTAATCAGAGTAAGGACGAATGTCTCATATTCCTCATCGGGCAAGGAACTCAACAATAACAACGTCCTGTCCTCATCTTCAATCATGACATCCACATTCGTCAAATCCGTAAGAAGCTTTGTGTAGGTGTTCATGTGATCTCTAATTGATGTTCCCTTCTTCAACTGGAAACGATAAAGTCTCCCCTTTAAATGCAAGCGGTTCTTAACACTCTTTGTCAGATACTTTCTTTCGAGAATCTCCTAAATCTTCTTCGCAGAAGTCTCGTTCATCACATCATATTTTAGATCTTGAGTCAAACAAGACCTAATCACACCACACGCCGTTCGATTCATCTTTTTCCAAACCTTCTCTTCAGTGTCATCTGGATTGCCATCTAACTCCAATGTATCCTCCAAATTCTGCGTGTTCAGCGCATCCAAAACCTCGCATCTTCATAATCCAAAGTTGTTTATGCTATTAAACTTCTCCACATCTAACTTCATAGAGTGAATATTCAAACTCTGAATGGTCTTCGTGCCAGAAGTACCACCCTCGATACCCGAAGCACCTTCTTTCCCCAACATCTTTCCCCAACATCTTTCTCAACGCACCAACGAACGAAGAATAGATCCAAAACTGAAAAGATAAAGTCTTTATCAAAAAGATCCCATCTTTATCACCAAACAAAGCCCTAGACGAGATTCCAAAGCGATCTACTCCTCCAAATAGCCCAAGTGTAGCCCAAGCTCTAATACCACTTGTTGTGCATAGCAAAAATTTCGGCAGAGTTTTTGGTGCACAATAAGAGAGGAAGATCAATAAGAATTCCTGTCTCACTAAGGAAACAAGAATCTGAAGTGAATATCTCAACAAAGTGAGATATCAGTTCTTCCTCTCATCAGTTCTAGGACTAACTTGTCGAGAGATCCTAAAACTATTACAATGACCACAAACACAAACAAACCAATTTTACGTGGTTCGGCAAACTACCTACGTCCACGGGGCAAGGAGGGGGAAACCAATTTTACGTGGTTCGGCAAACTACCTACGTCCACGGGGCAAGGAGGGGGAGATCTACTATTAGAGAGGAGATAATAAGTGGTTCGGCAAACTACCTACGTCCACGGGGCAAGGAGGGGGAGATCTACTATTAGAGAGGAGATAATATAACTAGGGTTTACAATCACTCAATCTAAACCCTCACACAATTATCTCTCTCAAAAGCACAAAAAGACTCTTTGTCCGCCGCCCAAAAAGAACGCTGCCAACACTTTTGCACGAAGGCCAAAGCTCTGCACACACACCCTTTTTGCTTCTGCGATTTTTCTCTAAAAGCCAGCTCTGTCGCTGCTAATTTCAGAAGCTCTGTACTTGCATAGCCATCTCTGTTTTCTCCCTCAATTCCTGCACTAGTTTTCACGAAACCCTAGGGATAGTACTTATGAGGCTCTCTGACTCGGGTGGGCCATCACCACATCCAGGGAAAAAGAAACTAATCCGCACATGCGCAGTCCAAGACCCAGCCTTTCACCTGCTTTCCACAAATTCGTTGGATTTGTTGCGATCAACAAATGTCAACGTGACGTGCCTTCATCATTCACACTTTTTCCCAGCTCTTCTATCTTCACGTGATGAAGATGTACATATATTCGCTTTAGCTTCTACTCTTCACTTGGGAAAGGTGGACCCCACTCATACTTCTCCACCTCGGCGAAATTTTCCCAAAACTGAGCCGACACCAACCAAACAAATGTCCCACTTGTTGTGTCCATGACGAAATGAAACAGTTCACGACAATGGACTCAATCCATAACAAGTCGAGAACCCAAATGAGAGCGCAAACACTCTCCAAATGTCGGTATCTACTCACCAAATCAGTCTCACCCCATCAAAATCTAAACCGGCTGCATCGTAAAGACTGCCTATGTATCCTCTTGCCTAAGGAATCAAGCCGAACGTAGTTCACCAAAATGGCCGTGAATGACCTCAATCAACTAGAAGAGTTCACAACCCTTCTCTAATATCATCAACTCTGCGGCTGATAGCACCTCCAATGACCTCAAACACCTCTACCTGAGGTAAACCAATGGTCATATCCAAACTACATCTATCAGTTGCACTTGAATCAAAACTCAACTCATCATCTGCATCCAAAACCAAATGATCCCTAAGCTGTGTCACCTTAGCTAGAATCCCAAACAATATAGTATGATCTGAAGTAATCTTCACCCAATATGGAGTAGCATCACACTCCACCCGCTGTGATACATCTAAGGTCTGTCCAAAACTCTCCACCTGCTGAGAGTCAAATAGCTCCCTCATCGAAGCCTCAACCGAAGTGACACTACCAGACCAATCTTCCAATAGAGTTTTAGCTCCAATCACAGCAGTTGACAACTCTTTAATAGGATAACCCAAATATGTCGAAGCCTCAGTCCTGAAACTCTTCTACAGACTATTGCTTGACAACAAACACTGATCCTCCTCCAGCAAGGCACGGTTCTCCAAATTTGTCACCCTATCTAGTTGCCCCAAGATTTCCTTTCCAACGAAGGGTCTCACAATGCCGTGAGCTCGGCTCTAATAGAGAAACAGGTCCATCTTGTATCTCTCACCAAAATAAAATACCTTCACCTTTCTGCCAATCATACACTTCTTTAATCTGTTGGAGACTACTAGGACTTTCTCCAATAGGGATTTGGTTGCAACCTAAATACGTCTAGAACAGCCACCAACAAAGAAAACCAAACTTCTATTACCTCCCAATGATGCCTCCTTGGAAGGCCCCCAAACATCCACATGAACTCCTCCAGAACGACCCTTAGCATGGTGAATAGAGGTGCCAAACTTTACCTTGGTCTTATTGCTCACATCAACATGTTCACTGGACTTCAAACTGCAGGTCTTCGCATCCTCTTTCAATCTATGCGAGGAATCAATACTGGAATGACCAAGCCCCAAATGATACAGTCTAGTCGAATCAATAGAAGTCGCCAGTTCTCCACCTGACACTCCTCCTGACGCCCTTCATCACAATCTGAGAGTCTTCCACGATCTCGAGAACCATGTCCTCAACACGAATATTCAGACCCTCTCCAACCAAAGCTCCAATCGAGATCAAGTCTTTCCTAAAAGAAGGAACATATCTCACATCATTTAACTCCCTAACAGTCCCGTCAAATATTTTTATGCGAATTCTTCCTATCCCAAGGATCTGGCATGCACGGTTATCAGCTATGTACACCATACCACTATCCAGCTTCTTAAACTGGAGAACCATTCCCTTCTAGGACACACATGATAGGTCGCACCACTATCCAACATCCACTCGAATTTCCCTTCTAGGACACACATGATAGGTCGCACCACTATCCAACATCCACTCGAATTCCTCCGAATAGCTACATGTAGGACTGATAGAAAGCGAATAAATAGAAGAGTCAGAAATATTACCATCCGATACGATGTTTGCTTCTCATGATGGTTGCTTCCCTTTTCCCTTCTGCTTATTCGTCATCTATTCGTCGAGCTTTGGGTAGTATTTTTTCCAATGACCAGTGTCCTTGCACTAAGTACACTTATCTTTTCTAATTATAGGATGCCCTACTCTAGACTGTGACCTCCAATTCTTCCGATTCGGACCCTTCCCTCTTGCGGCCAACGCCTCTGCTACTGGCTCAGTCGAAGTCTCCTTATCCTTCTTCCGAAGCTGATAATTCACTAGTGCAGCAGTGACCTTACTATACGAAAGAGATGCTTTTCCATTAATCAGAGTAAGGACGAAGGTCTCATATTTCTCATCGGGTAAGGAACTCAACAACAGCAACGCCCTGTCCTTATCTTCAATCATGACATCCACATTCGTCAAATCCACAAGAAGGTTTGTGTAGGTGTTCATGTGATCTCTAATTAAGGTTCCCTTCTTCAACTGGAAATGATAAAGTCCCCTTTTCAAATGCAAGCGGTTGTCAACACTCTTTGTCAGATACTTGCTTTCGAGAATCTCCTAAATCTTCTTCGCAGAAGTCTCGTTCATCACATCATATTTTAGATCTTGAGTCAAACAAGACCTAATCACACCACACGTCGTTCGATTCATTTTCTTCCAAACATTCTAATCAGTGACATCTGGATTGCCATCTAACTCCAATGTATCCTCCAAATTCTGCGTGTTCAGCGCATCCAAAACCTCGTATCTTCATAATCCAAAGTTGTTTGTGCTATTAAACTTCTCCACATCTAACTTCATAGAGTGAATATTCAAACTCTGAATGGTCTTCGCGCCAGAAGCACCACCCTCGACACCAGAAGCACCTTCTTTCCCCAACATCTTTCTCAACGCACCAACGAACGAAGAATAGATACAAAACTAAAATGATAGAGTCTTTTTCAAAAAGATCTCACCTTTATCACCAAACAAAGCCCTAGACGTGATTCCAAAGCGATCTACTCCTCCATATAGCCCAAGCATAGCCCGAGCTCTAATACTACTTGTTGTGCGCAGCGAAAATTTCGGCAGAGTTTTTGGTGCACAATAAGAGAGGAAGATCAATAAGAATTCCTATCCCACCAAGGAAATAAGAATCTGAAGTGAATATCTCAACAAAGTGAGATATCGGCCCTTCCTCTCATCAGTTCTAGGACTGACTTGTCGAGGGATCCTAAAAACTTTTATAATAGCCACAAATACAAACAAACTAATTTTACGTGGTTCGACAAACTGCCTACGTCCACGGGGCAAGGAGGGGAAGACCTACTATTAGAGACGAGATAACACAACTAGGGTTTACAATCACTCAATATAAACCCTCACACAATTATCTCTCTGAAAAGCATAAAAGGACTCTTTGCACGTCGCCCAAAAAGAATGCTGCCAACACTTTTGCACAAAGGCCAAAGCTCTGCACACGCACCCTTTTTGCTTCTGTGATGTTTCTCCAAAAGCCAGCTCTGTCGCTGCTAATTTCAGAAGCTCTGTACTTGCACAACCATCTCTGTTTTCTCCCTCAATTCCTGCACTAGTTTTCACGAAACCCTAGGGAGAGTACTTATAAGGCTCTCTGACTTGGGTGGGCCATCACCACATCCAGGGAAAAAAAACTACTCTGCACACACGCAGTCCAAGACCCAGCCCTTCACATGCTTTCCACAAATTCGCTAGATTTGTTGCGATCAACAAATGTTCACGTGACGTGCCTTCATCATTCATGCGTTTTCCCAGCTCATCTATCTACACGTGATGAAGATGTACATATATTCGCTTCAGCTTCTACTCTTCAATTGGGAAAGGTTGACCCCACTCACAGGTAAAACAAGAACAAAAACATTAATTTGATCTTGATTCTATAGATTATGTGTACTACAGATTAACTTGATTCTTAACAATATGTAAGTTTGCTTCTTTATTAGAGAGTCTAAAATTTATTATTCGCTACAAATTCAAACATAAACCCAAATTTATTTCACTATTAACTAAAATTGTTACCTTGATCAAATCCAACAAAAATCTTTCAATTCGAATTGCAATCGACAATGAGGAGAAAGTCGAATGTGTACAAAAATCAAATAATTTCAATGTCAAGACTCTAAGAAAAACCTAAAATTTAACACAAAATCATAAAAATTAAAAAGAAATATAAAAAACCTACTTTATGAGTTGCAATGTGCTAGAGAACGAAAGGAAGCAAGGTTGGTGGTTCTTCAAGAATTGAGGAGGAAGACCAAGTCATGGGCTCTTATAATCGGTAGACGAGGAAAATAGATAGAGGAGGGTGGAGCCGTAGAAGACTAGAGGAGGACGAGGTTATAGGTGAGAGGAGTGCCAATGTGCCTTACAAGGCAAGGAGCGGGCGAATCTTATTGAATTTGAGGTGGAGAAGATGCTAGGGTAAAGCCAACATGTTTTTTTATTTATTTTTTTAAATTTTGTAATACAAGGAAGTTATCAGGAGGGTTTTTTTTATGGGGATAAGGCTTTGTGGGATTTGGGGGTGGATCCCTAGGATCCTATACCAAACTGGTGTCACGTGACATCTGTTTGGTATATGTGGGTTTGCCCTTGGTTTCACAAACTCTGCACTTAAGTGATCTTTATTTTAAATGCTCATAATGTTTAAATATCATAGATAAATTCTTCAAAGTTTTAAAATATTAAACTTTGTTGCCCTCTTATTTATGTAATATTGCATATTAGTGCCCTCTTGTTTACATAATATTGCATATGAATACCATCAGTTTATAAATAACCTTATTTTAATGCCCTAAAGTTTTTAAAAGTTACACTTAAGTACTTTATGTTATGAATATTCCTAGAGACATAGAGAAATATTAACACCATCTTGAATTTTTTAACTTTGGAGCGTAAATATGCAAATTTATATACTTTGAATATTTATTTTCTCAGTATTAAAATAAGGACATTTAAGTATAGTATTGGTGAAACTATAGGGCACATAAGTGTAATTTTTAGCCTTACATATGTACGAAACCCAGGGTAATTTTTAGAAAGCTCCCAAGAATTTTGAGGTTCTGCACAAAATCCCTGCAAACATGAAACTATATAAGTATCCCATAATGACATTAACTAAAGAAAAAGGAAATCTAAATGTCTTATCTTGTTCTCTGGCATGAATTGTTAAATATAGAGTAAATCAGGAGAAAAGGATAACTATCTTTATTGATATTGCTATCTACTTATACAATATGAATAGAATTGTTCTACTACTCTACCCAACTTTGGGACTAAACAAGAGTACTCTATATACAATTTTTAACACCCTCCCTCAAACTACAATTGGGTTAACTAATGACAGTTTGCAAAGAAGAAATGAATGTTGTTGTATCGTATGAGCTTTGGTGAAGGAACCTGTTAGCTAAAAATCGGTATTTACATAGGAAAGTGAGTTAATGCCAGCTAGAAAATGATGATGAGTGAAGTGATAGTCAATCTCAATAGGCTTTCTTCGTTCATGAAATACTGGATCACTGGTAATTTTGATGGCACTCATGTTGTTGCACAGAAGAGGAGTTGTTGTGGTAGAATGGATGCTTATGTCAAGAAGGAGTCGTCGTAGCCAGACGATCTCTGCGATGGTGGACACCATGGCATAATATTCTGATTTTGTATTGAAGTGAGAGACAATTGTTTCTTGGATTTCCAAGAGATGAGGGAGTCACCTAGAACTATACAATAACTAGTAGTGGATTGTCGATATGTAGCGTTGTCTGCCTAGTCTGCATCACTATAGGCATGAAGAGTGAGTGATGATGAAGCTAAAAAGAACAACACCCTACCTGGAGTCTCGCGAAGGTAGTGTAGAACATGAACTAGTGTGACTTTGTGAAAGGAATGTGGAATAGCAACAAACTGACTGAGCACATGAACGTACAGGTTCATAGCAAGAGGTGTCAGAGCTGATGGTGAGTTATACTAGACTCTCTACGAGATGTTAATATTGAGTTACATCAGGTAGTGGGTCACCGTCCATAGCTTTGAGCTTCATACTCAAGAGGTGTCAGAGCTAATTTGGGACCAGTTAGGCCATCATGATTGATCATGTTCATAGCAAATTTTTGCTGAGAGAGATGGTAGCTGTGTGGAGTCTGGTTGATCTTCACTCCAAGGAAGTAATATAAGCTATCTAGATCTTTCATCTCAAACTCTTGTTGAAGCAGAGATTTGATTTGGGTAATGGTTGATAGGTTATCACTAGTGATGATCATGTCGTCGACATATAGGAGTAAGATTGTGTGATGTCCATTAGAGGAAGAGATGAACATGGTTGGATCATTCACACCGGGAAGGAAGCGACACAAAGATCTCTTATTTTACCATGAAGCGACATTGAAGCTTGCTCATTCTTATGAAGGCTTCTACATTAATACGTAGCTCGCTTCAAGAATACTAACATTGATGCTTCGGTATCACTTGCGGCTACCTTAGCCTCATCATCCACGTCTACCAAACATATTGCGGGTAACCACCCGCTAGTTATGTTGCTTGAAACAAATCTTGGAAGCCAATATGATTCATGCTTCACCTTAGGGGTTTCCACCCAATGACTAGCATTACCCAATCGTTGACTACGCCTTACATGGCCCACTGCCAGACAATCCGAAACAAGAGATCTCTGTGTAAGGTGGAGCACCTCCTTCTTTTATGACTTCATTACATAGACATTATATTGTTGATCATTCTATGACATACTGCTTAGCTGCATGTTATCAAGCAAACCTCAAGAATCACTTAAAGAAGCCTACGATGGGATGTGTGGAGCACATCAAACCTGGACCATTGTCTAGGTTATTATTGACCAACGATGATTGTAGATGCAATAGCTTATGCCAATGCAACTCGATGTAGAACTCAACCTCTCTCATTAGAGGCAATCTAGGTATGTCCTGAAAGACATCCTGATACTCTGAGACTACTTTGGTATCGTTCAAATTGGCACCAGGATCCCGCAACAACACTTCATCGACGTATGCCAAAAATGACTCCGCAAACTGGTTGCCTTGTGAGGTCGCTAACACCAACTCAGTCCCATCAGACGCTCACAAATTGTCTGTCTTAGCAAAATAGTCGATACTGACATGGTAGGAAGATATCCAATCAATACCAAGGATCACATCAAACTGGGACATGAGCAAGATGATCAAATCGACTACGAACTCCGACTCATCTAAGCTGATGATATATCTACTACATATACTCTCTAATAGAGACGCCTTACCCAATGGGGTAGAAACCGATAGGAATGTCTAAAGGCTATGCTACAAGATGAAATCTATCCATGAATGCAAAGGAGATGAAAGAATATGAAGCTCCTAAATCAAATAAGATACAGGCTGGAAAGGAGTTCATAAGAAACGTACCTTCCACGACGGTCCTGCTTGCACCATGGTCAAGAGGTACGATTGTATAAACTCTACCCGAAGCTGCAGTCTGTTGAGCTGAAGAATCTAGAACATATGAAACTATCTATCCCTGCGGTACCTCCTGAATAGCACAGACCTGACCCTCTATCCTTGGGACTACTGGAGATGCATCAAGTCTCAGCTGCTGGCCCTGTCCTTGACCCTATCATCTATTCTGCTACTGACCCTGACCTTTGCCCTGCTGGCCTCATGCTGGTGCACTACAACACTCTGCTGCCTTATGGCCGATCTTATGACAATGGTAATAATCACCCTAAAATTTGCATTGTTGCGGTGCTCTGTGGTCCTGCTGAGATCCCTTCATATGGGGACATTGCTGCTACTGTGAACCCTTGCCCTGCTGCTGGGGTCCTCCGGGTCTTAAAAATGATCTCTTTCCTTTGCCCTTGTCTCCGGACTGCCCTACTTTAGAGCTTCCATCCTTGCCCTTCTGGAATATGGAAGTCTTGGTCTCCTATGAGATAGCGGCATCAGCAACCTCCCCTATTGAGTGAAATCGTCTGGATACAATATAGCGATGTAAACTCGGGTGAAGTCCCATCAAGAACATCTGAGCCTGACGTTCCCCTATCTACCACATGCCCGTAAATCTGAGTAGCCCCACAAACTTGTTTTCATAATTAGCTATGGACATATCTCCCTTCTCCAATCAGGCTAACTCTAATTCTTTCTCGGCTTTTGCTACTGATGATACATACTGCTCGTGGAAGATGTAAATGAAATCCTCCTAGATAAGCATTATACGCTGCTCTAGTGTAAACTGGAGCTTATACCATCCTCCAGTGTTGCCTTTAAGGCTAAAATCTGCTAACCTCTATTTTTGGACTGAAACGACAGACTGAAACGATGCCAAGAATATCTAGAATGCTTCCCACATCCTCCTTCCACGTATGGGTTGCAAGTGAACCTGATGTGCCCTGGAATTCTGATGCCCTCAACTTTTGGCATCTCTCTAACAAATGGAGCTAAGCCTCCTGCTCTGTGGCTCTGTCGATTGTTGGTGGTGAGGTTGGGGTAACTTCTGGTATTGCCTCTTCAATAGGTACATTTGGGTGAATCTGATTCGCTACTTGCTCCTCAGGTGCTACCAGTCTGGCTGCAATTAGTGCTATGAGGTCGATCAAATATTACGAAGCCTGCTGTGGCTCGGCTTTGGATTAGCTTGCCTAGCTCCATGAGCACGGGTTCTACCATGACCACGTCCTCGTCCCGACATCTATAAGTTCAGGAGTAGAGCTTATTAGACATAGTAAATGAGACCTCAAGCATAAATAACATAACATATAACAATAGTAAAACGTATCATATATCATCCACAGCATACTTTATAATCAAAGTAAGATAGTCAACATAAAAAATTTAAATTTTTTGAGTTATACATATAACATCCTCACTCATAATAGAAATTCCTAACGGACCCTATACATGACCTCTAAGAAACTCTATCCTAGCTCCACAACTCGACATATGATAATCCTAAGGATGGTGGAACTAGAGCTCTGATATCAACTATGACGCCCCTGGTTTCACAAAAGGCTGCAGTCCAAAGTAAACCCAAAGATGTCAAACCTGTCATGCACCCACATTGTGTAACAACATGTTTCATCATCATAACAATATCTCTCTAGTGAAAGTCAAGCAATAAATAAGTATAGGTACAAGCAAATAAAATAAAGATAATGATTCAAGGAACATAATATAGAGAAAAAATCCAGTAATAATTATAAATGTGTTCCAACAGAAAAAATAAAGTACAACTGATGTCTGAAACATAAGTGAAAATATCTCAATACATAGAGTCAAATGAAAACAGTACTAAGGCACTCAGCCTCCAAAATAAAATACATCTCTAATGTTTGAAAATAAGCAATAACTACTATAGAGCACTAATAAACTACTAGTAATAAATGATGGAAGCTAAGCCAAAACTCCGTCAACCTGTAACTCTCCGGACGTCTGGCTCGCTGCCTGAAAGGAGGGGAAATAACGAGCGTCAAACCGCTAGCGAGATCATCTCCACTACCCTCATGGAAGGGGGTTAGGAGTACAAATTATAAGTTAGTATATATAGATATATAAATCATCTATCTTGAACTAAGAGGAAATTTATATTTAGAAATCCATAACAAGAGAATGGGTATGTCGAGCGTAATAATCCAAACTAGGAAACCCTCATGTATATACCTTGTATCTTAAATTGTGAATCGCTAAATATGTAAAAACCCCATAATTTTTGATATATTGTGATAAATATCATTTATTAATGGTTGAATATGTTAGAAATCGATTTGAGATCGATTCGGTGTATTTTTGTGAGCCAACAATGTAAACATGCACAAAAGCATGCACAAACATGAAACTGCCAGTCTGCGTTATAGTCGGTCGACCGACCTAGGCCGATCAGTCTACCGATAATACCCGACCGGTTGACTGATCGGTTGTGGTGGGTCGACCGATGGGTTTCCAGAGCTCGCGTTTTATTTTCGGGTCGGTTTTTGTTTGGCTTTCGGCCAATTGTATACGAGATTATATATACTCATTTAAACCCCTTTTCCACATCTTTTTACGTGTTTTATCAGCAGCCACCTTCCCTCTCATACCCTAACCCTAATTTGTAAGTTTTTTGGAGATTTCTTGAGTTGGTTATCGAGAGAAAGGCAGGATTTGCGAGCTTGGCGAAGAAGGATCTTGCACGCACGTGTTTAGGAGTTCAACACGACATTTGAGGCAAGATCATCTTCCTCCAATCCTTTCCCTTAGTTAAAGATCATGCTTTTATGAAATATTTGATTAATACAATGCTTTAGTTTAATCTGATATGATAAAAACCTATTTTTTGATATTAAACCTTAAACCAATAAAAAGATATGTAGATATAATTGTTGTTTTTATTAGTTATGATGATAATGATCGTTAGGGTTATTTTTAATTTGTAAATCATGTTCTAGTTTGGTTTAAAACCCTAGTATAACAATTAATTGAGTATTTTTGTTAATTAAGATGCTTAAACCCTAAGTATGTGATAACTAGATGATGTGATCTTGTTTAAACGAATCTACAACAGTGTAATAATCAGAATTAATCATGTTCTTTAATCATGTTGATAAAATATGTTTTATTTAAGAATTTTGGTTAATTAGGATGTTAACCCTAATTAGTTTTAATCCAAGGGATATAATCATGTTTAAATTAACCCCTGTTAAGTAATTATGAAAGTTTAAATATTGTTGTACGTTACATGTTACCAAAATTTATCGTTAAGAAAAGATGCAAAATACCGATGGTGTCACTCAGGATTTTTCTAAATCCTCTCTGGTCGGTCGACCGACTAGGAGAAATCGATCAACCGATATGGTCTTTTACGAGTGCGCTTGGTGCACGTTTGTCGTCAGTCGACTGATGCCCTAGGGGCAGTCAACCGACACTTGCTTGTTTTGTTCATGATGATTTCTCTTTCTCTTGCATGCTAAATCGTGAATGCAGGGTTCAAACCGTACAACGACACACGTGCAACCCTGGATGTAAACGAATTGAGTCATAACATATATACGAATATCCCAAAGACGATTATTACAGGTATTAATTTGATCATGTTTGAGTTAACAATTAATTATAATATGTATACATGTATGGATATCGTTGATGAGCACAACTCAATACTACTTGGGATAGTGTGTTGATATGCTGTTAGTACAGGCCATTGAGTCATGATTTTAGGATACCTGATTTGGTAGTTTGTCCTGCACAGTGATGCGATGAGGCTAGAGAGCCGTACTTCTAGGATACCTGATGTGGTAGTCCGTCCCATACAGTAATACGATGAGACTAATGAGCCGTGTACATATTTAAGATGCTTGATTTGGTAGTCCGTTCCGCATGATAATGAAATGAGTTACATAAAACCTTATGAGATATTGTATTGTGATATATTTGATAGCCTGAGTCTTTGGCGAAAGCCATTTATGAATAAGATTTATCGCTGAGTTATATTATGACCGGATTACTTCGCGTTTGGGAGTTACAGGAGATTTAGTTATTGTATCCACATCATCTACCCAAGGGTAGCGTGAGTTATATGGTTGACATTTATGATAATACGACAACTTTACTTTTCTGTATTGTTTTTCTTTATCTTTTATTCTTAGGTTAGAATTGATATTTAGCGATTCATAATTTGATACATATGGTATATACATGAGGGTTTCCTTGTTTGGATTATTTTGCTTGACGTACTACATTTCATGTTGTGGATTTCTAAATATTAATCCTATTTAGATACAAGATAAATAATTTAGGTAGACTATATATAATAGATAGAGCCTTCATCACATTTAGTAGCCCTTCTCCTGGGGGCGGATGGAGATGATCTTCCTAAAGCGCTCTGACGCTGTTATTGTTTTCCTTTTTGTTTCTCCTTCTTTTCAGGCAGCAGATCAGAGTTCCAGAGAGCTACAGGTTGACGAATTTACAGCATAGTCATTGTTATTTATTTGTAATAGTTAGTGCTCTACCGTAGTTTAATGTTTACTTTCAGACATTTAGAGTTTTGTTTTATTTTGTAAGGCCATGTGCCTTAGTACTATTTTCAGTTGACTCTTATGTATTGAGATTTTTCACCTTTATTTCAGACATCGGTTGTATTTCATTTTACTCAAATTGGTACATGATCATATATATTGGATATTTCTTCCTATGTCTTGTCCATTACATCTATTTCTCTTATTTTGCATGTTTTGTACATGTACTTGTTATTAATTCCCCTAGAGAGATATTACTGTGATGGTAAAACATGTTGCACAGTGTGGATGCATGAAAGATTTGACATCTCTGGGTTCACTTAGCACTGTAGCCATGTGTGAAAATAGGGGTGTCATAGTTGGTATCAGAGCTCTAGTTCCAGTATCCTTAGGATCATCTTGTGTCGAGTCGTGGAGCTAGAATAAAGTTTCCTAGGATTCATGTAAAGTGTCCGCTAGGATTTCATAGAAAGAGTGAGGACGTTATACGTATAACTCCAAAATTTAGAATTTTTTATGACTATCTTACTTTTATTATAAAGTATTTGCATGATTGACATGTGATACATATTTCTTATTGATATATGGTATATATGTTTTTACCTGAGGTCTCATTTACTCTGTCTTATAAACTCTCTTCCTAAAAATTTAAAGATGGTCGGACGTGGACGTGGATGGAGAGGATCACGTACTTAGAAGGTTAGGCATGCTGAGCCAGAGCCTGAGCCACAACAGGCTCCACCCGAGCCATAACAGGCTACACCCGAGCCACAGCAGGCCCCACCTGAGCCGCAACAGGCTCCGTAGTATTTGATTGACCTCATGGCACATATTACAGCCAGACTAGCAGCGCTTGAGGAGTAATTAGCGAACAAGATTCCATTAGTTGCACCACCACGTGTAGTTCCACCACCAGTCATACCAGCTATACCTATTATAGAGGAATCCTCAGAGGTTACACCAAGAGTTACACCACCACCAGTTGCTGATAGAGCCAAGGATCAGGAGACTTAGGTCCTTCTAGTTAAGAGATACCAGAAGATGAGGGCACCAGAATTCCAGGGATCATCAGACTCACTTGTAGCCCACAAGTGGAAAGAAGATGTAGGAAATATTCTTGACCTACTTGATGTGGACTCCATCCAGAAGTAACGGTTGGTAGCTTTCAGTCTTAAGGGTGATGCCGATGGATGGTATATGCTTCAATTCACCCCTGAGCAGCGGATGATGCTTACTTAGGAGGACTTCATTTACTCATTCGATGAGTAGTACAACTCTTCCGCGAGAAAGAGTTAGAGCTATCAAGATTAGAGCAGGGGGACATGTCCGTATCTGACTATGAGGGCAGATTCATGAGCTTGCTTTGATTCACGTGCATGTGGCAGAGAGGAGAGTGTCAAGCTTAGATGTTTTTGATGGGGCTTCGTCCAAGTCTTCACTGCTACCTTGTTTCTAGACGATTTCGTTCAGTGCGAGAGGTGGCTGATGCCGCTATATTGCAAAAGACAAAGATTGCGATCTTTCAAAAAGAATAAGGAAGGAACCTCTAAAGCAGGACAACATGGTGACAAAGGCAAGGGCAAGAGATGTTTTGTAGGACTTGGAGGACCCTAGCAGTGGGGTAAGGATTCACAATACCAGCAGCAAGGACCATATAAGAAGGGGCCACAGTAGGATTCAAGAGCATCGCAGCAACGTAAGATTCAAGGTGCTTATAATAACTGCAACAAGATCAGACATATGGCAAAGAATTGTCACAGTGTGCCAGCAGGAGGCCAGCAGGATAGGGGCTAGGGCTAACAGTAGGGTTGTAGACATGGCCAACAGCAGCAGAGTTGTGGACAGGGTCAGTAGCTACAGGGCAATGGGTATGGCCAGCAACAGAGGATTGAGGTGCCGCCAACCGTTCCGAGGATTGAGGGGCTAGCAGGATAGGTTCATGCTATCTAGGAGATATCTCAGGGATAGATAGTTCCATATGTTCCACCATCTTCAGTACAACATCTTTTAGCCACCGGTAGTGTTTATGCAGTCGTACCACAAGATCATGGTGCGAATGGAGCCATAGTGGAAGATACGTTCCTTGTGAACTACTTCCCAGCTCGGATTTTGTTCGATTCAAGAGCTTCATATTCTTTTACTTCTCATACCTTCATGGATAGACTTCAGCTAGTTGTACATCCCCTAGATGTACTATTATCAGTCTCTACTCTTTTAGGCGAGGTGTCCCTATTAGAGAGTATATGTAGGAGATGTGTCATCAGTTTAGATGAGTCTAAGTTTATCATTGATTTGATCATTTTGCATGTGTCCGAGTTTGATGTTATTTTTGGTATGGATTGGTTATCATCCTACCAAGTTAGTATCGACTGTTTTGCTAAAACAGTCAGTTTGTGAGCATCTGATGGGACCGAGTTGATTGTAGCAACCTCACAAGGTAACCAGTTTGCGGAGTAATTCCTGGCGTACATAGAGGAGGTGATGTTGCGGGATCAGAGTGCTGATTTGTGCGAGACTAGAGTTGTCTCAGAGTATCAGGATGTCTTTCAGAACATACCTGGGTTACCTTCCGTGAGAGAGGTTGAGTTCTGCATTGAGTTGTAGCCGGACACAACACTAATATCTCGAGTACCCTATTGTATGACACCTACTTAGATGAGAGAGCTACAGACTCAATTGGATGAGCCATTATCTTAGGGTTTTATTCACCGGAGTCATTCTCCGTGGGGAGCACTGGTCCTCTTCGTGAAGAAGAAGGACGATAGTATGCGCTTATGTATAGATTATCGTGAATTGTATAAGGTCACCATCCGGAATATGTATCTACTACCGAGGATTGATGACTTATTCGACTAGTTGTAGGGAGCACAATATTTTTCGAAGATTGATCTTTGTTCTGGCTATCATCTGTTACGGGTTTGGGAGATGGATATTCCCAAAACCACCTTTCTAACTCGATATGTGTCACGCCCTGCTTCTCAACATACCGCGAAATCAGAATGTAAACAAGCCTGTGACGTATTAGATTAAGGAGAATAAATAAAAATAAATATCTCTCATCAACCTAATACGCTAATTGTCAAGAAATAAATGCAAAGACACAGGTCCCCGATCACAAATAGAAAGAATATTCTAAACAACCCAGAACAGAATATTCATATCACAAGTGAATATCATCCAAGACATAATATTCGGGTCAACATGCCCTTATACAAACAGTCCAAATAAATACTAAAGAAATTTGAAAATACATCGTTCAACAATAATAAAAAGGAAGTACTGGAAAAGTAAACTAAGACCATCAACTAAGAAGAAATAACTAAACTTCGGCATGTTCTTCAACTCTATCTGCAAGGCACTCCTGCTGAGAATATCCTAGCTCTGACACATTTCCAAGCTGGACATGTCCTTCCTCTAAGTCTGATGTACACCATAGAAAATAGGTATACGTCAACGTGCATGGCACACGGTAAGATCCCACAAGGGAAAAATAGGAATGGTCGAATGACCAAGGCAATAATAGATGCAACAACAGTAATGATAATAGAAGCGTGACCAATGCGATAACAAAAATAGGAACATGTGATGATAATAGTAACGATAGGAGCATGCAACTGGAATACTAAAAACTAAATGAAATCCACTAATAGTATATAATAATCAAAAGAAACCAAAAATCAATCGGGTAACGAGGTCATGCAGCTAACAATCAGAATAATCATCCAAGTAACAAGGTCATATAGATAGATAAAATTAATATTTAAATTTCTACAACACAAGACGTACTACGTCGAGCGAAATAATCCAAACAAGAAAACCCTCATATATATACCATATATCTTAAATTGTAGAAAATTAAATATTAATCCCAATCTATGTATGAAAAGAAATATAACTGGTTCGTACCTCACAATAATCCACAATCGTCTAAGTAACAAGGTCATGTAACTAGCCATTCTATAACAGGTCACTGGCCACATCTCACACAGAGTCAATGCTCATATCATCAGATAACTGACTGTTCACAAATCTCCTACGTGCATCCAATGCTGCTACACGAATCGGTCAGAGGACTACACGTAATCCGATTCCGACCTGGTCTAAACTCAAGCAGGACTTGGGTGACTACACAAATTCACTGATCTAAGTGACTACACAAATTTTACTTTAGCCTAACAAACCAACCCCAGTGACTATACGAATTCAGTGGTGCGAGCCTGAAGATACACCCCCAGCCATATCTGATCACATAAACCAAGACTTCGCCATCCCAACTCTTCTTGCTTTTCTAAGTCAATAATCATAACCTGAACTACATCTCTAGTCCACCCCCTAAATTCAGTCAACGCACACACACATGTCACTAAGTCTTGTTCATGACACACAAAGCCACTAAGTCATGAACTACTAGTGGTTCTCAAACATAACAAAGAACAATAAATACAGCTAATTCTATGCAATAAAACATGGTAAGTCATGTAATTAAAATAAGAATCATGAAATCGGGGGCGGTGGTTTTGGTGAAAATTTTCTACAAAATAAAACATACAAGTTGTACTAATACAACAGTTAATACGCAATAGTAGTAATAATACAATAAATTGTATAATTAAACGAGAATAACTAATAAAAAAATATAATTACTTATATTTAAAATCAAATAATTATGGGAAAATTATCTATACAATAAAACTTACCAGTTATACTAATACAACAGATAATATGCAATAATAGTAATAATACAATAAATTGTACAAAATAATATATAATAATAATATAATATATTATATGAAATAATACATAATAGTAAAAATAATACAACATATTATTCAAAATAATACGTGATAGTATCGATAACATAACGGATTAATTCTAGAAATTTTTACTGTATTAAGTTAATTTATAAATATCAAAATCATTTAAATAAATATCAAATTTGGACTTTTAAATCGTAGAAAATTCTAGAAAATTGAGAAATACAAATACTCTTTTAAAAATAATAATTAAATATTTTAAAATACCAAAAATTTATTTTAACTAGTATCAAAAATTTATGGTCATTACATCTTACTCCCCTTAAAACAAATTCTATCCTCAGAATTAAAATAATATATGTACGATATCATATAGTAATCTGTAAAGCAAAAATAATACAAATAATAGCTGATAATAGGAAGTAAAAAGCATATCAATAATGAACGTAGATAAAAGACATAAAAATATTGCAACAATCATGTAATCATGTATTCATAATATTTACACAACGAACACAATATCAAAATATACCATTAACCATTATATCATTATACCCATTAGAATAACCAAATATGATACAAAAACTATAAACCCAATATACATAAAGAATAAACATAATACAACATGTGAACTGCCATGTAATAATTTTCAAAATAATAATCAAATATAGACATAACAGTTAACTAAAACAGTAATACAAAGACTTATGTATATGGAAATTGATAAATACAGCAATTAAAATAATTAATGAATAGACAATAAAATACATTATTAAAGTAAAACATACACAACCTAACAAAAGAGAGAGAGAAAAAACAACAACTAATAAACACAACAAAATATCTACAATATGCAAAACCTACAACTAAGTTGTATAAACTTATAACACTCATTTCACATCCTAAACTAAACTATGAAACCACTAATGAAATGTAAGAGAAATAACTATGTTAACTAATAAACAATATAACCCAAATAACATAATAAACTAATAAATTAATCAAATTAAAGACAACATAAAAACACATATAAGAAAACATATAACTTAATAAATAACTAAATAGTAATGATAACAAAACGCGAACATGAGAGGTAAAATGTGACCAAAATTATGTGGCAATACACACAGTAAACATGTATAAATACATGTACACTACGTAGAATTGATAAAACAAATACAACACAAAATAAAAACAACCACACTATAACGTGACCACAAATAAAAATTATTACAAAAACATAATAAATACTAAATCACAATAAGTATAGCAATACACAAATTAAAACGTGAACAAAAACATGAGCAAGAATACACTGCATAAAATATAAAGCACACTAACTACAAAAATATTACGACTAAATACGTAACCAAAATACAATATATAAAAATAAAAAATCCAAGCTAAACAAACACACACATTGTAACAACATTTAATAACCTCATACACAAACTATAAAGCTATAACATCACACACTCATACCAAAAAATAACAACATCTATTCAAAAAAATCATAAGAATAAAACGATATTGATATAATATGATCTACAAAAAATACAAAAATAAGAGAAACGAGACAGAAGAGTAACATGATGTAAAACAATACAAGTTAAAATAATAAAAAAATACAAATTTGACAAAGAAAAACATAATTGAAAGACTCAATGCATTCAAATAAGTAACGAACAAATTGACAGTATAAAACTCAAAATAAATTAACACATACAAAAATTACAGAATACACTAAAATATAAATGCTTACTAACAATACTGACACTCACAAACATACTACTAGATAAAGACGCATAATATATAAAAACATAAACAATGAAAGGTAAAATAGGTATATAAGCAAATGAAAATATAAGAAGAGCATAATTTTGTATAATAAAAACTCTGATATATTTTAGATAAACATACCATGAATAATTGATGAACATGCTAATGTAAACACTGGTAATACATGAAATAGAACATTATCAGACAAGGTTGATATATGACTATATAAAAATATACGTCGTAAATACAATAATCTACGGAAATATACTATAATGAAAAGAGAATAGTAAGTATAAAGAATGAAAAAGTAACATACAACACAAGTAAACGTAAATAATAAATAGAGAATAACAACAACAATGACACATAAGAACATAAAAATCTAAAAAAAACTATAAAATAACACTGAAAATAATATGTGTATACAAAGAATATTGCTGATATGAGAAAATATTACATATCGAAGATAAAGCAATAATAACAAATACGCATACGTACTATAAACAACCAATGAGTAATTACTATACATACTCACAAACGCTATTTAGAATCATCTTTATATTGATTATAAAAGGATAATAATTAATGATATAAGACAATATAGCAAAACATATATAATTAGTAACTCAAACTCTAAACCTAACAATATGAATAATTGCTTAAATATCAAAATAGAAATACATGGCTCTTAGAACTAACGAAACCAAAGTGAACATACTAAAACAATCTAAGAAGACAAAACTAACTGATACAAAACTATATACTGAAAATGTAAAGGACAAGAATATACTGCATATGTAGAATATTAAAACCATGAATCTATTAAAGTATATCACGAAATATGAACATTATACAATAATCTAGAACATAAGTAAATGATAGATGGTATGACAAAAAAACATGCACATACACAATATAACTATGCAACAAATACAATTAAACACAAGAAAATAATCTGAATATCAGATATGTTATGTGATGTATATATGAAATCAAGAGCAATGTGAAACAATTAATGATATGATTTGAAGAATTAAAAATATATAAGTAATGATATATGTTTTTAATAAAAAACATACAATATAACACTGAGTGTGATACATAAAATAATATAATAAATAATATAGAAATTAATACAATCAACCCATATATATAAGCCAAACCAAATAAAACATAGTCATATAAATAATAACACATATAATAATGACCGGTATGAGGAAATATGATTTATAGTAAGAGAGAGTAGTCGTGAAGCGATGCGATAAGAACCATGGAAAACTCCAGAGTCAAAGAGTGATAAGATAGCGATGAAACGAAATCTATCAAGAAAATAGGATAATGGCTCAAGAATAGTCTCACGGATGAAATATGATATGCATCTAAATTGTCTATTATATTCTCACTAGTAAGAACTCAGAACCGTGATCTGCATGTGCCACCAAAAAACCTATCACGTCCCACTTCCTAAAATACCAAGAAATCAGAATGTGAACAAGCTCGCGACGTATTAGATTAACAAAAATAAATAAAAATAAATATTTCTCCTCAACCTAATACACTAAGAGTCAAGAAATAAATGTAAAGGCACAGGTCCCCGATCAGAGATAGCGAGAATATAATAAACAACCAAGAACAGAATATTCATATCACAAGTGAATATCATCCAAGACATTTTATTCGGGTCAACATGCCCTTATACAAAGCAGTCCAAATAAGTACTAAAGAAATATGAAAATACATCGTTCAACAAGAATAGAAAGAAAATACCACAAAAGTAAACTAAGACCATCAACTAAGAAGAGATAACTAAACTTCGGCCTATTCTTCAACTCTATCTGCAAGGCACTCCTGCTGAGAATATCCTGGCTCTGGTATATTTCCAAGCTGGACCTGTCCTTCCTCTAAGTCTGATGTACACCAGAGAAAATAGGTGTACGTCAGCGTGCATGACACATGGTAAGATCCCACAAGGGAAAAATAGGAATGGTCGAATGACCAAGGCAATAATAGATGCAACAACAGTAATGATAATAGAAGCGTGATCAATGCGATAAGAGAAATAGGAACATGTGATGATAGTAGTAACGACAGGAGCATGCAGCTGGAATACTAAAAACTTGATAAAATCCACCAATAGTATATAATAATCAAAAGAATCTAAAAAAACAATCGGGTAACGAGGTCATGTAGCTAACAATCAGAACAATCATCCAAGTAACAAGGTCATACAGATAGATAGAATTAATACTTAAAATCTACAACACAAGACGTAGTACGTCAAGTGAAATAATCCAAACAAGAAAACCCTCATATATATACCATATGTCTCAAATTATAGATAATTAAATATTAATCCGATCTATGTATGAAAAGAAATATAACTGGTCCGTATCTCACAAGAATCCACAATCGTCTAAGTAACAAGGTCATGTAACTAGCCATTCTATAACAGGTCACTAGTCCACATCTCACACAGAGTCAATGCTCATATTATCAGATAACTGACTGTTCACAAATCTCCTATGTGCATCCAATGCCTCTACATGAATCGGTTAGAGGACTACACGCAATCCGATTCTGGCCTGGTCCGAACTCAAGCAAGACTCGGGTGACTACACAAATTCACTGACCTAAGTAACTACACGAATTCACTTTAGCCCAACAATCCAACCCCAGTGACTACACGAATTCACTGGTACGAGCCTGGAAGATACATCAACAGCCATATTCAATCACTTGAACTAAGACTTCCTCATCCCAACTCTTCTTACTTTTCTAAGTTTACAATCATAATCTGAACTAGATCTCTGGTCCACCTCCAAAATTTAGTCAACGCATACACACATGTCACTAAGTCTTGTTCATGACGCACAAAGCCACTATGTCATGAACTACTAGTGGTTCTCAAACAAAACAAAGAACAATAAATACAGCTAATTCTATGCAATAAAACATGGTATGTCACGTGATTAAAATAAAAATCATGAAATCGGCGGCTGCTTTGCACATAAAATATCACAGTCAACATCCACTCATAACAAGTTCATAAACTAAAATAATTCAAAATAAATAATTCTTTTGCATAATAAATTCCTTTAAAAATTATCTCTCACCATACTTATTCTAAAATTAATATTTTAAAATAATAAAATAAAAAATAATCTTTTTTACAAGATAAATTCTCATTAACTTAAAATAGTCTATTTTCTCAAAATAAATTCTTTTTTAAAATATTTATCAAAATAAATTCTAAAAATATTATAATTATTATAAAATAACTCTGTTGTTAAAATAAATTCTTTAATCTATTAGAATTATTCTAAAAATACTATTTATCATATACTTATGATTTATATAATCACAAATTAACATAAGCAGATCATTCACAATTTCATCAACAAACCCACACAGATAATTATTAACAGATCTAAAATTACAAATAATTCATAATAAATACCAAAATTCAGATTTGAGCAAGTGAGATCTTGCCTACTAGGCCAAGGGCCTGATGAACGAGGTGATGACAATGCTGCTTGCTGTTTCGATGACGCGCGTAGCGGATCATCGGGCTGATTGACGGTGCTGGATGGCGGCAGCAATAGGTCTGAAACAGCTGCTAATGTGGTCGGCACAAAAGAAGGGGCTGCTGGAGGCGACTGTTGGAGCTCGGGGCTAATGTGGTGGCTGGTTGGTCGGAGCTCGATGGCGGCGACATCAGCGAGGAAGAGAGGGGCTATCTGACGTCATCGGATCTGCTGAGGGCTATGGCGAGGGCTGAGGGC
>NC_033801.1:63184649-63184779 GCF_001876935.1 Asparagus officinalis | reverse complement strand
GCGACTGTTGGAGCTCGGGGCTAATGTGGTGGCTGGTTGGTCGGAGGTTGATGGCGGCGACATCAGCGAGGAAGAGAGGGGCTATCTGACGTCATCGGATCTGCTGAGGGCTATGGCGAGGGCTGAGGGC
>NC_033801.1:63061720-63183134 GCF_001876935.1 Asparagus officinalis | reverse complement strand
CAAAATTAATTAATAATAAACATAATTAATTACATTTTAAATCAAATAATTATAGGAAAATTATCTAAAAAATGAAATAATGCAATAGATAATACACAATAGTAGTAATAATACAACAAATGGTACAATTAAACAAGAATAATTAGTAAAAATATAATTACTTACATTTAAAATCAAATAATTATGGGAAAGGTATTTAACAAAATTAATTAATAATAAACATAATTAATTACATTTTAAATCAAATAATTATAGGAAAATTATCTAAAAAATGAAATAATGCAATAGATAATACACAATAGTAGTAATAATACAACAAATGGTACAATTAAACAAGAATAATTAGTAAAAATATAATTACTTACATTTAAAATCAAATAATTATGGGAAAATTATCTATACAATAAAATATACCAATTATACTAATACAACAGATAATATGCAATAATAGTAATAATACAATAAATTATACAAAATAATACGTAATAATAATATAATATATTATATGAAATAATACATAATAGTAAAATAATACAACGTATTATTCAAAATTATACGTAATAGTATCATAACACAACAGATTAATTCAAGAAATTTTTATTGCACTAAGTTAATTTATAAACATTAAAATCATTTAAATAAATATAAAATTTGGACTTTTAAATCGTAGAAAATTCTAGAAAATCAAGAAGTACAAATACTCTTTTAAAACTAATAATTAAATATTTTAAAACACCAAAAAATTATTTTAACTACTATCAAAAATTCATAGTCATTACAATATGGGTCCTTTGAGTTTCTTGTCATGCTATTTGGGCTGACCAATACACCTATGATATTCATGGATTTGATGAACTAGATTTTTCATCCATATTTAGACCAATTCGTGATCATATTCATCAACGACATCCTTATCTATTCGAGATCGGAGGCAGAGCACAAGCAACATCTTCAATTAGCATTGCGAACTTTACGGGAGTACCAGTTGTACGCTAAGTTTAGTAAGTGTGAGTTTTAGCTATCCGAGGTTAGATTTTTGGGCCACGTCATCAGCAAGGAGGGCATAGCTATAGATCTAGCAAAGGTAGAGGTAGTACTTGATTGGGAGCTGCCGAAGACCGTTACAGAGATTCATAGCTTTTTAGGTCTGGCCGACTATTACAGGTTCATTCAGGACTTCTTAAAGATCGCTACACTACTAACATGCCTTACGAAGAAGGGTGTATAGTTTGTTTGGGGGCTAGAGTGTCAGGAAGCCTTTGAGGCTATGAAGGCTAAGTTGACTACAGCGCCAGTGTTGATTATCCCGAATAGTAATAGGACCTTTGTCGTCTACATGGATGCATCGTTATCTGGTCTAGGAGGTGTTTTAATGCATACCTAGAGAGTAGTAGCTTACATTTTAAGATAGTTGAGGACTCATGAGCAAAACTATCCCACACATGATTTAGAGTTAGCAGCAGTAGTCTTCACACTAAATACGTGAAGACATTACCTTTATGGAGTGTAGTTTGAGCTGTTCATGGACCACCAGAGTCTAAAGTATCTCTTCTCCCAGAAGGAACTCAACCAGAGGCAGCGGCGATGGGCCGAGTTCATTAAGGATTACGAGTTCACGCTTTAGTATCATATGGAAAGGTGAACTTTGTAGCAGACACATTGAGTAGAAAGCATCGTCATCAGATTTCAGCTTTGAGATGTTCATTACATCGAGATCTTCGCACCCTTAGCCTATTTAATTTGATGTCAGAGATAGGAGGGAGCAACACATTTTTGGGAACTTTGGTTGTGCAACCACTTAAAAATGATAGAGTTGTTAGAACTCAGCTGGATGACTCTTGGATTCAAACCCGAAAGGAGAAGATTTTCAAAGAGCCCAAGGCTAATTAGACTGTTGGAGCATATGGAGGTCTTTGAATGAAAGGCTGATTAGTGTTCCCAAATAATACAAAGCTAAAGAAGAACTTATTTGATGTGGCGCATTGAACCAGGTACACAGTGCATCTAGGCACAACCAAAATGTATAAGGATCTGAAAAGACATTTTTGGTAAAGCGGCATGTGTAGGGATATCGTGGAGTATGTATCGAAGTGCTTTACCTGCCAACAAGTGAAGGCAAAACATAAGAGACCTCCGGGACCCCTACAATCTTTACCCATTCCAGAGTAGAAGTAGGCAGATATTTTCATGGATTTTATTGTAGGCTTGCTGAGATCTAATAAAGGGAATGATTCATTTGGGTGATTGTAGACCGATTGAAAAAAGTTGGCGCATTTTATTCCGGTGAAGACGACTTATACGACGAAAACTTATGCGAGAATTTTCATTCGAGAGATCGTGAGACTACATGGAGTTCCAGGGATGATTGTATCAGATCGAGGCTCAGTCTTCACTTCACATTTTTGGAAGAGCTTCTAGAATTCTTTTGGCAGCCAGCTATCATACAACAGTGTTTTCTACCCAGAAACAGATGGGCAAACAGAGGGAGAGTCAACCAAGTGTTAGAGGACATGTTGTAGGCATGTATTATCGATTTCCAGGGTAGTTAGGAGGATCACATCCGTTTGGTTGAGTTTACTTATAACAACAGTTATCAAGCGACTATATGTATGACACCGTATGAAGACTTTTATAGGAGGCCTTGTAGATCCCTGATTTATTAGGCAGAACCGGAGGACAACTTATTACTTGGGCCGGAGCTTATATGACATACTACAGAGAAGGTAGAACTAATTCGGGAGTGTATTCTTACAGTGTAGAGTTGGCAGAAGAGCTACGCAGATTAGAGGTAATGACCATTAGAGTTCCAGGTTGGGGACTATGTTTTATTAAAAGTATTACCGATAAAGGGAGTTCATCAATTTGGTAGATGGAAAAGCTTGCCCCGAGATATATTGGTCCATTCCAGTTTATGGAATGTATTGGAGTCGTTTCGTATCGGCTAGATCTTCCAGCATCGATGTCGAGCGTACATGATGTTTTTCATGCTTCGATGCTCAAGAAGTATTTATGTGACGAGGAGTAGTAGCGAGTGTTGGACGCACCAGAGGTTAAGATTCATGATGATTTGACCATTATTAAGACTCCAGTTTGCATTCTTTCTAGAAAGGACAAGAGACTTAGAAATAAGGTGATTCCTTTAGTGAAAGTGCAATGGATCCGAAAAGAAGCTGATGAGGCTTCTTGGGAGGGCAAAGAAGATATGCGTCATTACTACACGCACCTGTTTGAACAGGTAAAATATTAGTTATGAAATGCTTATGTTATCTGTATAGTCATATTTATATTTAATGCTGGAATGGGGGTATTAACACTTAGCTCCTAATCATTTGGAACACATGGTATATACATTGGAGGTTCCTTGTTTGGATTTTTCGCCCGACGTACTAGTTCCGCTTAGTTAGGGGTTAAGTGAGAATACTTGCATTCCAGAGTGTTAGATGTAAATATAGCTTGTGTTTTATATCTGGAGATTAATGTTGCGAGACATGTATGTGAGGGTTTCCTTGTCTGGATTATCCCCTCAACGTGCTTTTCTGGTATTATTAATCTCTAAGGTACGATTGTAGAATTTCAGAGATGAAATTCTTTTAAAGGGGGTAAATGTAAAACCCTGTAGTTTTTGATATATTATGATAAATATCATTTATTAATGGTTGAGCATGTTAGAAATCGATTTGAGATCGATTCAGTGTATTTTTGTGAGCCAACGATGTAAACATGCACAAAACCATGCACAAAGACGAAACTATCAGTTTGTGTTATGGTCAATCGACTTGCCTAGGCCGATCGGTCAACCGATGAAACTCGATTGATCGATCGATTGGTTGTGGCGGGTCCGGTTGTGGTGGGTCGACTGACGGGCTTCCAGAGCTCGTGTTTCATTTTCGGGTCGGTTTTTGTTTAGCTTCGGGCCCGATTGTATACAAGAGTATATATACTCATTTTAAACCCTCATTCCCCATCTTTTCACATGTTTTATTAGCAGTCACCTTCCCTATCCAACCCTAACCCTAATTTGTGAGTTTTTGGGAGATTTCTTTAGTCGGTTATCGAGAGGAATGCGGGATTTGCGAGCTTGGCGAAGAAGGATCTTGCAGGCATGTATTCAGGAGTTCAACACGACGTTTGAGGCAAGATCATCTTCCTCCAAACCTTTCCCTTAGTTAAAAATCATGCTTTTATGAAATAATTGATTAATACAATGCTTAAAGTTTAATCTGGTGTGATAAAAACCTAGTTTTGATATTAAACCTTAAACCAATGAAAAGATCTGTAGATTTAGTCACTATTTTTATTAGTTATAATGATCATGATCATTAGGGTTATTTTTAATTTGTAAATCATGTTCTAATTTAGTTTAAAACCCTAGTGTAACAATTAATTGAGTGTTTTTGTTAATTAGGATGCTTAAACCCTAAGTATGTGATAGCTAGATGATGTGATCTTGTTTAAACGAATCTATAACCGTGTAATAATCAAAATTAATCATGTTATTTTAATCATGTTGATAAAATATGCTTTATTTAAGAATTTTGGTTAATTAGGATGTTAACCCTAATTAGTTTTAATCCAAGGGACATAATCATGTTTAAATTAACCCATATTAAGTAATTATTGAAGTTTAAATATTGTTGTGCATTACATGTTAACAAAATTTGTCGTTAAAAAAAGATGCAAAATACTGATGGTGTTGCTCAAGATCTTTCTAAATGCTCTCTGGTCAGTTGACTGACTAGGAGAAATCAGTCGATCGATATGGTCTTTTTACTTGTGCGCTTGGTGCACGTTTACTGTTGGTTGACTGATGCCCTAGGGGTAGTCGACCGACACTTGATTGTTTTGTTCATGATGATTTCTTTTTCTCTTGCGTGCTAAATCATGAACGTGGGGTTCGAGTCATACGACAACACACGTGCAACCATGGATGTACATGAATTGAGTCATAACATATATATGGATATCCCAAAGAGGATTATTACAGGTATTAATTTGATCATGTTTGAGTTAACAATTAATTATAATATGTATACATGTATGGATATCGTTGATGAGCACATCACAATACTACTTGGGATAGTGTGTTGATATGCCATTAGTACAGGCCATTTAGTCATGATTTTAGGATACCTAATTTGCTAGTCCGTCCTACATGGTGATGCGATGAGGCTAGAGAGCCGTACTTCTAGGATACCTGATGTGGTAGTCCGTCCCGCATAGTGATGCAATAAGACTAATGAGCTGTGTATATATTTAGGATGCCTGATTTGGTAGTTTGTTCCACATGATAATGAAACGAGTTATAAAACCTTGCAAGATATTGTATTGTGATATATCTGATAGCTTGAGTCTTTGGTGAAAGCTATTTATGAATACGATTCATCGTTGAGTTATATTGTGACCGGATTACTTCGCGTTTGGGAGTTACAGGAGATTTAGTTATTGTATCCACATCATCTATCCAAGGGTAGTGTGAGTTATATGGTTGATATTTATGATATTGCAGAAACTTTACTTTTTTGTATTGTTTTCCTTTATCTTTTATTCTTAGGTTAGAATTGATATTTAGTGATTCACAATTTAAGACATATAGTATATACATGAGGGTTTCATTGTTTGGATTATTTCGCTTGACGTACTATGTCTCGTGTTATGAGTTTTTAAATATTAATCTTATTTAGATACAAGTTAAATAATTTAGATAGACTATGCATAATAGATATAGAATCCATCACATTTAGTAGCCCTTCCCCTGGGGGCGGACGGAGATGATCTTATTAAAGCATTCTGACGTTGTTGTTGTTTTCCTTTTTGTTTCCCCTTCTTTTCAGGCGATAGATCAGAGTTCTGAAGAGCCGCAGGTTGATGAATTTACAGCATAGTCGCCGTCATTTATTTGTAGTAGTTGGTGCTCCACTGTAGTTTAATGTTTACTTCCAGACATTTAGAGTTTTGTTTCATGTTGTAAAGGTTGTGTGCCTTAGTACTATTTTTTGTTGACTCTTATGTATTGAGATTTTTCACCTTTATTTTAGACATCAGTTGTATTTTATTTTACTCAGATTGGGACATGATCGTATATATTGGATATTTCTTTCTATGCCATGTCCATTGCATCTATTTCTCTTATTCTGCCTGTTTTATACTTACACTTATTATTGATTCTACTAGAGAGATATTATTGTGATGGTAAAACATGTTGTTGCACAGTGTGGGTGCATGACAGGTTTGACATCTCTGAGTTCTGTAGCCATGTGTAAAAATAAGGGTGTCAAAAAAATACCAACTCTAAATCCTATGAATAAAGTAATAAATAAAAGAAAAATACATCACTAAGCCTCATCTAATACAAGTCATGTCAAAATATCTTACACTACCATCGGGTAAGTGGCGCAGTCACAAAAATAATAGTTCGGTAAAAGAATCTCACATAGTATATATGTCGTGTGTGACAATCCCAATCTTATACCCTACTCTCGGGGTAATTAACATGGGATCATGAATATAAATCTGTATGATTCTCTAACAAAAAATAATGATGCTGAGTAAGGTGCTCACAATATCCTGTGGCATCACTGCCTTACTCAATCGCCCTGCGGAAATAGGCATATCAACCTATTCAGGAAAATAATAATGCACATAGAGTGTAGTCTACCATGGTCTGTAGGCTGTCTAAAAATCACAATAGATAGCTAAATCTTCATCAAACACCGATGATAGAAGTTACACTCTGACGACTTCCAGAAGGTTATAATTTGAAGACTTTCACGTAGATTGATGAAGGTTACAATCTGACGAACTTCGCAACAACTGATGAAAGCTCTAATCAACAGCCTCCACAATCAACATCGGGAGTTACAATCTGAAGACTCTCACATATCAAAGTGCTAAAGCAAAGATTACAAAACGACGATCTTTGCAACACTCTGACAGAAAGAGACTATAAATCGACGGTCTCTTCAAACCAAGACGTGGAAGTTCTCCCTGCGTACTAGCATCAAGACGCATCACGTTCATAGCCATGAACACAGCTCAGACGCAGCTTCCAACGCTATCAACGCAGCTTCCAAATCGCTGCAAACGCAGCTCAGACGCAGCTTCCAATACTGCCAACGCAGCTTCCAAATCGCTGCTAACGCAGCTCATGGTCGGCCGCAAACGCAGCCTCCGAAAGTTGCCCACGCAGCTGCCATCCGCTACCAAACACAACTTCCAAGCAGCCAAACGCAGCTTCTAAGCTGCCAATGTAGCTTCCAACAAGACGATGCGTCCGAGCTTCCAGACGCTGCGTTCGAGCCTCCAAACACTACGTTCGAGCTTCCAGACACTGCGTTTGAATGCAGAATTCACGCCAGAACACGGATTTTGTGTTTGACTCGTTCAAACACGATATGAACGGTTTCAAAACCGTTTCCCACGATCTGAGGGGATCACAACTCCACTCAGGAGTGATTTAAGGGGGCGGTTACATCCCATTAGCCCCACTTAGGAGCAAATTAAGGGAGCGGTTACACCCCTTAATCCCTTATAAATAAATAAAAATCAATTCAGTTCAGGGTTCGGTCTGTAGGAACTTCTTGGCAGCAACGGAAGAGATCCTTGGGCAGGATTTTAAGAAGATCGACGTCATCCCTTAGCAACGTTCGGCAACAAGAGCTTTTTTCATCCTTGGCTCATAGACCGATTTCGGTTAAATCAACTCTTTCATAGAGTTTCAAACTCGTTCAAAGTTCTCCACAACGTCAAATCGTGAGGAGAAGACCATATTTCAGTGAATCAAGACATTCGGATCGTCAACGGAGAGCAAACTTGATGCGAGCATTCGAGGGAGGCACTCCATCGCCACCGTGAAGAACCCAGAATTAAACAAAGGGGAGAATCCAGATTAATTCTCCTCTCTTTTGTAATCAGGAAATCCAATTGTAACTGAGATTAAAGGAATACAAATCAATTTTCCTTCGTTTCTTTTACTGTAAATTTTTCCACAAATAAAAGATGGTGACTCCGCTGGGGACAAGCTTCTCTGACGAAGAAGTGGTGGCGCAATCCGATGTTTATCTCACTGGAACCACGGTTGAAACTCTCGTCGTAGAGTTCGATCAAGCCAAGTACGAGGAAGCCCTCTCCTCCGGATCCCTTAGCCCCAAGGCTATGCGCAAGATCCACAAAGTCTCCAAAGAGACTAAAGGTCTAACTGCTCCAATTGTAGCCAAATCACCCAAGGAGGCCCTCCCATTTGATCAAGACTGCTCGAACAGCCCCTCCTCTGAAGGAGTGGACTCGACTTCTCTAAACTCGTTCAGCGAGTTGAAAGTTCTATACCCACGTCTTCACAGCGGGTATTGGGTCATAAAAGGCCCATTGTAGCAACGAGTTCCATCAACGCCAGCAACCTCGCTGCAAAAGCCTTGAAAAAGGCCAAGAAGAATGTCGCTCGACGAAGGAGGAGATCCCTACGACGAGCACATCTCCGTGAATGTCGATCTTCAAGTCAACACGAGCTTCGTGTTTGTGAGCCTAAACGCGACCAAGTGCTCTATGTTTCTGCTTCAGAACGCAAGCCTCGCGTCTATGAGCCCAAACATAGGCTCTGTGTGAATAAGACTAAATGCAGCCCTCAGTGGTGCATTGTACAGTCAAAACACAGCCTTTAGGAGTGGGTTCCATTAACTGAACGCAACTCTCAGGCATGCGTTTCAGAACCAAAAAATAGATCTCGAGACTGTGTTTCACCAGCAAAACCTGAATCTCAGGCATGCGTTCGGGGAATGAAATCTAGTACAGAACTTGGTGTATGCCGTGGAGCTTCGGGGCGCTGCCCCGAACCCCGCCAGGGGGTAGTCCACATATATATATATATATATTATATATATATATATATATATATATAGTATATATATATATATATATTATTATATATATATTAATATATATATTATTATATATAGTATATTATATATATAATATATGTATATATATATATGCTATTTATGTATATATACATATGTATATATATGTATTATATGTATATTATAGTATATATAATATATATATATCATAATGTATATATATATATATTATATATATATATATATATACTATTATATATATATTATATATATATATATATATATATATATATATATATATATATATATGTATTATGCTATATATATTACCATTATATATACATTAAATACACTATATATAATTATGTACATATATTGTATATAACGTATATATATATAGCCGACCGGGCAGCGAGACCCTCGAATACTCTGCGTAGCGCGGTTAGATCGAGGGGCGGATATAAGAAGTTCATGGATTCAAGACATCTCAACTAGATCCATGTTCACAAAGAGCCAGTCCTGTCCAATCATGGACTGGGGGTTCCAATTCAAACCTCACGATCAGTGAGTAGTTCTCCTTGAATATTCACAACAGATTTGAGAAAGTTCATATCGAGAGAAAGGCCGATGCAACAAATCATTCGTTCATTCCAATGTGAACGACTGATTCCTACGGTCCTCTCGGGATATCAATGCTGCTCATATACGGCCAAACTGTTAGTGTTCGACCAATTTACGAACGTTGCTTTGCCCAACCAATGACGACGTTCTCACAGGAAGAAGTCTCCAGAGACCGAATATCCTAGGGTCACTATCATTGTGATCGGCAGAGGGAAAGCCTCAGGTCCTAGTTCCGATGACTCTGAGACAAGTCGTTCACCGACCATCAGAGAAATCGCTAACGAGTTTGAAGGAGTCTACCAACGCACTCGGACGCGAACATGAGCCATTCTCCCTGTCAACTATCGGAGGCTAGCCAGAGGAACCAATTCCGATGATGAACACTCAGCCATTGCAGAGTCCCAATCATCAAGCTCTTTTGTTGAACATGAGAGCTCCGCTTATATGACGGAAAACCATGAAGATCTCGTGAAGAGACTTGATAAACAGGAGGCCATGCTCAAATCTCAGCAGGAGGCCATCAATGAACTCTTGGCCCTGTTTACTCAACTCGTCGCAGATAAGGCCAAATCTCAGGAGACAGATTCATCGCCTAGGCAAGAATCTTCCCGGGGGAGAAAAGCGTCTTCATCCCGACTTTACACAAGCAAATGGGAAGGTAAAAGTGGTTGATGACGCTGCTTCTGACCAAGAAGCTCACAACATGGAATCTTCCTCTGATGAAGGAAGAGAGACGGAGAACGAGTAGAATCTCCAATTTGCCAAAATGGAAGAATTGGAAGCCCGCCTCAATGTCATTGCTAACAGAAGTGAGCTCCAAGGCGAGGGAGTTACCAGGCCTTATCTTGCTGAATGGGATGCAGCCCATTATCCTCCAAAGTTCGAAGTCCTGACGCTACAAACTTTTGACGGCACGGGATCACCGAACCAACATATTTATCATTTCAAATCACAGACTGGGAATGTGATATCAAATGATGTCATACTGGTTCGATTGTTCATTTGCACCCTCAAGGGAGTTGCCTTTGAATGGTTCAGGAAACTGCCTACCGGATGTATCCAAAAGGGGGCAGATCTAGAGAGACTATTCCTGTCAAGATTCTTTAAAGAGGATACAGAAGTCTCCATCCATACCCTTCTCGCCACTAAGCAGAAGAAGAGGGAGTCTGTCAAAGCCTTCGTCAAAAGGTTTCAAAACATGGCTCTGCGATGTCCGACAGGTATAACACAGTCTACCCTAGTGGAGACCTATCGACACAATTTACAAACCGACCTCCTAGCCCGAATAGGGGTTGCAGAATGTCATTCCTGGAGACAACTAATCTCTCAAGGTGAACAGGCTCAAAAGATTATTATCAGGATCAAAGCTGAAGAACAAAGTAGGCAGGATCAACCTGAGCAATCGGACCAAGCCCAATCTTCTCAGTCAGAAGAGGAAGATATCACGGCTATTGAAGCTAATCCTCTTCAGTAGGATGGCAGGTCCAACAACTATCACGTTAATAATTACCCCTGATAGTCAACCTCATTAGATAGTGTCCCATTAGGCAATGTGCCACGTCTACCCCTTTCCCCCCCTGCACTTGTTCAAGACTGGGGGTTGGTTTATTTGTAGTCCATTGGATTATGAGTAATAAATTTTCTGAGTTGTTATGTTCAATAGAATACCTCTGTCAACCATAAAATCCACCAAAACTATAACGTTAACAGTTACCTCTGATAGTCCATTTCCTCCAAATTCCCCCACCAATCCTCTTCAAGAAGGATGGTGGGTCCACCAAAACTATCACGTTAATAGTTACCTCTGATAGTCAATTTCCTCCAAATTCTTCTACCAATCCTCTTCAAGAAGGATGGTGGGTCCACCAAAACTGTCACGTTAACAGTTACCTCTGATAGTCCATTTCCTCCTAATTCCCCCATCAATCCTCTTCAAGTAGGATGGCGGGTCCACCAAAACTATCACGTGAACAGTTACCTCTGATAGTCTATTTCCTCCAAATTTCCCCACCAATCCTCTTCAAGTAGGATGATGGGTCTACCAAAACTATCACGTTAACAGTTACCTCTGATAGTCCATTTCCCCAAATTCTCCTGCCAATCCTCTTCAATAGGATGGCAGGTCCACAAAACTATCACGTTAACATTTATCTCTGATAGTCCATCAACTTGCCAATCCTCTTCAAGTAGGATGGCGGGTCTACAAAACTATCACGTTAACAGCTACATCTGATAGTCGAATTCATTAGATAATGGCCTACCATGTGATGTGCCTCTATTCCGACTTCGTGAATAGTACTCCACTAGGTGATGTGCCTTATCTACCTCTTTTTATTCCCCTGCTAAGTCTTAATCAAGACTGGGGGTTGGTTACTTGGAATCCACTGGATTAAGAGTAATGAATCTTTCACATCGTCGAGTTAACGTTACACTTCTGACGATCATCATCCCCACGGAGTATGAATTCAATTTGCATCACTCCCAACTTGTCACATTAACAATACACCTCTGACAATCAACTTATCAATCATCTTCAATAGGATGATAGGTCCTCAAAATTGCTCCAATCACAATCTTCCCCAGCAAGACACTAAGTCTTTAAAATCTTAGTATCAAAATTCATCGCTTCTGATGATAAACTCACTTAGAAATTCTCCCCAGCGAGACGCCAGTCCCCAAAATCTTGTTCAAATCACAAGTACACAATCCTGTCACGTTAACACTAAACCTCTGACAAAACCCACTTATCAATCCTCGTCAATAGGATGATAAGTCCACAAAGTTGCTCCAATCGTAACATAAATTCCCGTCATGTTAACACCAAACCTCTAACAAAACCCACTTATCAATCCTCGTCAATAGGATGATAAGTCCAAAAAGTTGCTCTTATCGCAACATAAATTTTTGTCATGTTAATATCACACCTCTGACAAAACCCACTTATCAATCCTCTTCAATAGGATGATAAGTCCTTAAAGTTGCTCCAATCGCAACACAAATTCCCGTTACGTTAACATCATACCTCTGACAATCCACTTATCAATCCTCGTCAATAAGATGATAAGTCTACAAAGTTGCTCCGATCGCAACACAAATTCCCGTCATGTTAACACTATCAATCCTCGTCAATAGGATGATAAGTCCACAAAGTTGCTCCAATAGCAACACAAATCCTGTCACGTTAACACTAAACCTCTGACAAAATTCACTTATCAATCCTCTTTAATAGGATGATAAGTCCACAAAGTTGCTCCGATCGCAACAAATTCCTGTCATGTTAACACCAAACCTCTGACAATCCACTTATCAATCCTTTTCAATAGAATGATAAGTCCATAAAGTTGCTCTGATCGTAACATTCTCTTGTCACGTTAATATCAAACACCTCTGATAAAATCAACTTATCGACTCTCGTCAATAGAGCGATAGGTCCTCAAAGTTGCTCCGATCGCAATACTTTCCACTTATCGACTCTTGTCAACAGAGCGATAGGTCCTCAAAGTTGCTCCGATCGCAATACTTTCCACTTATCGACTCTCGTCAACGGAGCGATAGGTCCATAAAAATACTGTTCGGTTAACATCACACCTCTAACAGTTAAACCCCCCAATGAACTTGTTAATCCTTTTTCAACAAGAATAGCAAGTTGTCATTATAAAATCCCCAGCAGATTAAATATTTTCTGAAATTATCCTAGTGATAATAAAGAAAATTTCTGGATTTCACTCTAAGTGAAAATTCATGCCAAGTTAATATTACACCTCTGGCGCTTCCAACCTTCTTTCAGTGTTTTAAGTAACACAGGAAGAAATAACGACAAAGTCTACACATTCAACATCGTAGCACCAAAATCCATGCCTTTTATGCATGGGGGACTTTATCTTGATCCCTAATTAGAGATAAGTCTGCATCTAACACATGCTGCCGGGTAGCCTATTCCCGTAATAATGGCAAAGCCTACATATTCAATATCGTAGCAGGCCATTATTAATAGCACCAAAATCCATGCCTTTTATGCATGAGGGACTTTATCTCGATCCCTAATTAGAGATAAGCCTACGCCTAACACGTGTCGCCGGTTAGTCTTTTCCCATGAAAGTGACAAAGTCTATGTATTCAAAATCATAGCATCAAATCTAAGAGGGTTCATTCTCTTAGCACAACGTTACATGTGGAACGGACTTAGACAATCCATGTGCTAGCCCGACTCAAACGGTAGTCGGTAAAGGCTTATCAAATCCGTTGATGGCTGAGGGTTTGCCAAAAACCCTATAAATGTTTGCGGGCCCATCAGCTGAATGGAGGTGAGCCGTGACGTGATGTTTGATAGCTTCTGCTCATGAGTAGCTTGTACCATTGCTACAGTTTCTATTTGAAGCTCATCATCACACATGTCCTGCATGGAAAATCCCTTCAACCAAGATGCCTTTGAAGCAAGTGCAAAGAACAACTCCTTATGACAAGGAATCAAAAGCTCCAAGATCAGAGTTGAGATCCAAAGTATTTTGAAAATTCGTCTCAGTCAACCGCGAACTTTCAAAAACTTTGGAGGGGGTTCTGTAGGCTGTATAAAAATCACAATAGATATCTAAATCCCCATCAAACACCGATGATAGAAGTTGCACTCTGACGACTTCCAGAAGGTTATAATTTAAAGACTTTCGCGTAGATTGATAAATGTTACAATCTGACGACCTTCGCAACAACTGATGAAAACTCTAATCAACGGCCTCCACAATCAACATCAGGAGTTACAATCTGAAGACTCTCACATATCAAAGTGCTAAAGCAAAGATTACAAAACGACGATCTTTGCAACACTCTGACAGAAAGAGACTACAAATAGACGGTCTCTTCAAACCAAGACGTGGAAGTCCTCCCCGCGTACCAGCACCAAGACGCATCGTGTTCATAGCCATGAACGCAGCTCAGACGCAGCTTCCAACGCTGCTAACGCAGCTTCCAAATCGCTACAAATGCAGCTCAGATGCAGCTTCCAACACCGCTAACGCAGCTTCCAAATCGCTGCCAACGCAGCTCATGGTCGGCCGCAAATGCAGCCTCCGAAAGTTGCCCACGCAGCTGCCATCCGCTGCCAAACGCAGCTTCTAAGTTGCCAAACGCAGCTTCCAAGCTGCCAATGTAGCTTCCAACAAGACGCTGCGTCCGAGCTTCCAGACGCTGTGTTCGAGCCTCCAAACACTGCGTTCGAGCTTCCAGACACTGCGTTTGAATACAGAATTCACGCCAGAATGCGGATTTTACGTTTGACTCGTTCAAACACGAGCTGAACGGTTTCCAAACCATTTTCCACGATCTGAGGGGATCACAACTCCACTCAGGAGTGATTTAAGGGGGCGGTTATATCCCATTAGCCCCACTTAGGAGCAAATTAAGGGAGCGGTTACACCCCTTAATCCCTTATAAATAACTGAAAATCAATTCAGTTCAGGGTTCGGTCTGTTAGAACTTCTTGGCAGCAACGGAAGAGATTCTTGGGCAGGCTTTTTAGAAGATCGACGTCATCCCTCAGCAACGTTCGGCAACAGGAGCTTTCTTCATCCTTGGCTTATAGACCGATTTCAGTTAAATCAACTCTTTCATAGAGTTTCAAACTCGTTCAGAGTTCTCCACAACGTCAAATCATGAGGAGAAGACCATGTTTCAGTGAATCAAGACATTCGGATCGTTAATGGAGAACAAACTCGATGCGAGCATTCGAGGGAGGCACTCCATCGCCACCGTGAAGAACCCAGAATTAAACAAAGGGGAGAATCCAGATTAATTCTCCTCTCTTTTGTAATCAGGAAATCTAATTGTAACTGAGATTAAAGGAATACAAATCAATTTTCCTTTGTTTCTTTTACTGTAAATTTTTCCACAAACACGGTCTCATTGTGATATACTAACTAACTCACTTTGAGTGTAGTCTACCATGATCTCATTGTGGTATACTAACTAACCCCACTCAAGCATCCAAACTTATCATGAAATACAATATACGTCACTCTCTATCATGACAAACTCAAGATATATACTACACACCTCCAAAACTCGTGAGTGCTCAAATCTAGTATGTGTACTCTCATAATCTATGCATGTGGATCGACGTGCAACTTATTCTTCGTGTTCACGATCAACGTGCCTAAAGAATCATCATATGCAAAACAACCTTTATCGGTCTGTTTGCGTCAGGAACAAGTTCTAGTGTAGAATCCATTATAATTGTTTATCGATTAAAATGAATACAAAAGAATAAGCTTCTTGCTTTGTAAAACTAATCTTTATAATAAAAATCAAATTACAAGCTCCTTAGAAACATGCGCATGATCGTTGTTTGGATCGCTGCTTGCGCGAGATTTTTGCCTGCACCGGGGGTGCATTAGCCCGTAGACCACCAATTCACAGATTCTGATTAAACTGTGAAAGCTATTTAGGGATTCTTACTTCAGTTAGAAGTAAGAAAAATATAAGTGAATATATTATTAACGTAAGATGAATACTCTTCTCAAGATCAAGTCGAAACTTAGATCTTAAGGAATCCCAAAATTGCTGTTTGTACTCGAATTTGATGAAGACTCTCTCTCTCAAGAAGAATGCTCTAAAATACTCAAGTTCTCTACTCAATCCACTCTCCCTGCTTGGATCCTCCTTAGTAATGGTCGTAGGAGGGTATTTATAGCCACTAGGAACTATAACTGAAGTCAGAAGTTAAAAAAGTCACATCGGGGAACTTCTATTTTTAAGACAGTTGTAACTGTCTCGAAAGCATGATAAGATTCCCATTTCTAAGACAATTACAACTATATCGGAAGCATGGCTTGCTTCTAGCTATTTTGTAACCGCTTCTCCCATACTTAATTGCCATTATTCCTCTGGTTATGGGCGTGATTCTCGCTTATAACTGCTCCTCTACGTTCATAGGTGATCCCCAGCAGTTAATAAGCCTTGTGGACTACACAAAACTCAAGAAAACTATCAGAAAAATATGTTGTTAGCTTCTCAGTATGCGAGACAGTTGTAACTATCTCGCACTTCCGAGACAATTGCAACTGTCTCGCACTTCCGAGATAGTTTGTGATGTCTTAGGTATTTTGACTCTAACTCCCTTATCCAATCTCGGAATAAGGTGATCCAAGATGCGTTGGAAATATGGTGAAGGGACCTACAACTTTTATCTTTTGAGATTTTTCACATTCTATGCAAATCATGGTCCAAATTGCAGTTCTTATCTTGTAGTTTTCGAGACAGTTGCATGTGTCTCGGAAACTATGTGTTGTATTTTATCTCTAACTTCCTCGTTCGATCTCAGAATAAAGTGATCCAAGATGCATTGGAAATATGGTGAATAGATCTACAACTTTTATCTTTTTTAGATTTTTCATATTCTATGCGAATCATGGTAAAAAGTTCAGTTCTTGTCTTGTAGTTTCCGAGACAGTTGCATGTGTCTCGGAAACTATGTGTTGTATTTTATTTCTAACTCCCACATCCAATCTCAGAATGAAGTGATATAAGATGCATTGGAAAGATTCTGAATAGATCTACAACTTTTGCATTTTTTGTTTCTTCATATTTGAATCGTATCATGGTCAAAATGTGTGAGATAGCTTATAGTTTTCGAGACAGTTGCATGTGTCTCGGAAACTTATGTGATGTCCGCATTGTTTTTTGCCTCTAACTCCATCATTCAATCTCAGAATAAGGTGATCCAAGATGCGTTAGAAAGTTTGTGAAGATCTTTATAACTTACCATAGGCGAGACACTCATGGAGTCGGCGAGACACACATGGTACGTCACCCTTTGTGGGCGAAGCACAACTCTCGGCTGAGTTGTTCCTTCATCATTTAGCGCATTTCAAAGACTCGTACGCTTCGCCAACTTACTTCATGTGTTTTTTAGCTTCTCTACAGTATTATATGATCTCCTTTAACTCAAATAATCCTCCTTGACTCGGATAATAACATTCATCGTCTTTTCTACATCTCGAGTTGTGTGCGGGAACTTATAGGTAATTTTTTATGCCTACAAATACCCCATCCAAAGTATTTCAACCTCATTCTTTTATAAAGAAGGTTGGAATACTTTGGATATGATACGTCTGGCCATTAATTCGTTGACTTCTTAGACTTTCAGTCTATTTAGTTTTTGTCGGATAGCTGAATTTTTTTCGGTGTTGCGTTTATCGCTTGACCGTTATCAAAATCTTAAACTGAAGCTGGCATATTGATTTCTGAATTAGCTCATGTCGTTGGGTTGACGTTGAACTAATCACCTTCATCGGGAATTTATATCCGAGTCATGATTAAAGTCCCTAAACTAATTCCTTGAACTGACGTTTCATCTTGAGCCTTGTTTTGGCAGAATCATCGACGCGTTGGCTGGAGTAGACTTTTGTTACAACACGTAGATCGATATTGGGACATGGAAATCCTAAGTGTAGAGACTGTAAGACCAATTATTAATGTCGGTTCATCTGCCTGTACGGAGTTTCTCCTGGCGTGGACCGTTATACATTTGTTGGTTTTTTACTTAATCACAGGGGGATTTTGATTGTAGGACTAGTCATTGGAGCTGATACGACCACAATCACTTGAGAGGCTTTTTCGATGATGTCTTGTGTGTGTGAGACAGTTTACCCTACCTCGTGTGTCTGAGACGGGTTCAATTGTCCCACTTGAAGAAAGGTGGCCTTCGGGCCAAATTTGTGCCTTCTTTTGCCTACTTCCTTGAGTTTGACAGAGTTTAAACTTTATTATGATTTCTTATCCTATTCAGAATAAATACTTATAGGATTTTTGATAAATCCTCAGCCATCAACGGATTTGATAAGCCTTTACCGACTATCGTTTGAGTCTAACTAGTATGTGAATTGTCTAAATCCGTTTCACATATAATGTTAGGCTAAAAGAATTAAACTCTCTTAGGCTTTATACTATAATATTGAATACGTAGGCTACATGTGTTAGATATAGGCTTATCTCTATTAAGGAATCGAGGTAACGTCCCCCATGCATAAAAGGTATGGATTCGGAGGTGTTGAAAAAAATGTGTCTTCTCTTGGGGCAAAGATGAACCCAAATCGAAGAGGAAGAATTTTATATTTATCTCCTTGTCTCTTTTTTGTTGATAGAGATGAACTCATAATCGAAGAGGAAGAATTTTATATTCTATCTCCTGATCTCTTTTTTGTTGGTAGAGATAAAACCAAAATCGGAGAGAAAGAATTTTAAATTCTATCTCTTGCTACAAAAGAAACTCAAAGTAGGATCTCCACTTCGAGAATCTGAAGGGTGAAACTAAGAGTGGGATCTTGCCTCCGAGAATCGAGAAGATTTAGATAACCCTAACTATTAAAAGGTTTGATTATCCAATCTAAAAGTAGATTTCTCATTTATCGAGATGGAATTCTAACTTTGGTCCTAACTGTTTAAAGGTTTGACCGAGTGGGGAATGTGTGGAAACCTTTCATTTATCGAGAGGTGATTCCGATTTTGGTCCTAACTATTTAAAGGTTTGACCGAGTAGGGGTTTGAGACGATCCTAACCATTTCAAGGTTTGATCGTTCAATTTGTGGACCTCTCATTCATGGAAGGAATCGAAAAGGGATTTTGGCTTTGGTCCTAATTGTTTAAAGGTTTGACCAAATAGGAATTTGAGATGATCCTAACTATTTAAATGTTTGATCGCTCAATTTGTAAGTGATCCTCTTGTTCATGGAAGGAATCGAGAGGGGATTTTGCCTTTGGTCCTAACTATTTAAAGGTTTGACCAAGTGGAAAGTTGAGACGATCCTACTTGTTTAAAGGTTTGATCACTCAATTTGTAAGTGGTCATCTCGTTCATGAAAAGAATCGAGACGGGATTTTGGCTTTGGTCCTAACTGTTTAAAGGTTTGACCAAATTAGAGTTTGAGATGATCCTAACTGTTTAAAGGTTTGATCGTTCAATTTGTGGACCTCTCATTCATGGAAGGGATCGATAGGGAATTTTGGCTTTGGTCCTAACTGTTTAAAGGTTTAACCAAATAAGAATTTGAGACGATCCTAACTGTTTAAATGTTTGATTGCTCAATTTGCAAGTGGTCCTCTCATTCATGGAAGGAATCGAGAGGAGATTTTAGCTTTGGTCCTAACTATTTAAAAGTTTGACCAAATAAGAAGTGAGAGTAGGGTACAAATAATAGTGAGAATGTTGACTTGTACAAATCACTCGGTGGGGGTTTTCGGTGTCAAGTGGCTAGGATTTAACACGAAGAGGTTTGATAATCGTTATGAATCAGCGGATTAAAATTTTGGATGTCGTGTCAGGACTTCAATAGTGGGAGTGTTAAAGGCTTAGACATAATGGAAGTTTGAATGGATTCAACCGTGAAGAATTTTGGTGGACCCACCGTCAGTTAATTTGATCAGTGAGAGATTTTATCGTGGAGGACCGTGAATCATTAAGCACACCATAATTACTCCGTGAGAGCTTTGTGAGGAGTAATTGACACGATAAAGTCATTGGATCTCATCTCAACGAAAGAGTGCTCCGAAAGTCACAGTAGGAGGGTTTTAATCATCTTGGAAATGATTAAACAGCCACAGTGGGAGATTCTTAATCATAATTAAGAATGAATTATTCTGATGATTAGTTTTCACCTTGAATAATCAATCGGTTTTGGGTTATCCTTAAAAATACCATATGTAGTATTCTCTAGGAACTTCCTATTGGAATGAATTGAGGTATTCTACCCCCAGTTCTTTGGCGAATCTGAATCCAATTATATTCGGCCACATTATTAGGTTATCCTTAAGAATATTAAGAGTAATATTCTCTAGACACTTTCTGTTGTTAGAAATAAAGGAAGTAGTTTAACCTCGTATACCCTACAGAGGAAAGGGAGAAGCAGTTTATACTCTTATATTCTTTGGAGTTACATAGAGTAGCAACTTATACCAGTGTACTCATCAGAGTCACATGGAGAAGCAGTTTATACTCGTGTACTCATCGGAATCATATGACATCCTTATTTAGCTTGTTTTGTTATTATAATACCAGAGTCAATTAAGGCTTGGATTTTATTTTTAAGGCCAAAGCAAACTTTGGTGGATGAAGAACCCTTCTATGCTATGTATAGTCGTTTGGATCTGTAATCCTCTTAACTCCCTCCTGATCTTTAATAAGTGGTAGCTCGATTTTGTCGTTGGCGAGGAGGTATTTCAAGATGGCTGGAACTTCATCATCTTCGAAAGAATGCTCTTTCGGGGACTTCGGATTAGGAGTCTTCTGTTGCCTCTGGGGTTGCTGTTGTGATGTTTGATTAGCATTCACAGCGGTTGCAGGTGTCGTTCGATTAGCTTCTCTTAGATTTCTTTCTTTTAAGAAAGTATTCAGCTTGTTCACCGCATAGTTTTAACTCTTACCATGTGGCTGAAGGCACGACCCCCAGGGCTTCCAGGACATTAATGGAGAGATTGTTGTGGCATGTCTGTAAGATAAACTCCTCTGTGATAGGATCTTTGTAATTCATTACCTTATTACGGAAGCGTTTGACAAAATTATCGACTGACTCTTCGTCTTTTTTCTTCTCATCCAGAAGGGTTCCGATTGATATTTTGGTATCATCATCAAAGAAATTACTGAGGAACAAACTTTATATGTAATCCCAGTAGTTGACGCTCCCAGGCTTGAGACGTCGGTACCAATCGAAAGCGGTCCTACGAAGGGTGTCAATGAATGACCGGACCATTAAAGCCTCATTTTCAGAGATCATGCCCAAATGAGACTTAAAATTAATCAAGTGCTAAGTAGGTGAGCTCTTCCCATAAAACGGTGTGAAGTTAATCAGATTGAATTTTGTCGGGTACGGGATTGAATCCCATTCTCTTGGATAGGGACATGGAATACCCATCTTCTTTACTTCCTGAGCGGACATCAATGCATTTACCTTATTCTCCAGCTCTTTCATCATCTCGTCATCGCCTTCATCTCTCTTCGAGCGATGTTGAACAGAAGCAATTGGGTCACCCCCAGTGTTTTTGAGTAGTGCATTTGAACCACCCCCAATATTATTGTTGAGAGGATCCGTTGAACCACCCCCAGCGTTATTGTTATTGGGAGGTATATCAGCCATAATGACTTCGTTCACTTTAGGATCACTCATCTACAACATTCTAAGTGTGGTGCCTAGATTCTGCTCGCTGACTGGACTCAGGAGGTTAAAACCGTTGAGCTTGCAATTCTCTCATTTGTTGGATAGCCAACTCCATTTCTGTCTTTATCTCAGCTCTAATTTCTTCATGTTGCTTGGCTAGAGCTTCTTGAAGCATTTGAGCAAACTGATCAGGAGTGATTATGAATACTTCTTTGGTTTGTCCCGTGCTAGACATTATATCATCAGAAGTGATCACAGAACAAGTGTTCAAAACTTCATCCTCCGAGGACATTCCTTCATGCATTCTCTTGTAATCTCTACGTTTGATGGCTCCTAACTAGAGTCGAGACATCTGTTGAGCAATTCTTGGATTGACTTTTCCTCCCGGGGAAAGTCAGATTTGATTCACTTGAATGCCGCTTAGATTTTTCTTTATCAGCCATGTTGATGGTGACTTTAGGGAATTCGCCATCTTGGACAACTACCCTTCTCTTGAGGAAAAGTCTCGTCTTGGGCTGACATTTCGGTGAAAAGCTTCTAGAACACTAAGACTCTTTGCAGGATAACTTCTCACTTGGAGTAGTCACATTCTGATAGTACTGCTCTAATGAATTGCTAACATGAACAATGAGAGCTTATTTCTCAGATAATCCTCTTTCAAGATTTGTTTACACCCCCAGCTTGATAGAACAAATCATCAGTATGATTGCCAGAGCACCCTATCATCTGTTGGTGTGATCTCCCAGGTATAACATTGTCTTTTGGCGGACACATCTTCTTGAAATGTAAATTCTTGTTAGCATTCTCAGGAGTTGCACGTTTAGAACCACCCCTTTGCGGGTGTGGGGTCTTAACGGGCTTTTGAGTTTTGATATGAACCCCCAAGTGGGTGGAAATTGAGATTTCTCTAACTTGGGATTGCTTTGGGTTGGTGGGAGGATGCATATGACCCCTAGCCTGACATGTTATTTGGATTTTGTTCACCATACCCAAGCGTTCCTTGACCAGAGCTTTGCCTCAATCTTTGTGCAAAGGACCATGGTGATCCAGGTGATCCCCATTGTGATTTTAACCTTTGACAGGTCAGGGTTGACCTAAGTCTTCACTGATGGTGTAGCATATGTATTTGGAGCAGACAGACGAGGAGCGGATGTCGACGGAGTCGAAGGATTGGCTTCGGGGGCTGTTCTTTGGGCGAGACACTTGCTAGTGTCTCAGATAAAGCCTCTTTGGGCGAGACAGTTAAGACTGTCTCGGACAAAGGCTCTTTGGGTGAGACAGTCTCCACTGTCTTAGCTAAAGGGCTGAGTCTTGACGGCCTCGGAATGCTGATTTTTCACAACTCCGAACTTTGGAATCCAAACTTTGCGCAGTTTTGGTGGTTCTTTGGCCACCGTTTCCTTCTTCCTTTCTTGTATTTGTCGCACCAGGGAATGAGCATGAGTGACGTTTGTACGACGCTTCTGGATGCGTTCCTTAAAGGTCAAACGGGCTCTTTTGACAAGAACCCATTCTCCACCGATAACTTAGCAAAGATGTGAGTGGTTTGTCATTAAGACAACTGGACCACTCAATGTTTCCTCGACTCCAGATCCACATAGTAGCGAACTCCATCAATTTGTTCCAAATCCTTAGTAAGCTGACGAGCCAGGCGTTGACATTACATCTGACGAGCCCACTTCGTCAGAGTTAGCGATCTTTCATTGGACAACTCCATAACTGGGGATGAGCCGTTATAAGCAGAGCTTTCAGCCTTATTGGATGCCGGGATAATGTTGTGAGGGGTAGCCTCAACAACTTTTGGGTGAGAGTCATCACTATGAGTCTCCATCGGTGTGTAAACCTTCTTCGAGGATAAGATCTCCCTGCACTTGCGGTGCGAGGAGGACCTTGATGAGGATGAGGAGAGGTACTCCTTAAAATTGTCTTGGTCAAACTCATACTTGACCATGGATTCAACTGGTATCTTGATGATCGACTATGACACGATGATCTTGACAGCGAGATTGTTGGCTCCTACTGTGGTCACCAGCGTGTTTGCGTCAGGAACAAGTTCTATTGTAGAATCCATTATAATTATTTATTGATTACAATAAATACAAAAGAGTAAGCTTCATGCTTTGTAAAACTACTCTTTACAACAAAAATTAAATTACAAGATCCTTTGAAAAATGCGTAGGATCGTTGTTTGGATCGCTGCTTGTGTAGGATCTCTGTCTGTGTCGGGGGTGGGTTAGCCCGTGGACCATTGATTCACAGATTTTGATTGAACTGTGAAGGTTATTTGGGGATTCTTTCTTCATTTAGAAGTAAAAAAATATACGTAAATATCTTATCGACGTAAGATGAACACTCTTCTCAAGGTCAAGTCGAAGCTTAGATCTTAAGGAATCCAAAAATTGATGTTTGTACTCGAATTTGATGAAGACTCTCTCTCTCTTGAGAAGAATGCTCCAAAATACTCAAGTTCTCTACTCAATCCACTCTCTCTGCTTGGATCCTCCTCAGTAATGGTCCTAGGGGGTATTTATAGCCCCTAGGAATTATAACTAATGTCAGAAGTTGAAAAAAAGTCACATTGGGAACTTTTATTTCCGAGATAGTTGTAACTATCTCAGAAGCATGATGAGCTTCTCATTTCCGAGACAATTACAACTATCTCGGAAGCATGGTTTGGTTCTGGCCATTTTGTAACCGCTTCCCCCATGTTTAATTGCCATTATTCCTGCGGTTATGGGCGTCATTCTCGCTTGTAATTGCTCCCCCACATTTATAGGTGATCCCCAGCAGTTAATAAGCCATATGGACTGCACGAAACTCAAGAAAACTATCAAAAAACATGTTGTCAGCTTCTCAGTATGCAAGATAGTTGTAACAATCTCGTACTTCCAAGGCAGTTACAACTGTCTTACACTTCTGAGACAGTTTGTGTTGTCTCAGGTATTTTGGCTCTAACTTTCTCATCCGATCTCGGAATAAGGTGATCCAAGATGTGTTAGAAATTTGGTAAAGAGACCTACAACGTTTATCTTTAGATATTTTTTTATATTCGATGTGAATCATAGTCAAAATTGTAGTTCTTGTCTTATAGTTTCTGAGACAGTTGCATGTTTCTCAGAAACTATGTGTTGTATTTTATCTCTAACTTCCTCGTCCGATCTCAGAATAAAGTGATCCAAGATGTGTTGGAAATATGATAAAAATATATACAACTTTTAGCTTTTGAGATTTTTCAGATTCTATGTGAATTATGGTCAAAAGTTTAGTTCTTGTCTTGTAGTTTCCGAGGCAGTTGCTTGTATCTCAGAAACTATGTGTTGTATTTTGTCTCTAACTCCCTTATCCGTTCTCAGAATGAAGTAATACAGATGATTTTAAAAGCTGGTGAAGAGATCTACAACTTTTGTATTTTGAGTTTCTTCATATTTGAATCGCATCATGGTCAAAATGTGCGAGATATTTTATAGTTTCCGAGACAGTTGCATGTGTCTCGGAAACTTAGGTGATGTTTGTATTGTTGTTTTGCCTCTAACTCCCTCATTTGATCTCGGAATTGTTAGCCTTTATGTTTTGATGATGATTTACAATCACCATTATCGGTACTAATTATTTGTTGAGTGATATTGTAGTTTATATATATATATCAAGCTTGTTAGTAACACATATGGAGGATTGGATGAAATATGAGCTACAACGAAGATATCTAAAGGAGGAGGAGGCAATGTAATAAAGCAAATATTAATCAAGAACAACATATACAGGTGAAAGCTTCATCAACTTTAAGCAATATCAAGACTCAAAGAAATATAATTCTATGTGAGAATATTTGCTAGTTTTTCTTTTCTCTCAAGTGCTAGAATGTAGGCAAGTAGTTGTAGATTTCATTTGAAGCTATTAGGATATCACACACACGTTTTCATACGTATACTTTTGAGCGTTTTTGTCAAAATATTGTTTTTCATAAGTATGAGGACATATTCACAAAATTCCTTTTCTAAACAGTTTGTTTTTAGTATTAAAAATATTTTACAAAGTTACACAATGTTTAGAAATCAATTGAGTATTTTTACGGATTTTTTAAAAGAGTCAAAAACTGTTTTAAAACCTATTTTGTCATGTATCTGTTTGCGGTCGACCGCCACGGTAGGCTAGCGGTCGACCGTGACGGTCAACCGGATGCAGTCCAGAGACTCAGTATGTTCTTCAGAGGCTCGCGGTCGACCGTGGCTGTCGACCAGATAAAGTCCAGAGCCTAAAATAAGTTTCTGTAGTTTCTCACCGTCGACCGTGAAATTCCCACGGTCGACTGCCGTTCACCCCAACGGGTTTTTTAGTACAGTTTCAGAAATCGTTTTTTAGGGATTTGGGGAGATTTGGGTATAGGTTTTGGCAGCTGTGTTTTCTCCTATTTAAACCCCTCATACCCTTCTTCTTCAACCTGCCCCAAGCATTTTAAAAATCTTGAGTTTTGCTTTACTGTTTTCAAAAGAGCTGAACTTTCAATCTATTTTTCTTTGTTTTCAAGTTCACATCTCAAGATTCAAGCGTGATCTCTCTCCTTGCCATAGGGTTACTGTAAAGAGAGAGATTTTATACCATTTACTACTATTGTGAGCTTGATCTTATAAAGATCAACTGTGTGATAGTGAGATCTTGTAGAGATCGTTGTGTAGAAGAAGTTTCGACTTCCAAACCGGGTTGTCTAGTGGATTCTCCTCGAGAGTGGGGAGCAGGGACGTAGGTCAGCGGACCGAACCTTGTTAACACATTGCGCGTTACTTGGATAACGATTTCTAACCCTATCTCATTTATTTTGATTGTTCATTTTGTGGTGTATTGCTTGTTTTAATTTTTATTGCACTATTTTTGCCTTAAGACTCTAATCACCCCCCTCTAGGGTTCAACAATTGGTATCAGAACTTAGTCTCTATATTAGTTTTTGGTCTAACCACCTTAGAGAAAAGATCATATGGAGGCTTTATTGAATGTGCACATTCTTGAGGGACAATCCACCACTAGACCCCTACTTTTCACCGGTAGTAATTTTACCTATTGGAAGGCTAGAATTAGGATTTACCTTTGTTGCATTGATCTTGACATTCTAGAGCTCATAGAAAAGAAATATTTAGAAAGTCCAAGATTAGCAACATGACTGACGGTGAAAGACTCCTAGCTAATCTCAATGTCAAGGCCATGAATGCCTTAATTTGCGGCCTTTCCCCTAATGAGTACAATAGGGTCTCCACATGTGTAACCGCACATGAAATTTAGGTAAAATTATGTATCACACATGAAGGAACCCCCAAGTTAAGGAGTCTAAGATTAGTGGGCTTATGCATGACTATGAGTTATTTAAAATGCTTCCTAATAAATCCATTGATGCTATGTTTTCTCGTTTTACTAACATCATCAATGAATTGCATGGTCTTGACAATAAATTAACTATCTAAGAGATGAATTACAAGATCCTTCGCTCATTGACTCCGGCATGGGAACCCAAAGCTACGGCCATAGAGAAGGCTCATGATCTTACTACTTTAGCTCTTGATGGCCTCATTGGCAAGCTTAAGGTTCATGAGAAGAAGCTCAAAGGGAAGGAGAAAGAGGAAGTGCCCCTACGGGAAATTGAGGAGCCATCACCAAAAATGAAGACCATAGCTCTCAAGAGAGCTAGTGATAACTCCTCATCATCGGATAGTGAAGTTGATTTTTCTAGAGAAGTGGCTCACCTCTCTAGAAGAATATTGGCTCACCTCTCTAGAAGAATATTAAGACTCATAAAAATGAATAAGAAGTTTAATCCCCGATCTAACAATAAATTTTCTTCACGTGTAGGAAATACTTTAAATGTAATGAACCGGATCATATTGCCAAAGATTGCCCTAAGCTTAAGGAGAAATATTTAAAATACAAGAAGAATAAAGTCATGCATGCCGGATGGGAGGAATCCGAACCAAGCGATTCGGATAGCAATGAAGAAGGAGCAAAGATTGCTATTCATGATCCCAACATTTGCTTTATGGCTTATGAAAATGAGGTAATATCTAATACCGAAAGTGAATCCTTTTACATGTAATTTGATCTAGCAACCGCATTAGAAGAGTTAAACATTGAGTTTAAAAGAATAACAAAAGAATACTCTTCCTTTAAAAAATTACATACTTCTTGTTATTCCAAACTTGAGCAACTACAATCATCTCTTGCTTTAAAAGATGAATTGCTAAGGGATCTTGATTTTAAAAATAAATAATTAAGATCTATGATTGAAAGACTTGAAATTAAAAGTGGTAGAATTAGACCTACTCATGCATATACTGGTCATCATCACCATGAAAGAAATAGATTTCATAGATCTCATGCTTCTACACATAAGAGAAATTTTGTGTGCACATATTACATGACACATGGTCATATCTCCACTCATTGTAGAATTAAAGATAATCATGATTTTTATGGAATGATATGGGTAGCCAAAGGTACCAAGTTTACTAACAACCAAGGACCCAAGATTTGGGTATCTAAAGTTACTACAACTTCATCTCTTGTATGGAACATCACGAACACGACATAGAGAGATGTGGTACCTTGATAGTGGCTGCTCACATCATATGATGGGAAACAAAGAACTATTTGCAACCCTGTCAAGGATTGAAGGAGGTAACATCTCCTTCGGTGGCGGTGAGAAAGGTAAAATCATAGGTATTGGATGCATTGGTAAGATACCTTCTCCCGTAATAGAAGATGTTTATTTGGTTAGTGGCTTGAATCATAATCTTCTTAGCATTAGCCAATTGAGTGATAAAGGTTTTGATATTTCCTTTAAACCGGATAAGTGCATTGTTAGCTCAAATGGAAAAATTATTTTTGTTGCTAATTGAAAATCTAATGTATACATTTTTTAGATGAATGAGATAATAGATCAAGATGTAAAATACCTTGCGGTGGTTGATGAAAACCTTTGGATTTGGCATAAGAGGCTTGGACACGCCAACATGGAGTTGATATCCAAATTATCCAAAATAATATTGTAAAAGAGTTACCAAACTTGCATTTCATCAAGGATACTATTAGACACTAGAGGGGGGTGATTAGGGTCTTATGCTAATCTAATCCGATTTTAGTCTAATTAAAACTAATTCAAATATTATTCTTGCAAGATAGATATACAATATGATATGAGCAAGAATATGCAATATGAACAAAGAGATATATCCTAGCAAATAGGTATATGATAAAATATATGTAAGGATATATAAACTAACACAAGAGTGACATAATCAAACTACAAATGTGATAGGGCAAAATATACAAGAGTAAAGGCAATTGGTGATATAAGATAAATGCATAAGCAAATGCGTCAAAGACAAACTCAAACACACTCAAATGATCACAGAGTTCGGACCTTCTGTCCTACGTCTCCGCTCCGCACTCCCAGGGAGAAATCCACTATCACAATCGGGTTTTCTACGCTCACCCAAATAACATTTACACCTCACAATATCGGTTTTCAACGCTCACCGATCAATGTCCACACCTCACACTCGGTTTTCTAGTTCACCGAAAACTTCACAATTCACACTCTCACAATGTCGATTTTCAACGCTCACCGATCAACATCTACACCTCACACTCGGTTTTCTAGCTCACTGAAAACTTTACAACACTCATAATGTAACTACAATAAAATGTTCTCTATGAGAACTCAATTAAGCATAACTCAATTGTTATAATCTCTCACAATCCCAATATACTATGTGTGTAAATACTAAAAGCTCAAGTGGGTGTGTGTAACAATGGGGTAAATCAAATCTAAACTTAATATAAAACTAGCTTTAATAAAATGATAAACAAACAAATAGATATAAAGCTAGAAATAGAGTTTAGAAAACTTCTTAATGGATCAAGAGATTGAGGGAAGATGGTTGGAAGCTCAAGCACCAATAGGATCTCCTCAAGCTCTTGTGAAATTGATTTCACAAACCTAAAAACTCTCAATTGCTTAAAAGCTTCTTAAACACTCTTTTAAACAAACATTAAACAAGTTTAAACCCTTGTTAAACTCTTTTTAAAATATTCTCTTGGTGTATCAAATGATAAATGCAATGCGATATATATAGGGTAGAAGAAAACAACCCCCAAAAACCACTAAAAGATAAAATTCAGCAAGTTACCATTACTGTGCAACGGTAACATCGGCGATAGTTCATGGCGGTCGACCGTGAGCAGAAAAACTACAAAACTGGTCTCTAGACTGCTGACGGTCGACTGTGGTGATCGACCACACTGTAGCACGGTCGACCGTGGCGGTCGACCGCACTTTTCCAGATTTTGATAGATGCTAGAATTTTGTATATCTGACTTTGTAAAATCAATTAAAAATAGTAAATCAACTCCAAAAATCATGAAATTTTGAGAAAAGTTTCTAGACATGTAGATAAACATGTTAGAGAAAGAATTTATGAAATATCACTTCCCAGTTGAGAGTAATAAATATTTTAACATAGATATATAGTTTCTAAAACAACTGCTGAAAACTCGGTTTTGTAAATTCAATTGAAAATAACAAAACAACTCCAAAATTAGTATAACTTGGAAAAATGTTTGTATATATGAAGATAAACATGTAAACAAAGAAATTTTCAAATCATATTTCCCAATTATGAAAACTCATCAGTTTTGTAAAAACATGCACGAACATGTGCACGAACATGAGCTAATTAAAAACTTGATTTTGTAAATTCAAATAAACATAACAAATTAATTCAAAAATTGATAAAACTTTGGGAAACATTTATAAATATAAAATTGAACATGTTAGAAAAATAATTTCTCAAATTGAGTTTCTCATTTGTGAAAACTCATGTATTTTGCAAGTGTGTCCAAAACATGAAAATGTGATATACATGAAATTTGATGTTTTGACATAAACAATGTTTTAAAACCCTATGAAATAATTTTATAGACCTAATGAAATATGTATACAATAATTGTTAAGTCCATAAACCAAAACTTGTGTATATATATAACTATATATATAAAAACCAAATATGTGTGTGTATATGATTGAGCTTAAAGTACTAACACACATAATATAAAACCTAAACTAAATATACCCAAGCTTGATTGATCTTCGATGTAGCTCAACTTGGTATACTTGCGGATGAAGCTAGAACTTGGATCTTCAATTTGAATTACATAGGCTTCACTCCACAATTCCGCCAACCTCCATTTGATATGATCGTGAATGCTCGATTCTATCTATCCTCCAACACGTTGTTTGCCTAGAATAAATACGAAAACACAAATACTAGACAAACAAAATTAGGAGTAAATTGTTTGTTAAACATCATCAAAACAAGAAGGCCAACGATCTCCCCCTTTTTGATGATGACAAATAATTTACAAAAAGGATATATGCATGAAAGGAAATGAATATATAAATTATAATTCACATACATAAAACAAGAAAGAATATACTCACAATATTTCTACCCCTTTGACAACATTAAAAAGGGGATAAAAGAATGAAAAGAGCGAAAGCTCCCCCTATCAATATGCATAGGTGAGTATAAAACAAGTATAGGGATTAGCTCCCCCTATCAAAATGCCATATAAAATATATGCAATAAAGATCAGGGCAAAACATGTGAGCAAGCATAGATAAGAGCATGCTAAAAAATTACTCACATACATTAAGATAATGAGAACACATGTGGATGCATCAAAATAAAATAGTGTCTCATTAACAAAACTTTAAAAACATAGCGTATAAAGATAGATCTATGAAATTAAAAGAAGAGAAAAACAAATCACTCAAATAAAATCATAAATCAAGATTTAAATCCAAAAACGATGTTTGATCAATAAAGAAAACTTTCTTTTAAGAACTTGATCAAACCACTCATAGAATGCATTATAAAGCGCGAATAGATGATCCATAAGCACAAACACATAAATATCATCATATAAGTGAAATATAATGAATTCAAAGCAACAAATCAAAACACAATTTTTGACAAAATACAAGAGAGGCAACAATATCAAGTTCTTGAGCTTGTTTCAACCCATATGAACAATTTAGCACCCAGTAAACAAGATTTGGGAATAAACACCCAATAAATCCGGGGGCGTTATATAAAAGAAAACCTCTCAAGAAAATTTAAACTAATAATCATGAAAACAAAAGAGTTAATCAAGGAAAAATTGTTTTCATATCCAAAAGATTTTTGAGACATAATTTTCAAAACCAAGAAAAAGAAAAAGAAAAAGTACTAAAATTCTTGGTTTAAAAATTATTTTGACACCCAAGAATTCTTGGTACCAGATTGGTTAGGAACATGACCCCTATCATTCAAGCTCAAAGCCCTAGGGTTATGAACCCTCTTGGGCATATGTGGTGCACGGGATCGGTCATAGCAATAATCACTCAAATGACCCTTCCGATTATAATATATACAATGGAAAGGAAGCATTTGCTTATGTTGACCATTAAAAGGTGCACGTGGAACATTTGCAAACAAAGGTAAATTATTTGAGGCTTTTTACAAATGTGAAACATTATCAAAACAAAACTTTCCTAAGTGGCCAAATCAACCACAAACATTACATTTATAAACATGTGGTCTACTAGAAATATTTGGCAAATAAGATTTATTTTTCAAATCAAAACAATATTTGGCCAAATGACCAAAACGACCATAATAATCACATGAATACACATTAGCATGCTTATGATGAACTTTAGGTGCATGCAAATGTGTGTGTGATGAAGAAGCCTTATGAGATACACATGGAGCATCAATATTAATCTTTGTAGGTTTATGTGCATCATAGCAAAATTTAGCAAGATGACCTTTACGACCACAAATTGAGCATTTGTAAATTTTGCTATACAAGTGTGCATAGTGTGTAGGTGATTTTGTAACACTAAGTTTAGCACACATGTCCATAAGTTTCTTATGGTTATCAATGCATGTATTAAGAGTTGAGTCTAAAGATGAAATGCGATTTTTAACAACATTCAACTCATCATTTAGCACATATGCATTTTTATTAGAAGTAGAACATAAATAGTCATTTATAAAAGAAGCAGAATCATTTTTTATGTTCTTTACTTCTAACATGGTATTATTTTTATCATGAGTCAGGTTAGCAATATTCAATTTCAAATTATTATTTTTCAAATTTAACATATCATTGTTTTCTTGAAGAGCAATACTTTCTTAAGAAATGATATTAAATTTGAAAGCTAACTTCTCATGATAGGATTTTAAATCTTCATGCTTGCTTTACAAATCAATAAAATTTTTATGCAATATGTTATAGGCATGCAACAATTTTTCACTAGCACAAGCAAGTTCGTCACTAGATAAATCATTAGTGGTTTCGAACTCGTAAACCTCACTAGGGTTATCGCCTAGTGGCCGTGTGCATGATGCTCTATATGAACTTGAAGTCGGATCCTCCAAAGCTTGTCGGGTCACCTCCAAGTCTCCTTGATGTGCTTCAATAAATTTTCATAAGGTGTAAGCACTATTAAAATGAACAAATATGTTAGACATAGATGAACCAAGAGAATTTAGCGAATATTCTAACAAAATATTGTTCATTGTAAACATACGATGATCATTTTTATTCCACTTGGATTTCTCCATACAAAATATTGTTCATTGTAAACATACGATGATCATTTTTATTCCACTTGGATTTCTCCATAGTGGGCATAATATAAGCATCATCTATAATTTCCCATAAATCAAAATGTTTAGATTGAATAAAAAATTTAAATCTAATACACCATTGGGCATAGGGGAAATTATCTAATCTATGAGCAATATTGATGGCATAACCTAAATAAGATGCATCGTTCATATCCATAATGTATATATGCAAGCAAGATACAAAAATCAAAAATTGGATTAGCACAAAAAGATAACTTGGATCTTCAACTCAATGCGATTAGACCTTAAATCAAAGAGCATCAAACTATGATACCAATTGTTAGACCCTAGAGGGGGGGTGATTAGGGTCTTATGCTAATCTAATCCGATTTTATGCCAATTAAAACTAATTCAAATATTATTCTTGCAAGATAGATATACAATATAATATGAACAAGAATATGCAATATGAACAAAGAGATATATCCTAGCAAATAGGTATATGATGAAATATATGCAAGGATATATAAACTAACACAAGGGTGACATAATCAAACTACAAATGTGATAGGGCAAAATATACAAGAGTAAAGGCAATTGGCGATATAAGATAAATGCATAAGTAAATGCGCCAAAGACAAACTCAAACACACTCAAATGATCACAGAGTTCGGACCTTCTGTCCTACGTCTCCGCTCCGCACTCCCAGGGAGAAATCCACTATCACAATCGGGTTTTTTACGCTCACCCAAATAACATTTACACCTCACAATATCGGTTTTCAACGCTCACCGATCAATGTCCACACCTCACACTCGGTTTTCTAGTTCACCGAAAACTTCACAATTCACACTCTCACAATGTCGATTTTCAACGCTCACCGATCAACATCTACACCTCACACTCGGTTTTCTAGCTCACTGAAAACTTTACAACACTCATAATGTAACTACAATAAAATGTTCTCTATGAGAACTCAATTAAGCATAACTCAATTATTATAATCTCTCACAATCCCAATATACTATGTGTGTAAATACTAAAAGCTCAAGTGGGTGTGTGTAACAATGGGGTAAATCAAATCTAAACTTAATATAAAACTAGCTTTAATAAAATGATAAATAAACAAATAGATATAAAGCTAGAAATAGAGTTTAGAAAACTTCTTAATGGATCAAGAGATTGAGGGAAGATGGTTGGAAGCTCAAGCACCAATAGGATCTCCTCAAGCTCTTGTGAAATTGATTTCAATTTCACAAACCTAAAAACTCTCAATTGCTTAAAAGCTTCTTAAACACTCTTTTAAACAAACATTAAACAAGTTTAAACCTTGTTAAACTCTTTTTAAAATATTCTCTTGGTGTATCAAATTATAAATGCAATGGGTATATATAGGGTAGAAGAAAACAACCCCTAAAACCCCCAAAAATCACTAAAAGATAAAATTCAGCAAGTTACCGTTACTGTGCAACGGTAACATCGACGGTCGATCGTGACGGTCAACCGTGAGAAGAAAAACTACAAAACTAGTCTCTGGACTGCTAACGGTCGATCGTGGCGGTCGACCACACTGTAGCACGGTTGACCGTGACGGTCGACTGCACTTTTCCAGATTTTGACAGATGCTGGAATTTTGTATATCTGATTTTGTAAAATCAATTAAAAATAGTAAATCAACTCCAAAAATCTTAAAATTTTGACAAAAGGTTCTAGACATGTAGTTAAACATGTTAGAGAAATAATTTCTGAAATATCACTTCCCAGTTAAGAGAAATAAATATTTTAACATAGATATATAGTTTTTGAAAAAACTGCTAAAAACTCGGTTTTATAAATTCAATTGAAAATAACAAAACAACTCTAAAATTAGTAAAACTTAGAGACATGTTTATATATATGAAGATAAACATATAAATAAAGAAATTTTTCAAATTACATTTCCCAATTATGAAAACTCATTAGTTTTGTAAAAACATGCACGAACATGTGCACGAACATGAGCTAATTAAAAACTTAATTTTGTAAATTCAAATAAACATAACAAATTAATTCCAAAATTGATAAAACTTTGAGAAACATTTATAAACATGAAATTGAACATGTTAGAAAAAGAATTTCACAAATTGAGTTTCCCATTTGTGAAAACTCATGTATTTTGTAAGTGTGTCCAAAACATGAAAATGTGATATACATGAAATTTGATGTTTTGACATAAACAATGTTTTGAAACCCTATGAAATAATTTTATAGACCTAATGAAATATGTATACAATAATTGTTAAGTCCATAAACCAAAACTTGTGTATATATATAACTATATATATAAAAACCAAATATGTGTGTGTATATATGATTGAGCTTAAAGTACTAACACACATAATATAAAACCTAAACTAAATATACCCAAGCTTGATTGATCTTCAATATAGCTCAACTTGGTACACTTGCGGATGAAGCTAGAACTTGGATCTTCAATTTGAATTGCATAGGCTTCACTCTACAATTCCGCCAACCTCCATTTGATATGATCGTGAATGCTCGATTCCATCCATCCTCCAACACGTTATTTACCTAGAATAAATATGAAAAAACAAATACTAGATAAACAACATTAGGAATAAATTGTTTGTTAAACATCATCAAAACAAGAAGGCCAATAGATACCATTTGTGAAGATTGTGCTAAAGGTAAACAAACTAAGTCTACCTTCAAATCCATTAATGAGGTATCAACTTCTAAACCCTTGCAATTACTTCATTTTGATCTCTTTGGTCCTATGTGTGTTACCTCTCTAGGAGGCAAACACTATGTTTTTGTTATCATTGATGATTTCTCTCGTTTTACATGGACAATCTTTCTTGGTAGCAAAGATGAATGTTTTGAAGAATTTTCAAATTATGTCAAAAAAATTAAAAATGAAAAAGAGTTGAAAGTTGTTAAAATTAGAAGTGATCATGGTGGTGAATTTTAAAATAGTTTTTTCAATGATTTTTGTGCATATCGTGGTATAACTCATGTATTTTTCGCTCCAAGAACACCATAACAAAATGGTATTGTTGAACAAAAAAATCGCATCATACAAGAGATGGCACGAACAATGATAAATACTTTTGATTTACATTAATATTTTTGGGCGGAAGCCGTCAATACCGATTGCCATGTTTTGAATCATGTTTTGATTCGACCAAAGCTTAGGAAAACTCCTTATAAACTTTTTTATGGAAAAATCCCTTTCATTGGATATTTTCGTATCTTTGGTTGTAAATATTTTATTTTAAATACAAAAGATCACCATGATAAATTTGATTCTAAAATTAATGTTGATATTTTCCTAGGATATGTATCCCGAAGTAAGGCTTATAGAGTCTTCAACAAACGAACTCTAGTTGTTGAAGAATCTATAAGCGTTATTTTTGATGAGACTAATATTGGTTGACAAGTTGGTTTGCCTAGGAAAGATGATGATGATGTTGAGGGAGGATTAGAATTCTTGCAACTAAATGAAACACCCTCAATAGATACTCAAAAGGATGAGAAAAGCAACAACATTCAAGTATAAGAGCAAGAAGAACTCTCCAAAGCATGAAATTTGCACCAAATCATCCAAAGAAGCAAATAATAGGGAATCCTACACAAGAGGTTCTAACTCACTCAAAGGCTTTGAGTGTGTGGGGTAATGTTGTCTTCCTATCTCAAATAGAACCTAAAAAGATTAATGATACTTTAAAAGATAAGTTTTGGGTTTTAGCTATGCATGATGAACTAAACAATTTTTAAAGGAATAATGTTTAGAAACTAGTTCCTAGACCTAACAATGCTAGTGTGATTGGAACAAAATGGGTTTTTAGAAACAAACTTGATGAACATGGCATAGTAACAAGAAATAAAGCTCATTTGATTGCCCAAGGATACAATCAATATGAGGGCATAGACTATGATAAAATCTTTGCACCGGTTGCAAGGTTAGAATCTACTAGGATGTTTTTGACATTTACAAGTTTTAAGAGTTTCAAATTATTTCAAATGGATGTTAAAATTATCTTTTTAAATGGTTTTATAGAAGAGGAAGTATATGTTGAGTAACCCCCCGGTTTTATGGATTATTCATTTTCTAATCATGTTTACCGGATTCAAAAAGCTTTATATGGGTTAAAATAAGCTCCTAGAGCTTGGTATGCTTGCCTCTCTAGTTTTTTTCTTGAAAATGGTTTTTCGAAAGAGAAAATTGATAATACACTTTTTGTGCGAAAAAGAAAAAATGATTTTATTTTAGTTTAAATATATGTTGATGATATCATTTTTGGTGCTACTAATGAATCTCTATGCAAGTAATTTTCTAAAGTTATGCAAGATCATTTTGAGATGAGCATGATGGGAGAGCTTACTTTCTTTCTCGGGCTCCAAGTCAAGTAAACTACGGATGGTATATTTGTTTCTCAAAGCAAGTATGCTAGAGAATTGGTGAAGAAATTCGGTTTGGAGAATTCTAAGCATGCACCAACTCCCATAAGTATCAAGCTTGATGCGGATGATAGTGGTGAGGATGTAGACCAAAAAAACTCTATCGAGGTATGATAGGTAGTCTTCTTTATCTTACCGCTAGCAGACCCGATATCATATTTAGTGTGTGTGCTTGTGCACGTTTTCAAGCTTCTCCAAAAATGTCCCATTTTATTACGGTTAAACGCATTATTAAATATATCAATGGTACAATTGATATTGGTTTATTTTATCCTAAAAGCACCTCTTTTGATCTTTATGGTTTTTATGATGCCGACTTTGCCAGATGTAAGGTAGATCGTAAGAGTACGAGTGGTACATGTTAATTTTTGGGTAACTCTCTTGTCTCTTGGGCTTCTAAGAAATAAAATTGTGTTGTCTTGTTCACTACGGAAGCGGAATACATTGCCGTTGGCTTATGTTGTGCCCAAGTTTTATGGATGAAATAAAGTTTAGTTGACTATGATTTGAATTTTTAAAATATAAAAATCTTTTGTGATAACACTATTGCTATAAATATTTTAAAAAATTCTGTTTTGCACTCTAGAACCAAACATATTGATGTGTGCCATCATTTCTTGTGCGATCATATAGAGAGGCAAGATGTTTCCCTTGTTTATATTGACATTAAATCTCAATTAGCGAATATCTTTACCAAGCCTCTTAGTAAAGATGATTTTTGCCGCATAAGAAATGGTTTGAGTTTATGCACTATGTAAAAGTTTTTGTTTGTTTGCTTGGATTAGTTGCACATCATATGCATTTATATTTTTATTTTTTTTTGTTTACCACTTCTTTTACCCCATTTTGATGGTGATAAAGGGGGAGAGAAATCTCCTCATTTGTTGTACATAGTTAGGGGGAGCTCATAGATAGGGGGAGCTACTATCTATAAGCTATATTTATTTCGTTCTAATATAATAGTTGGTTGTCATCATCAAAAAGGGGGAGAATGTTAGCCCTTATATTTTGATGATGATTTACAACCACCATTATCGATATTAATTGCTTGTTGAGTGATATTATAGTTTATATAAATATCAAGCTTGTTAGTATCACATATAGATGATTGGATGGAATATGAGCTACAACGAAGATATCTAAAGGATGAGGAGGCAATGTGATGAAGCAAATGTTAATCAAGAACAACATATACAAGTGAAAGCTTCATCAACTTTAAGCAATATCAAGACTCAAAGAAATATAATTCTATGTGAGGATATTTGCTAGTTTTTCTTTTTTTTCTAGTGCTAGAATGTAGGCAAGTAGTTTTAGATTTTATTTGAAGCTATTTGGATATCACACACACGTTTTCATACTTACTTTTGAGCGTTTTTGTCAAAATATTGTTTTTCACAAGTATGAGGACCTATTCGTAAAATTCCATTTCTAAACAGTTTGTTTTTAGTATTAAAAATATTTTACAAAGTTACACAATGTTTAGAAATCAATTGAGTATTTTTACAGATTTTTTAAAAGAGTCAAAAACTATTTTAAAACCTGTTTTGTCATGTAGCTGAGTCCAGAGACTCAGAATGTTTTTCAGAGGCTCGCGGTCGACCGTGACGATCGACCGAATGCAGTCCAGAGACTCAGTATGTTCTTCAGAGGCTCGCGGTCGATCGGATGAAGTCCAGAGAGTTTCGCGGTCGACCGTCACGGTCGACCGGCTGAAGTCTAGAGCCCAAAATAAGTTTGTGTAGTTTCTCGCGGTCGACCGTGAGATTCCCACGGTCGATCGCCGTTCACCCCAACGGGTTTTTCGGTACAGTTTCGAAAAAATTTTTTTAGGGATTTGGGAAGATTTGGATATGGGTTTTGGCAGCTGTGTTTTCTCCTATTTAAACCCCTCATACCCTTCTTCTTCAACCTGCCCCAAGCATTTTGAAAATCCTGAGTTTTTGCTTTACTGTTTTTAAAAGAGCTAAACTTTCAATCCTGTTTTTCTCTGTTTTTAAGTTCACATCCCAAGCTTCAAGTGTGATCTCTCTCCTTGCCATAGGGTTGCTGTAAAAAGAGAGATTTTACACCATTTACTACTGTTGTGAGCTTGATCTTGTGGAGATCAACTGTGTGGTAGTGAGATCTTGTGGAGATCGTTGTGTAGAAGAAGTTACGGTTTCCAAACCGGATTGTGTAGTGGATTCTCCTCGAGAGTGGAGAGCGGGGACGTAGGTCAGCGGACCGAACCTCGTTAACACATCGCGCGTCACTTGGATAACGATTTCTTACTTTGATTGTTCATTTTGTGGTGTATTGCTTATTTCAATTTTTATTGCACTATTATTGCCTTAAGACCCTAATCACCACCTTCCCTCTAGGGTCCAACAGGAATGAGGTGATCCAGTATGCGTTGGAAAGTTCGCGAAGAGCTCTATAACTTCTCATAGGCAAGACACTCATGGAGTCAGTGAGACACACATGGTACTTCGCCCTTTGTGGGCGAAGCACAACTCTCGGCTGAGTTGTTCCTTTATCGTTTAGCGTGTTTCACAAACTCGTATGCTTCGCCGACTTACTTCATGTGCTTTTTAGCTTCTCTATAGTATCAGATGATCTTCTTTAACTTAGATAATCCTCCTTGACTCGGATAATAACATTCATCGTCTTTTCTCCATCTCGAGCTATGTGCGGGAACCTATAGGTAATTTTTTATGCCTACAGTATCGGTCGACTAAAGCATCCCTCCGGTCAACTAACGCAATGTGCACAATGTGCACACCAAAAATAGCCCTGATCGCTCGACCGATTGCCTATGGTTGGTCGACTGAACAGAGATAAAATCCAACTTCCTGAGGACTAATCGGTCGACTGAGCATCAATGGTCGGTCGACTGACTAGAGCAAAAACTGGTGACGGGTTTAGGTTATAGGTTTTTGTCTACAAAACATAAATTTTGATATTTTTCAATAAACTAATATGTTAAATCTTGTTTAATGTAATTACGATTTACTTTACTACATGAAAATAAAATTATCAAATTTGAAGGAAACTAGAACCCTAACATGATTATATTGGTAAATTCAGCATGAAAACCAAAATCCAATTAGTAAAATCTCGTGTTTACTTTACTTTAATTCAGAAATCCAACTCAAGAAAATGTTTTGTAACTTTTTAACACAGAAAGATCTAATCTTTATATCATACAGGTTAAAGGTGTGATTTTTACTCATAAAATAGGTTTTAGAAATCCAATAAAACCAAATGAAACCAAAAAGAAATAGGGGATGGGTTTGTAGGAGATGAAACTCGCCCCAAAATTCATTCTGAACTCTCATGAATGCAAGTGACACAATCCCCCTTCACCAAAAGTCGTGGATCTCGTCCTCCTCTAGGTTTTTGCTTCTCAAAGCTCTCAAAATTTACAATAAAATCTCTAGGGTTTTCTGTGGGGAGAGTGGCTTCTGATAAGCATGGGAAATACAAGAGAAAAGAGGAGAAAAGTTGGGTTTAGAATATATATATATATATATATATATATATAATATATATATATATATATATAATATCATATATATATATATATATTATATATATATATATATATATATATATATATATATATATATATAGTTAATATAGCAAACGGGCCAAAATTCAACCCGACCTGAAATCTGCCTTTGTGCACGTCGATCGTCGTTGATCCTCCTCTATCGGTCGACTAGTGAGCACTATCGGTCAAGTGATCACTTGGCATCAGTCGACCGACCAACACAATTATTTCTGCGACTGACACATCATATATGCATGTTTACAACTTGTATATTTACACTTATATGTATGTACTCGATCTCAAATCAATTTCAAACTCACTCATTCTTCTCAAATGATCTCAACGCTAACAGAACTTATTTAATATATTTTCATAATATTTTCTAAATTACGGGGTTTTACAAAATGAGTATTAATCTCGCCTCACTTTTACGGACCAAATGAGATGTAATTTTTTATTTTTGACATTAGAGAAGATTCATCTTACTTTTGTATTGATGGAAAACTTTGATGGATGTGATAAAGGTGACGGGAGATAGTAGCGGTCAGTAGGCAGGAGCAAACAAATTAAACAAAAAGATAGGAGATGAAAGTCACAACTAAGAGCATGTTTGGCTATTACTTATTTTTTGATTACTTTTAAGTTACTTATTACTTGTTCTCAAAACTCCCTATAAATATGTAAGGAAATAAGGAAGTTGTTTGGTAAACCCCCTTAACTTATAAGAATATGTAAGTAGTTATGTGTTTGGCAAACTAATGATTTATATGGTTGTGTTAATTGTTTAATGACCAAAAATAACATATGGTTATAACTCCATATTGTGACTAATCAATTTATTTTATATTAACCATATAATTAATAATATTAAATTTATTAATTATTTAAAAAGTAATTAATTTAAATTAATTATTATTATTAATTAATATATTAATATTAATTAATCAATTTTGTTGTAATGAAATATTATTTATATAAAGGGTTTTTTTGTCTTTTACCCCAAAGTTTTACTCCAACTTATTTTTAAACCCATGTACTTATAAAATGCCTCTTAAACCCAAAAATGCAAAGATCACTTATTTTTAAACCCAAGTATTCATAATACGTATAAGTATACATTATATACATATTAAAAACTCAATATCCACATATTACCCTCTCCTTCATTCTCTCTTCTACTTTCTGCTCTCTTTCAAACAACTTTTCATCATCCTATTAATCACCGGTCTCCTCCAAAGCTTTTCAACTTACCATTTGAATCACTTCCCTTCTCCTAATTGAGCTTTATGTTCTTCCTCCTACCACTCATCCACTTTCTACACAAAAGGCTTCACCATGAAGCTCGTACGTGACATCAAGTCCACTTGCTGTCCCTCTACTCCTTGGCAAACAAGCTCAAACAATTCAAGCTCGTTCTCGATTGTCGACTGCTGACTGCTTTGACCAACTCACTCTCATCCTTTATCTTGACTTCAACCGTTCAACAAGGTCCTTGCTTAAAGATTATCCCCACAACATTTGCCTATAATAATAAGATTACTTTTATGTTGGGTTGAATTAGACTTTGGATTTAAGGCTTGGAATGGAAAACTATATGGACAAAGTTTGATGTATATTGTGTGTTTGATTAAACGCTTCAAAAAGATTTTTAGTTGATTTGTATTATTTTGCAAGATTATATGTATTAAATAGAATTTATTTGATACATACCACATGTTTGATTAAATGCTTTAAAAAGATTAGTGGTCGACTTGTATTTTTTGAAAAAATTACATCGCAATGTCCATCGCCGATGCAGTCTGTGAATGATATAGAACTCATAATAAGCTATATTTTATTCTAAAAGAGCCATGACTCTTTATGATATATTGTAGCTCTTACGATATATTGTAGCTCATTGTATGAGAAGTATAGCTCTTTAATGTAAAACATAGCTCTTTATGGACAAAATATAGCTTTTTATAAAAAATGTATAGCCGTTTATATGAAACATGTAGCAGTATACTTTTCAAATAAAGAGTTATACTTTGCAATGAACTTATTAAATAAAGAGCTACACTTTCTCAATAAAGAGCTATACAACTGAATAAGGAGCTACACTTTACAAATAATGTGTTACATTTTGGCATATAGCGCTATACTTTGCTCAGATATATTGTATAAATAAGAGCGGACTTGGCGGTTATAAAAATTGAACAAACAACATGCTATATATGGCCACTCAATTTTATTGATCAAAAAATTACCGACTTGATTTAGTTTCTGTATTTTTAGAGATAACAAAGAGCTATACTTTAGCTATAATGACCTATACTTCTGCTACAAAGAGCTATACACTTGTATAAGGAGCTACACTTTGCAAATAAGGTTTTCGGCTTTCATATAAAGTGAGCTACACTTTGCCAATAAGGTGTTACACTTTCACATAAAGTGCTACATTTTCCAAATGTGGTGTTATGCTTTCACATAAAGTGCTACACTTTGCTCATTCTATAAATGAGAGCACAAATAAAGGTTATAAATAATTGAACGAATAACTATATACATGGTTACCCATTTTTATTGATCAAAAAATTACTAATCGATTTATTTTTTGTATTTTAGAGATAATAAATAGCTATACTTTATCTATAATGAGCTATACATCTGCTACAAGCTATACAATTGTATAAGGAGCTATACTTTGTAAATAAGGTGCTACGCATTCAAATATAGTGCTACACTTTGTTCAGACATTCTATAAATGAGAGTGAAAGTGAAAGTTATAAAGAATTAAACAAACAACTATATACATAGTCACCCATTTTCATTGATGAAAAATTACTGACTTGGTTTAGTGTCTGTAATTTTAGAGACAATAAAGCGTTATACTTCAACAATAATGAGCTACATTTCTGCTACAAAGAGCTAAACAATTGTGTAACAAGTTACAGTTTACAAATAAGATGCTACGCTTTCACATAAAGTACTATACTTTGCTCAGACATTCTATAAATGAGAGTGCAACTGGAAGTTATAAAGAATTGAACAAACAACTATTTTTATTTATAAAAAGATTATTGATCGATTTATTTTCTGCATATTCAGAGACATTAAAGAGCTATACTTTATCTATAATGAGCTACCCTTCTGCTATAAAGAGCTATACAATTGTATAAGGAGATACACTTTTGAAACAAGGTGCTACGCTATTTGCATAAAATGCAACACTTTGCTAAAACATTGTATAAATGAGAATGCAATTAAAAATTATAAAGAATTGAACAAACTACTATATACATAGTCATCCATTTTCATTGATCAAAATTAGTGACCATCCATTTTCATTGATCAAAAAATTAGTGACTATAAAGTGCTACACTTTTCTCTAAGAATGACAATAGTATCAACCATTTATTCAAAAAATTGAAAATAAAACTCTAACTAAATCACCATAATATCAACCTCTCACAAAGGCATACAATATGTACAATTAGAATACAATTTTGCCACTTCCTCCCAGACGTAATACATACACATAACCCTCAATCGTCGAATTCCACAAAATCAAACTTCTTTTAGACATTTCATCAAACACCTCTATTGCCTCCTCAACCAACCTCAAACATCGCATAACTACTAATCATTGTGATCCAAATAACTATTCCTCTTGTCATTCCATCAAACACCCGTCGTGTATCAACCTTGTCACCAAAACTTGGATACATATAATCAAAATTGTTATGCACATGACCTATCTTGAAGCACAAGCTTAGCAAGAACCCCCCAGTTTATATCAGTGAGATATATTCGACAAGCTATTGCCAAAAACCCAAACTTTTAGAATGTAAACAATTATCATATATAAATTTCCCATCATAAGACTCAAGTTTTCTCAAATGGCAAAAATTATTGTTTAAAACTTAAATTTACCTCAAAATCCTTTTTGACTGATGTTGTTGATAGCCTTTACCTATGAAAAGAGAGATCTCTCGTCGAGTTGCACCAAAACAAGAGGAAGGGAGGATCGTGGCGCCAACCAAGAGAAGGGATTGACAACATTTGCGCAAACGAGAGGGATCAAGAGTGATTTTTTGTCACTTTTGGGAATCGACTTCTTACGAATTATGGGATTTGCTTCTTAGGGTCATTGGGTTTTTTGAAATAAGGAGTCTTGGTTTATTATTGGGGAAGAAGAAGAAGGGCAATTTCGGGATCTAGAGCTATTTTTAGAAATATTGTATGAAGTTTGGAGGTATTATACAGTTTGGGTTTAAAAATAAGTGGTTGAAAATCTTTAGGTGTATGAGTGTTTATGAAAGAGGATGGGTTTTTTTAACAAGTGGGTTTAAATTTTGGGTTACAAACAAAAAAGCCTTATATAAATTACATTATTTGTATTTATTATGTACTAATATTGAGATTAATTAATCAAATTCATATTATTAAAATATTATTAGTAAAATATTATTATTTGTAAAATAATTAATTAATTAATTAAAATTTTGATTAAAATATTTTTATATATTAATTGTTTGAGAGTATTAATTACTAATATTGTAATAAACTAATTAATTTCATATTAATAAAATATTTGTATTAATAAATAAATTACTTAATATATGAAAATAGTTTATCTCATAGTAATAAATACATTTTATTGAAATATATTTATATATTACTTCATTTTTATTATTAATTAGTAATATTGAGATTAATTAATTACATATTAATAAATAATAATAAATAAATAAAATAAATAAAATAAATATATTAATCAATTTATAATAAGAATATATTTAACTAAGTAAGTGAATATAAGGGTATTTTTGTCTATAGGCCAAAATAAGGAAAGCTCTTGACAAACAGAGAAAAAATAAGTCAGGAAATCCTAACTTTTTTTTTGCCCACTTATAATTAAAAAATAAGTAAAATAAATAACATTTATTAAATATCACAATGGAACCTTATAAGTAAAAAAGCTACTTATCATATCATATCATACTCCGTTTAAAAGAGGGAGTTGTGGAAAAACTTTCTGTGGACTATATTACCCCTATTCTTGTTTGATATTATATTCTAATCCTAACTAAACTAAATTAATTATTATTGTTAATTAATTATATTATATGCCACTTCAAGTTTGTCTAACTTAGTTCCTAAAACTTCCAATATTATTGTTGAACTCTACATCATATTAATTATTACTAATGTATAATAATATATTAATAGGCAAATTGCATGTTAATAAACTATTCGTGGAAAGAAAAGAAAACATAGAATTATTCTAAAATTGTACCCTGACACTCATATAGGAAACTTACAAGGAGTATTCTTGCGTTTAGGTAACATGACAGAAGGTACAAACATTTAGTTTTAGAAAACATTAGGATATTTAAGTGTAGCATGATACAAGTGGAAATATATAATGTAGGTTGTCTAAAAATAATAATAGATAGCTGATTCTCCACCAAACACTGATGACGGAAGTTACAATCTGGCGACTTTCAGAAAGCTACAATTTGAAGACTTTCACATAGATGATGAAGGTTACAATCTGACGACCTTCACAACAACTGATGAAAGTGAAGGAAATCGTGCTATATCTACATGCATAATACACAGCGGAAGACATGTATGTACAAAAATACTAAGCATGTAGAGAGCATGAAATATTCATATGGATCGTCTAATTAAATCTAACATGATCCTTATTATTAAGTGAGCATACAAGAGTTAGAAAGTCATACTTTCGTAGCGTGATTCGATGGAAGATCGAATAACCCCTAGCTCTTGCTCCTTGTAGTAGAAAATATCCTCGTAGTGGATCTCCAAGTCTTCAAGTGGGCTTGATAAAATGAGAGTCTTCTCAAGACACAAGGCAAGATATCCACCCCGGGGTTGTAAGGACCATGAATTTTTAATACTAGTTAAAATAATTTTTTAGTATTTTAAAATATTAAATTATTATTTTAAAAAGAGTATTCGTATTTTTCTTGAATTTCTACAATTTTCTATGATTTAAAGTCTAAGTTTTATATTTATTTAAATGATATTAATATTTATAAATTAATTTTATGCGATGAAAATTTATGGAATTTATCTGTTGCGTTATCGATGCTGTTACATATCATTTTGAATAATACGTTGTATTATTTTTATTATTACGTATATTTTCGTATAATACGTTATATTATTAATTACATATTATTTATATAACTAGTTTTCATGCCCGTGCAAAGCACGGTTATTTTATAACTTTACTTTCTTAAACGTGTAAGCAGATTCATTAATAAAGCTAATCATTAATCAGTTAATATTACTAATAAAACTAATCATTAATCACTTAATATTACTAACAGTCAACCCATAAGCTTATTACTATCATTACCAAACATGAATATTACTCATAATCAACTAATAAGCTTATTACTATTATTATCAAACATCTAAATTTCATATAATTCTCCCACATTAGTAACAAAAAGATCTATAATACTACAAATTAAAAAAAAATGCATTCCGCTAACAACAAAATCCTCAAGTTACCCAAACTACCTAGTAATCCTCAAGTTATCCAAGTCAATGTCAATAATTAAACAAATTGCCAAACAATTACTAACGCACAATCAACTTTCTTCATGTCTACACAAAATTTTACCCAATTAAACCACACAATAAAATTACTCCAAGCAAACCAAAGAAACCCCTTTATCAAGTCACTATTGAATTAATCCTCAACCAACATATTTGACATGCTTTAACTTAAAATTAGCAAAATTTTTGACATAGTAAACTGTACAGCTTGGAACGCAAGATTTTCTTTCTGCTCTTTTTGACTTCTGACAACCTCAAGAAATTTTATGTGCTTTAGCGATAATGCTTTCTTATTATTAATCTTCAGCTTGTAATTCTGATGGATTGTCAATCTTAAACTTGACCTGAAATAAGCATCAACCAATAAATTAAATATGTGTGTCCTAGAGTTGAAAATAAGCATCTGGGACAAAGTAAACTAATTAAAATTAAACGGTGCTCTGCTTAGTAGCTTCGATATAGAAATTATAACAAAATCAAAGAATATTTGATGCGAAACAATGTGATGCAGGTATGAAGATTAATGACAACAATGCTTCGCCAAATCAGCGATCGATCTAGGCAGGAAGCTCAGGAATAAAATGTAGCCTTCGATGGATTTTAAGCAAAAGTTGTAATGTACTAAGTTCAAATCTTTGTAAATGATCCAGAAAATAAATGTAATGATTCGTTCTCTCAATACAGTTCAATTTGTAATATTTAGATAAGCAGACATACTTGGCAACAGATTCGCTCGCTCACTTAATCAAGTTGAATACAGCACAAATACGCTTGATAATAATATTGATAGCAACATGCAAGCAATAGCAGTTCCGTAAATAATTGGGCGAAAGAAAGTTGAACCTTCGTCGGGTTGAACTGGTTCGACGGGAGGATCCTCTGGAGGTTGTTCAACAACGCCAAATATGAGGGGTGGAAGCTCTCCACCGAGGGCGGCGTAGTTAGGATGGAGCGGTGTATCTGGATGGAAACGCCGATGCCACGAGCTGATTCCCAAACTACTCTCTACACTGTCAGCGATATAAGGAGTCACACGCCTAACATACTCGGGCACGCTCTCGAATGACTGATAATCGAACCACGGGGAAAGTTGTAAATCTACGATGCCGGTCTCTGGATCTAGCACGATTCCATCATCAGCATCAGGATCAGCCATACACCGACAAAGCTCATAAACCGGATCTAACCTCAATAACAATAAGGAGAGGGGAAAGATTTGTCTCTTGTGGGAGTACTGTTCACAGAATATAATAATAGACGCAAGGGGGTTTTCTGGAATTATTCACGGAACAAAAAAATGCAGAGGGAACGGATCGTGGGGAGAAAAAAAAAGGAGCCGGTGGATGGGGTTTGTTGACAGAGGCAGTATCGGAGCCGGGCCCCCCAGGACAGGGGTTGGAGCGTCGGAAGGGGAGACTGGGCCGGTTGGAGGTGGGGTGCAGACTGGGGATGTTGAAGTAGAGGCAGCGGAGTCCGGGCGAGTGGAGCGGGTTACGAAGCGCGCGGGCGTCTGCCGGCGTTGCTGGAGGTGGCGCGAGGTGGGGACCGGATGCGATGGAAGAAAGGATCTTGAGAGTTTGATGATGGCAGCCGGTGCTGGTGGGGAAGAGAGGAATGGTTGTTTGACTGTGGATTGTTTGGAGGAGGAAGAGCGATATGAACAGTAACCAATTTTTTTTGAGAATTTCTATTGAACATGGTGCTCCCGTTAGAATGAGAGAACGAATTTACTGGCTAGGTTTCACGACCACATCAAGCAAAGTGTAAATTTTCATTTGCTCTATTCTTTCACATGATTTGCAATCCGTTATTACAAGAGAGCTTAAATAAAGAAAGACTTAGCAGACTTTGGAAAATACTCTTAATCCCTCAAATCTTCATCTCGATCGACCAAATATACAACGCACTTAACTTAATTAGCTGCCACCTGAAATTTGAATGTCGATACAAATTTTGGAAATCTCCAAGAAAAAAATTTCAGTACTTCACAACTGCATTTATTACAATTAAAATTAAAACCTAAGTGCTGCAACTGGCGTCCCTCTTCGCTGATAAACTCGGCGAAAATCTTCGAACGGGCTGGTGTGCGGAATGTCCCGCATCATTCTCATCCCGGTGGAAGAACTCGAGGCCGCTGTCGAGTGTAAATCAGAGCGGCTGTCATACTGCTCAAGAAGACTCTGGATCCAGCCTCTGTAAGTAATCCCTATCCGAGGCCAAGTGTCATCTGACTCAGGGTTCGCTCCTTGTCCAACGTACCACAATACCTGCGGATACGCACCGAATTGCTAGTAGAGAACAATTTTGTTCATCCCAATCAATAATATGTATCAATGGTCATGTGCTGTAATATGTGGGTGATATCTGAGGAGTGGAGGTAAAGGGGGAAGCTCCTCTGAAATTATTGGAGACTTACAGCGGGATATCGTTAGCTCATCATTTTATCAAAGTTCTCAGTAGGGTTGTCAGGGTTAATAGTAAAATGTGGCGCTTTGTATCTACTAAATCTTGCAATATTAAAAGTCCGAACGCAATATTAAAAAAACCTTCTTGGAGAAGGTGCGAGAACATAAGCATTAATCATTAATTTTCTTTGAGAATTGTTAAAAGGTCTGCTGGCACTTCGCGCATCTTCGCAACTTTTTAAACAGCTCCGGGAGGAACGTTCGCGGACGTATCCGAACCATAATAGTAACCTTAAGCATTAAAATTCTTTAAACTTGCCTTGCTTAGATCTGCTCGCATTTTTTCAGTTATTTCATTGAAGCTTGTCCATTAGAGATTCTGTCTAGCTGCATGTCTTTATGCAAGTCATGAATGCGAGATGCAAATCAGATGCTGACTGGCAGATACTTCTATGCATGTGGCAGAGACACGGGGTACAAGATCTATAGGCTGTCTAGGCTTCTGTAACCATACAACATGAGCCTTCCGAGCTGGAGATTGAACACGCTGTAGATCGACCTATGACAGTAGTATATTATTAGAGTCAAATTCAGGCAGTAGCGATGTTGATCCCGCGCATTAACTCTAAGATTGCTCACCAACCTAGCGACCGTCAACTAGGTTACGCTTAAGCTCGCGATTGACTACCTCAGTTTTACGCGTTCGCAGTCTGGTGGAGATGAAAGAGCCGTGAGAGAAAGTCTGAAGTTTTAGTTTCTCCCATTTATGTTTTGCGCAAAGGGTTTTCCAAAGATAATACATACGTTATAATTTAACATGCGCCTTTTTATTAATGAGACAAGAATGTAGAATTCGTTCGGAAAGCGCCGTGCACCTTGTTTTACCAATTTCAAGTTGCAAAGGTATATTCCTTTGCTTGGCCACATGAGAAGCGTCTCGCTAAGTTTTCGAAATTATATTGGGGTATCGTTAAAAGGTGGACTTATGATCACATAATATTGGAGAAAGACGGTCCACCCACAACTAAAAGAACACAGAAGTCGTTTTGTTTTCTAATACCGTTATCGGAGTCCTAACACGAATCCATACTAACATCCCTGCCGGGACCTGTGAAAAGTCTTTGGCACATTAATTGTCCAATGGGAGAGGAGCTGGTATAAGCCAGTGGTTCGTGTTTACCGTGTTTTCGCCCAAGTTGCAGCTGGCAGATGTGAACATCGATGCCCACTAGTCTAACAAACGTCCGCGTTTAATGCTGGCCAATAGAAGCGACTTTCAAACTGGCCATCGAGCAGTCTTGTTGTTTTCAAAATGTCCTGTGGAAGGCGATCCCAGCGTGTAGTTTCCCAAATTAATGAATTCCTCTCAGGGAAGGTTTTTTTTTTGTCGGGAATACAGCAACTTGCGAAAAATGGAAAAGATATCACATCCTGTCCTCAGGAGAAAGCCAGGTGCACAATGTTTCAACGGTTAACTCAATCATTCAAGAATTCAAAAGTTTATATCAACTATCGGGCTAGCCTAACGTCAGGCGCACTTATTGATTCACATATTGGTTTTGACTTATCACAAAATACATCCGATGAACCTTCCGCACAACCTTACAAGTGGGGAGAGGAGTGGCATGCGACGACTGAGTGCGGTCGGCGGCTTTATTCTCGATACTACACTCTTGCATTTTAACATGTTGTGATACGTATTATTAATTTAGTAGGTATATAAACTATATAGATAATCTCTGGAGGGAATCCATCAACCTTAACGACCAGTAGATTCTTGTCTCTAGCGTTCAACTTCTTTTTGGGAGTGAATATATTCTATCGAAGAGCTTCGTGGTCTGGAGTATATGCGAAGTTGCTTGATGGTAGGGTCAGATAGTGACATTGCCAAGTGTCGAAGAGCGATTGTATCAACTCGTTGCATAGACTCATTTAACTCTATAAGTGATATTAACGTTGCCTAGTGTCATTAAGGCTTCTCACTGAAGTAACACCAACGGAATGTCCTTCTTCGAGATAAAGGACTCCACACGTATCTCCCAGGATACCCCAGATAAGGCATCACACTGTCCGGCCGCATCATCACCACGACAATTTGCGTAAGCCGGTTGGGACTGAAAACATCGGGAGCAGCGCGCAATAACAGGATGCTGTGCAACATTCCTTGCTTGATGCTCTTCAATGCCTTGTAGCAGCTTTTGACCCACTGTCGAACTTCACCTTTCTGTCAGCAAGTCGGTAATAGGGCCATGAAGGACTACGAAAACGCCGGTGTATGATAAACCGACGATAAAAGTAGCGAGTGGCCGTGGCAAAATTCCGAACATCTCTAAATGCTCTTGAGGGTTCGGCGTCGCGCGATTCTTAATGATGGAGCTCTGACTTGTCTCAGGGCTCAGCGTTGCATACTCCGCTTCAGACGCAGACCACGAATCGCTAGAAAAAATGACTTGCTGTGTAAGAAAAGTACATTTCTTAGATTTAGCATAAAGTTGGCTCTTTCTCAAACAGCGGCACAACGACCTGACGCAGATGGTCGCACGTGCTGCTCACATGTGGAGAGTTACTGTAATAAGCGATATCGTCAAAGTACACAACACAAAAATTTTCCGCAGTGAAGGGGCGGAGTACTTGAGTCATCACTCTGCATAAAGGTGGGTCGGAGCAGTTAGTCAATCGCAAAGGGCAATGACCATCCATTCGTAGCAATCCATCCTTTGGTCATTAAAAAGGCGGTCTTGCCATTCATCCCGGACGGAATGCGATCTGAGTGCCAGTAAGCACTCTTTAAGATCAATCTAGAAGAGATAGTGGCTCCATGACCATAAGAGGTCAAGCATATCAGTCCAACGCGTGGAATGGGGAAGGACGCTATTTCACCACGCGTATCATTGTTAATCGCACGGCTATCCAACACACATACGCCATGTTCGCATCTTTCTTTGGCGTCAGTGAATGGGGCGGGGACCGCACAAGGGCTCATGCTTTCTTTGCACCAGGAAAGCCTCTTCACAATTCATACAACGATTGCCTTTCACTCATGGCTAATGCTCATTGGATTGCTCACGATAGTGAGGCAAATTGGGAAGGGATGCTCCGGGACTAAATGCAATTGCGTGTTGGATATCAGCGCGCATCGGGGGTAATTGGTACCGGGAGAGGTCTTCAAGGGAAGACGTCAGAAAATTCGTCCTAACACAGTAGCGCTTCTGAGCGGGAACCAACGTTAGAAATATGCCTTCGGAGCTTCTCTAGCGGCGAGGAGCGAAAATAAGGAGCTCCGTTGGCAGTTCAGCGATCAATTTCTTTGGACTTCCCAATGTCAGGTTAAACACCATTGGGAAGATTTATTTGGGTTCGATCTTCTGTGTCATTTTCCTTTTGGGGTTTTTGACGCGGAAGGGATTTGGGACCTTCTTTGTCCGTGCGTGTGTGCCGGAACACAATAACCCATGTTGGATGCGCCCGCGAGAGATGTGAACGTCGTTTCAAATTAAGGCGCAGGGCCTTTCCAAGTTATATCGCTTGACCCACGGATTTCCATTTTCAAAAGCATCGCACCAAACTTTGTGCCTTATAATGGCAAATTGAAGAGGGACTAGGCATCTCTCTTGACATTGAGGGCAGGTGTCGTTAATGCCATGATACCTTGTATGGATAGGGATGGGGGTAGCAACCTTGAGACCAAGCTTAGCGATACAGCAGCTGAGGAGACCTGCGTTAATGGCACACTTCCACTGTCACGATCACTTTACAATTTTTTATCACCATCTTTGTGAACGTGTGGATAAATGGAGTACGTCTCCCAGAATCATCAACAGCCTTGTTGAGAAAATGGCGCATCTGACTAACTGAATACAGTAGGAGATGTCATTTGTCTAAGACAACTCAAGATAGTATGCATGCAGCATCATCCTCCAGAGAATGCATCGTATGCAATCGGTCAAATTTGATGGACAAACTCGTTCACCCTTCTGATTCAGGCTGCGTATTCGTAATTGTCCGTCAACATGATAGGCAACGCTTGGTGCCGGGTCCGGAACCAGTTCGCAGAAACATGCCCATACCGCTTGGCATTTGAGTAGCACCTTGACGTGAGGCTCACAATGCTTGAGAAATCTGCTCTCCGGTTTCCGTCCTTTGGGTCGGACTTTAGATTGGGAAGAAACTGGGGTTAGATCGACTGCGGAGGAGGTGGACCTAGAAGTAGTGTGGTTCAGCGGGTTTGAAGGTTGGGAGGAAGTGATTGGTCTAAGCATCCTGACTGCCTATAAAGAATTGATCGGATTTTGATTCATCTAAGTCTAGATCCTGAACTATTACGGATTGGAGGACATAGCGTAAAGCTTTTTTTCAAGGGTGTCTACTCCCCGAGCAAAGAAGTTTTCGTTTGCAGATCATTCTTAATCCAGCTCTAAACTCGACAAGACTTTCATTGGCGCCTTTGTTCAATAGTGTTTGCATCGAGTGAACAGTTCCGTCAAATTGTGCGACGTAGTTTCTTTCCGCAGATGTTGGTTCCTTGAGCTTGAGGCGATGCGCACTTATCTAACAACCGATGATAAAAGGATGGGGAAGGTAATTTCGCTGTTTTGAAGTTCGTTTTGAGTCATGTTCTCGCCAAGTTGTAATCGGTAAACTTCGCGCGGGTCTAATCGTGCACCTAACAACGTTTGCGAGGTTGGTTCCAAGGATATTGGCGGGGACCGGTTGTCCGGGGTAAGGGTTGTCAATTGCGGCGACTTGATCCTTTTCGGTGGTACGTCAGGTTCTTTTCATAGCCGCGTGGAGCCAATCAAAATGGAAGGTAACGATCCTATACTCTTCAGCCAGTGCCACAGAAAGACTTGTTTGGGGTCGAGCTTGAGATACAGTCGAACAGTTGCGTTGGATCTTAATACCCTTAAAGTTGATTGCGCAGTCGTCAATGACGAGAGGTATCCGGAATCAGGGTAGCTTGGCAGGTTGATGTGGGGGGCGCTGTGGTGCCCTAGAGACCGCTAATGTTTCAATAGCCTTTGACCTTAGAGCAGGTGGGGGGACATGTTGATAACGCTTGATCTTGCAGCCGGCGGGTTTAAGCACACCGAGCTTCTTTCGTGAGCCTAGCAAACTTTCGTTGGTTTCATTTCGGAGATTGTTAACACCTGGATTACGCACCATAATTGCCTGTACGCTCATCTGAGTTTCTTATAGAGCTTCTGCGGAGTCGCTACTGGCTGACATACTGCGACTCACCTAGTCGACTCACTTCGACTCTCTCTAAGGCGATAGGGTAGACCGGTAGCGAGTGGGCATTGCACTAAATGCAATTGAAATGATCACGTGGGTGCACAAAAATTAAATGAAATGCTATTTTTTTTTTTTTTTTTTTTAAAAATAAAGACTCACAAAAATTTCCTAACCTAGAAGCCAGGTGCTCTGATACAAATGATGCGAAACAATGTGATGGGCAGGTACTGAAGATTAATGACAACAATGCTTCGCCAAATCAGCGATCGATCTAGGCAGGAAGCTCAGGAATAAAAATGTAGCCTTCCGATGGATTTTAAGCAAAAGTGTATATGTACTAGTTCAAATCTTTGTAAATGATCCAAGAAAATAAACTGTAATGATTCCGTTCTCTCAATACAGCTTCAATTTGTAATATTTAGATAAGCAGACATACCTTGGCACAAGATTGCTCGCCAACTCTAAATCAAGTTTGAACTACAGCCACAAATACGCTTGATAATGAATATTGATAAGCAACATGCAAGCCAATAAGCAGTTCCGTAAACATAATTTGGGCGAAAGAAATGTTGAACTCGTTCGCGGGTTGACTTGGCTTTGACTGGCGAGGGCGGAAAATCCTCTGGAGGTTGTTCAACACACGGCCAAATATGCAGGCGGTGGAAGCTCTCCAGCCGACGGCCGGCGTAGTTAGCGATGGAGCGGCTGTGTGTATCTGGTGGAAACGCGATGCCACGAGCTGCATTCCCAAAACTACTGCTCTACATCTGTCAGGCAGGATATAAGGAGTCACACGCCTAACTACTCGGGCACGCTCTCGAATGGACTGATAAGTCGAAACCACGGGGGAAAGTTGTAAATCTACGATGCCGTTCTCTGGATCTAGCACGATTCCATCATCAGCATCCAGGATGCAGCCATAGCACCGACAAAGCTCATAAACCGGCATCTAACCTCATATAACAATAAGGAAGAGGGGGCAAAGATTTGTCTGCTTGTGGGAGTACTGTTCACCAGAATATAATAATTAGAACGCAAGGGGGTTTTCGGATTATTCACGGGAACAAAAAAAAAATGAGAGGGAACACGGGATCTTGTGGGGTGAGAAAAAAAAGAAGGGGAAGCCGGGTGGTGGGGGCTTGTTGACGAGGAGATCGGAGCCGGCCAGGACAGGGGAGTTGGCGTCGGAAGGGGACTGGGCGCTTTGGAGGTGGGGTGCGACTGGGGGAATTTGAAGAGGAGGCGCGGTCGCGGAGAGGGTGGAGGCGGACGAAGCCGGGCGCTGGGCCTGGCGTACTGGAAGGCGTCGCCGTTGTGGGACGGCTGGCACGGGGGGGATCCGCGAGCGATGAAGAAAGGATCTGCGAGTTGATGCATGGAGGGCCTGCTGGTGGTGAAGGCAGGAAGATGGAGGTTTTGACATCGTGATTAGTATTGAGGAGGAAGACGATGAAGCGGTAACTCAATTCTTTAACTTTTCTTTTGAATGGCTTGCTGTAGGTAAGAGAAGCGAATTGTTAATTCTGCGTCTAGGGTTTCACACGCGCAAACGCAAGCAAGGTAAAATTTCATTTCTTATTCTTACAATGATTTCAATCCATTACAAGAGAGCTTAAATAAAGAAAAACTTACAGATGTGGAACAATCCTCTAACGTTATCCGCTCAAATCTCTCTCATGACGCAAAATACAAGCCACTTAACTTTAAAATTAGCCTGCCAACTGAAATTTGAAAATCGAAAATTTTGAAATTCAAGAAAAATTTGCGAGCTTCAAACTCATTACTTACAATTAAAATTAAAAACCATAGTGTGCTGCAACCTGGGTCTTCCTTACGCTGATAACTCGGGGAACATAGTCTCGAACCTGTGTGCGGATGTCCCCATCAATATTGTTTAGTCTCTTGATGCTTATTTTCAACTATTCCCTACTGAGGTGCATGCAATGAGAACTAAAAAAGAGACTTACAAAGCTAATGAGAAATAGTGCGCTTATTAACATTATTAGAAACTAAATGAGAAAGATTGCAAGTATGTATATACTTTTAGCTAGTACCTACTCACTGGCAATTTCTATATAAGCTCATAAAGTAAACACAAAGTCATTGACATTTCTTAAAATCTTAATCCAATATTCAATACTATCAAGTAGCTGAAATGAAACATATTAGATAAAGAAGCCACCAAATCCAATATAATTTTAACCATCGACTCTCTGTGATTGTCACTTGGCCTGAAGAGAAAAAAGCAATTTTACATAAAGGCGAATGTAAACAATAGCCCCAACTTAGTACTCATGAGAAATGCAAACCATGACATTGAAATAAAACCATACTTTAGCAATCTTTACTCTTAGGTGCAAATCTTTACTCTTAGCCTTGCACCGTTTATCATAATCTTCCATATTTAAATCCACGTGGACTTACTCACGACTTCTACTTCTCTTTCAATTTTTTGAACTTGATACCCTAAACCTTATTTTCACGCAATGGATTCTTTATTTACATTGTCAAGAAATATCTAGAGTAAGCAATGTAGCAACTCATCAAATAGACAAACTAAATATTTTCTGGATATGGACATTCTCAAATATAAATGCAATAAAAAAGAGCATTGTTAGAAATATTCACATTCAACTTGTAAGTTAAATATTCACCAATTCAGATCTTAATTGGATTAAAATTGGAGCTTTATAAAGGAAATAAAAAAATATAACTACACCGTTGCGAGCAGGATAGCAAAGTAGAAAATTAAATAAGATAATACATATTATACAACTTCAAAAATAGAAAAAACATTTCAAATAAATAAAAGAAGAATCAATAATGACATAACCGACCTAATTAGCATCATAAAACTAATAATTTGCATTTGACATTTTCCAACTATTTACTTGATTCAACATTTCCATGTTAACAGTCTCTAAAAGTTATTTAGAACCCATATGCATAGTTTCCATTCACAAAACTTCCATAAACTTGAGCAGTTAATATTCCAAAAAACAATAAGCAATAGTAGCAGTATGCTGATAAAAAAAAAATCATATGTTAACTTAAGAATTCCTAGAACTCACCTCTGGGATCCAATTTTGATGTTTGATATGGAAAGCTTATCTATGTCACTATGTACTATTGATGATTTCTCTAGAGTGTCGTTTGTCCAATTGACTGGTACCAGCACTGCAAGTGCCGCTATCGCGATAGGCGCAAATATATTAAGTCTGCAAGAAGGAACAGAAACATCATTAGCAAAAGAAACAGAAAACCAAGGATAAGATCCACTGCTGTATATCTTCTAAAGATAAACTGCATAAACAGAATGCATCTAAGAAAATAATATAGACGACGAAAAAATCATTGTGAAATAAGAAGTTAAACTTAAGTTTCACAATCGTCACTGATGGTAAAGAGAAAGGGACAAATGCAGAAAGCAAAGGATGAGATGATATTCCCACAAAAAGAAGAAAAAAATCACAAAATTGGTTGGACCTAAGGTGGAGACATAATAAATGACCAAAATGATAACTTTGATTCACATTTCAACATCTCAATTTAGTCAAGAAAATCATAGGAAGTAACTATGTCCATAATTTTTTTGACATAGAAGCAATAACAATTGATCAGGCCACATTTAAGACCAAATGCATGCTACAGTGGATTTAAGAGTAATTTGGTGCAGCGAACAATATATGCAATAACAAACAATATAATAGTTCACATCAGTTTTCCATAATCAAAGTTATCATTTTGGACCTACGATGGAGACATAATCAAAATTATCAATGAGCTAAACAGAGGATCCTTTTCATTTTGGACCTAAGGTATTCACAAATCAATGCCACCTAGAATATACATAATATATATCGTTTAGAGTCATATATCACACATTCCAAAAGATAAATTTACTACATTGATAGGCAAAAGAAAATGAATTGATTATTGAAGCTCAATGGTAGCATATTATGTAAACTATTTTTTCTTGGTAAACATTTATTCTGGGCAGTTTCAAAGATGTCCTAGGATGCAATTCCCAATCTTTCTAGAATATAACAAATGAAACTTGAACATGAGGTTTCAATGTTACCTTCCAACTGCAAAATTTTGCAAGGGTTCATTGAATTAGAAGCCTCGACACTTCCATCCTGCAACTCGCTACTCTTTCTCTTCATCTTTCCCGAGTTTGGTAAAAGAGGAGCCCCTGTCACAGCTCTCTTTGCAACCGAATTAATCATATCAGCTTCCTTATGTAAATCATCCTCCTTCAACAATGGATTTTCATGCCGCATGCTGAAATAGTCGAAACTGGACTTGCTAATTATTTTTCTCTCATCAGTTACAACAAATGGTCTCAAACTTGGTGTGGGTGAATTGGGAGGAGAATCAATACAATACTCATCCATTTCAACTTGTTCAGCGAAAGGTTTCATGTAGTTGCCCGTAAATGTAACTGGCTTAACCAAAAATCTTCGAAACCTCCTGCTCCTAAGAGAGCCTCTACTTTTCTCAACACCATTATTCGTTCCTTCTTGATAGCTTTCCTTCTTAAAAATCCATGGATGCAAGCTCAACAAAGCACTCTCATCACTCACAAATTCTTCCTGAATCATTGAATGATCTCCATTGTTTCCACTTGCAGATGCCACTGATGCCTCTAAAGAGCTTTCTTTTGAACTATATGCATCATCCTTAGATATATGCCTTCTAATAAATTTTCGAAAAGGGCAGCTGTCTGATTCCGCTCTCTTCTGATTGAACCTTGTCTCCATTGAAATCTCAACTTGAAAAAAACGCAATTTCTTACATCAAAGAGAGTAGCCCATGAATCCAAAATCAATCAAATATTTTGCTATTAGAACTTCAAAACCCTAAGACCCAATTGAGGTTTAGGATCAATAGGAAGAATCCATCAATCAAAAAGTGATATTTTCAACTCTAATAGATATTGCTTGGCTGGAAACTGGAATGAAAGTAGAGATAAAGGAAAGAAACTGCAACCTGAAAGAATCAAGAAAAGATCCAATAGAGCTCCCAAGATCCTCCCTTTCTCCTCTTCTCTCTCTCTCTAATATTGGGAGGGGAGAGAAAATTTGAGACCGAAAGTGGACAAACGTATATAAATGACAATCAAATGGACTGTGAATTTTTAGGATTTGTTTTGTTGTTTTTTGAAAATACAGGATGACTGTAACATTGAAACCTCATGTTCAGTGAGATTTTCTCTCCAACCTTGGGATCGCCAGCGCGAGCATCAGCAAACTTCGCCATTAGAGAACAGAGAGAGAGCTTCTAAGATCTAGGGTTAGGGTTTCCTCCTCTTCTAAGACATAAAAAACTAATTGAAATGCTATTCAATCTCACTGAAGAAAGAGAAGGCAAATCTCACTGAAGAAAGATGAGGTAAAATGGGGAATGTGGAAGAGAGAGGGAGAGAGAACATGTGGGCGGTTATGAGGTGGGGTGGGGGTGGGGTGGTTTTCCGAAAAATAAGAGGAAGAGGCAGTTTGTAGAGGGTGGGAAGTTTTATTTGTATATATTTATACATTGGGTTTTTACTGTTCATAAGAATTTTTTTGTTGTTCTCCTTTAGTTTATAAGAAGTATATTTGTTGTATTATTTTTACTGTTGCGTATTACCTGTCGTATTAGTACAACTAGTACGTTTTATTATATAGATAATTGTTCCATAATTATTTGATTTTAAATGTAAGTAAATATATTTTAATTATTAATTATTTCTGTTTAATTGTACAATATGGGTATATTTCGACTATTTCGTATCAACTGTTGTATTAGCATAACATGTATGTTTTTATTTGTAGATAATTATTATGGTATTAGTTTAATTTTTAAATACATATAATTATTTATTTTAATTAATTTTTGTTTATTTCCCTAACCCTAAACCCTAACCCAACTATATATATATGCATATATTTTTCTCTGTACACATTCACGCCGCCCCACCTCTCTTCTTTCACCTCTCTCTCTTTCTCTCTCTCTTTTCCGTTCTCTCTCCCCGACACCCAAACACCACCGTCAGCCTCCCCGCTCGCCTCACATACTCCTCGCGACGCCGTCGTCCACTTCGCGCGGCACCAGTGCATTCGCCTCTCCTCCCTCACCCCGCCGCGGTAAGCGACGCCTCCTCCCCGTATGCACCCTCTTCGCTCTCACCCCACGGCTGCCCATCACGCTTCCACCACCCGCACGCCGCAGCTCAATCCCGCAGCCTCCACGTGCCTCAAACAGCGAACGGCCATCTCCTCCCGAACCGGACAGCCCTCACCCCCCCAGGATCCGCGCCTCCAACCCTGCGACACCCACGGTTATGACCGCCGATACGCTGACAACGAGCTCGAACCGCCAGATCCGCGCACACTCTCCAGATCCAGATGCCACACAGCGGAGCCGTCAGCACCCGACAAGCCAAACCGCCGCCGCCTGTCCGCTCATAGCCGACGACCAGCAGCAGCGCTCCACACCCCGCTAGACGCCGGTCCGCGGTCGCTGCCACGAGTCGCTTGCGGCCTCGAATGCGTCGAAGTCCGGCAGAGCTCCTGCATGCGGCAACCTCTTAAAGCTGCTGTCGCCTCACAGCGGACCTTGCAGCGTCAAGCGGTGATTCGTTCGAGCAAAACCAAGCAAGATCAGAACATATTATTTTATTTTAATTATTAGTTTATTGTAAATCTATTATGTGACTCGCTTCAATCTTAGATTGATGGTAATTTGATTAGTTTGTGATATATTATTACTGTGGGATTGTGAGATGATAATAATTAGAAAATCATGATAATCTGATAAATAACATTTTCGATGGAATTAAGATCTTAACACAGAAGTTATTTCGGTATCAGATACTTTATGAGATGCTTAGCTAATTTAAAAGAATTTATTTAAGAAGAATGATTTAGATAATTATAATAATTTAAAAGAAACTATCTTGGAAGAAGAATATTTTTAGAATAATTATAAATAAATTAAAGGAATTTATTTTGAAAAGGGAATTATTTTAGATTAATTTTAATTAGAAAAGAAATTATTTTGTAAGAGGAAATATTAAAAAGAATGTTTTTAGAATTATTTAAAAGGAGTTATTTTGGAAAATGGAATTATTTTTGGATAATTATAACAAGAAATAAAGGATTTATTTTGGATAAGGAAATCACTTTGAAGTAAATAAATTTATTAATTTAAAGGATTATTTTTGAATGTGTAATTCTCATTTTAATTATGTGATATGCCATGATATCGTTGCGCATGATTGGTTGTACTTATTGTTTGCTATTGTGTTTGAGAACCATTAGTAGTTCATGACTTAGTAGCCTCGTGCGTCATGAACAGACTTAGTGACATGTGTGGGTGTGTTGACTGAGTTTAGGTGGTGAACCCGAGTTCAATGAGGATTATGGTTGATTTAGAAAAATACAAGAGAGTTGGGATGGGAAAGTCCATGTTCATGTGATCGGATAAGGCTGTTGATGTATCTTCCAGGCCTCCCCATGATCCAGTGTAGCTTGGGGTTGGTTTGTTGGGTCAAAGTGGAGCCGGTGTAGCCACTTTGGTCCGTGAGCTTGATATTCACCTGATTCTTGCTTGAGTTCGAACAAGGCCGGAATCGGATTGCGTGTAGCCCTCTGACCGATCCAGTGTAGCGGCGTATTGGGTGCACGTAGAGGATTTGTGAACAGCCAGTTATCTGATGACAGGAGCGTTGACTCTGTGTGAGATGTGGACCAGTGACCTGTTATAGAATGACTAGTTACCTGATCTTGTTATTTAAGGTGATTAGGATTCTTGTGTGAGATGTAGGCCAGTCGTAATTCTTTCATACATAGATCGGGATTAATATTTAATTATCTATAATTTGAGACATATGGTATATACATGAGGGTTTCCTTGTTTGGATTATTTGGTAATACCATCTATTGTATGCCCCTGTTATTTGGATGATTAGACTGATCGCTAGCTGCATGATCTCGTTACCTAATCGATTTTGGATGCTTTATGTCTATCGTGTTTTAGTAGGGAATTTGTATGTTGATTTTGTTGGATTTCCAGTTGCACGTTTTTTTGTCATTTCTGTTATCGTATCATTTCTCGCTTTGGATTTCCGTTTGTCATTTCTGTTATCGTATCATTTCTCGCTTTGGATTTCCGTTTGTTCTATTTTCTTTGTGGGGTCGGGTCTTGCCGTGCGCCATGCACCTGACGTACACATGTTTTCTCTGGTGTACGTCAGACTTAGAGGAAGAACAGGTTCAGCCGGGAGATCGTCAGGAGCCAGAGGATTTTCAGCAAGAGTGCCTTGCAGACGTAGCAGAAGAAGAAGCCGAAGCTTAGTCATTCCTTTCAGTTTGTTTTGTAGCACTTTCATTCACTTTTGTTCATTGTATTTTTATATTCTCCAGTATTTCATTTAGATAGTTTTGTATAAGGGCATGTTGACCCGAATATTATGTCTGGGATGAATATTCAGTTGTGATATGTATTATTTTATTCTATGTTGTTCATTATATTCTTGCTGATTGTGATCGGGGACCTGTGCCTTTGCATTGTATTATTTCCAGACGCTTAGCGTATTGGATTGGGGAGAAAAGAAAAGAAAAAGATAGTGTATATCTCTCCTCAGTCTAATACGTCGCGGGCTTGTTCACGTTCCGATTCCCTGGTATTTTGGGAAGCGGGGCGTGACAGGTTTTTTTGGTGGCCCATGCAGGTTACGGTTCCGATCACGGTCCCTAGTCCTCACTAGTAAGAATATAGTGGACAATTTAGAAACATATCATATTTCATCCGTGAGACTAATCTTGAGCCCTTATCCTATTCTCTTGATAGATTTTGTTTCGTCCCTATCTAATCACTCTTTGACTCCGGAGCTTTCCACAGTTCTTGTCCCATCGCTTCGTGATTACCCTCTCTTTGTATCCTCGTACCGGTTATTATTTTATGTATTATTATTTTTACAACTATATTTTTCCTTGATTTGACTTATATCCTCGTACCGGTTATTATTTTATGTATTATTATTTTTACAACTATATTTTTCCTTGATTTGACTTATATATCGATTTCTGCATTATTTATTATATTATTTTATGCATCATACATAGTGTTATATTGTGTGTTTTCATTAAAAATATATATATCATTACTTATATATTTTTAATTGTTCAAATCATATTACTAAGTGTTTTGCATTATTCTAGACTCCACATATACATCACATAGCATATCTGATATTCAGATTATTTTCTTGTGTTAAATATATTTTTGCATATCTAAACTTGTGTATGTGTATGTTTTTCTATCATATTATCTATTAATTACTTATGTTTAGATTATTGTATATTGTTCGTATTTCACGATATACTTTAATAGATTCATGATTTTAATATTCTACATATACAGTATATTCTTATCATTTACATTTCAGTATATAGTTTTTATCAGTAAGTTTTGCCTTGTTAGATTATTTTTATGTTCGCATTGGTTTTGTTATTTCTAAGAGCAATGTATTTTTATTTTAATATTCAAACAATTATTCATATTGTTAGGTTTGGATTGAGTTACTAATTATATAGTTTTATTGCATTATCTCGTACCATTGGTTCTTAATCTTTTATTCCTAATATAAAAGATTTTTCTAAATCGCATTTGTGAGTATGTAAAGTATTTATTCATGGTTTGTTTATAGTGTAGTTGCATATTTGTTGTTGGTTGCTTCATTTTCAATAAGTATTATTTTATCCTTTGTGACAATATACATTGTATATGTATGTTATTTTTCAGTGTTTATTTTAGAGTATTTTTAGATTTTTATGTCATTTTATTGTGTTATTTGTTGTTGTCCATTATCTATTCATTATTTTCATTTACTTGTGTTGTGTTTTACTTTTCATTCTTTTATGCTTACTATTTTCTTTTTCATTATGGTCTATTCACATATATTATTATATTTATAATATATTTTTATTGATTTATAGTCATTCATAATTGTTAGTATCAACTGTGTTTAATCGTGTTCTATTTCATGTATTATCGATGTTTATATTCACATGTTCATCAATCATTCATTGTATGTTTGTCTACAATATATCAATGTTTTTGTTATACGGAATTATGGTCTTCTTATGTTTTCATTTGCTTATATACTTATTTTACCTTTCATAGTTTTTGTTTTTATATATTATACTTCTTTATCTAGTAGTATGGTTGTGAGTGTCAATATTGTTAGTAAGTATTTATGTTTTAGTGTATTCTACAATTTTTATATGTGTTAATTTATTTTGAGTTTTATACTGTCAAATTGTTCGTTACTTATTTAAATACATTGAGTCTTTCATTTATGTCTCTTCTTAGCAGATTTGTATTTTTCATTATTTTAACTTGTATTGTTTTACATCGTGTTACTCTTCTGCTTTGTTTCTCTTATTTCGTATTTTTTTTCGTAGATCATATTATATCAATGTCTTTTTATTCTTATTATTTTTTTTTGAATAGGAGTTGTTATTTTTCGGTGTGAGTGTGGGGTGTTATGGCTTTATAGTTTGTGTATAAGGTTATTAAAGATTGTTACAATGTGTGTGTTTCTTTAGCTTTGATTTTTGTGTTTTTATATATTCTATTATAGTTATGTATTTAGTCGAGATATTTTTATAGTTAGTGAGTTTTATATTTTATGCAGTGTATTCATGCTCATTTTTCACGTTTTAATTTGTGTATTGCTATACTTAGTATGATTTAGTATTTATTATGTTTTTATTATAAATTTTGTTTGTGGTCATGTTATAGTGTGGCTATTTTTATTTTATGTTGCATTTGTGTTATTTATTCTACGTATTGTACATGTATTTATACATGTTTACTGTGTTTGCTACCACATAATTTGGTCATATTTTATCTTTCATGTACGCATTTTGTTATCATTATTGTTGGTTATTTATCAAGTTATATGTTTTTCTTGTATGTCTTTTTATGTTGTCTTTAATTATATTAATTTATTAGTTATTTGTGTTATTGGGTTATATTGTTAATTGTTAACATAGTTATTTCTTGTACGTTTCCTTAGTAGTTCATAGTTCATTTTAGTATGTGAAATGAGTGTTATAAGTTTATACAATTTAGTTATAGATTTTGCACATTGTAGATATTTTGTTGTGGTTATTAGTTGTTTTTCTTTTGTTAGGTTGTGTATCTTTTACTTTAATAATGTATTTTATTTATCTATTCATTAATTATTTTAATTGATGTATTTATTAATTTTTATATACACAAGTCTCTGTATTACTGTTTTAGTTAACTGTTATGTCCATATTTGATTATTATTTTGGAAATTATTACATAACAGTTCATATGTTGTAATATGTTTATTCTTTATGTATATTGGGTTTATAGTTTTTGTATCATATTTGGTTATTTTATTATGTATAATGATATAATGGTTATTGGTATATTTTGATGTTGTGTTCGTTGTGTAAATGTTATTAATACACAATTACATGATTGTTGCATATAATTTTACGTCTTTTATCTACGTCCATTATTGATATGTTTTTTTTTTCTTTCTACTGTCAACTATTATATATATTATTTTTGGTTTACAGATTACCATATGATATCGTGCATATCTTATTTTTTAATTTCGAGGGTGAAATTTGTTTTAAGGGGGGTAGAATGTAAGGACCATGAATTTTTAATACTAGTTAAAATAATTTTTTAGTATTCTATAATATTAAATTATTATTTTAAAAAGAGTATTCGTATTTTTCTTGAATTTCTACAATTTTCTATGATTTAAAGTCTAAGTTTTATATTTATTTAAATGATATTAATATTTATAAATTAATTTTATGCGATGAAAATTTATGGAATTTATCTGTTGCGTTATCGATGCTGTTACATATCATTTTGAATAATACGTTGTATTATTTTTATTATTACGTATATTTTCGTATAATACGTTATATTATTAATTACATATTATTTATATAATTTGTTGTATTATTTTTACTGTTGCGTATTACCTGTCGTATTAGTACAACTAGTACGTTTTATTATATAGATAATTGTTCCATAATTATTTGATTTTAAATGTAAGTAAATATATTTTAATTATTAATTATTTCTGTTTAATTGTACAATATGGGTATATTTCGACTATTTCGTATCAACTGTTGTATTAGCATAACATGTATGTTTTTATTTGTAGATAATTATTTTGTGATTAATTTAATTTTTAAACACCAGTAGTTATTTATTTTAATTATTTTCGTTTTAATCCATAAGTTAGGGCAATTTTAACATTCCTCAACCAGTCTTTGTAATTAGGACCGGTTAACTTGTTCTGTTCCAATATGAGTTTTAAACCAGACATAATGGCCTGAAAGAGAGAGAAAAGGTATTTTAGCAGATGTTCAATACATAAAATAGATTTGGTTTATTTTTATCTAAGTTATGCCTCCCACTATTTTTCGAGTCCCTCAAAACCTTATAATAGGTGATCGGAAAACAACTCATTGTTTTCAAGTGGGATCAAGATCCAATTATCATTGAATGCATCAACCTTGGCGTATGTCAACAAATTAACACATTCAATAATTGGTAGACAACTTTTGTCTTTTACACTCTTGTAATTCTTGATATGATTTTACCCCTAGTCTTTTATGACCTTGACGTATGCCAACAAATCATAAAATGCTAGTCAAGTTTGTACCCATCATTTCTTGACTGGCTTAAATTTAACTTATGCAAACTCTTGACGTATGCCAACAAAGTTGCATAACCAACTTAAGCTATCCTTATATCTTATATACAGATGAATACTATTTAGCCATAGAATAGTTATGCCTTGACGTATGCCAACAAACATAGTATTTATAAGCTTAATAGTATTTAACTAAAATGATGGAGGGCTACGGACGATTTCTCAAATCTTTTACCGTAATCGAACTTGATATAGTTTAAAGATGCTCTATATTTATACTTGCAACAATTAAACTAGCCAGGAAAGCGCAAGATTGGTGGGAGGGTTCCGAGCTATTCACCGGGAATATTTATCGGACCTTAATTAAGTAACCACTTCTCTTTAAGACTATAGCGCGAAAGATTGGGCATCACCCCTAATCTTAAGTTGGGCATCACCCCATGAGCTATATCTCATAATTACTTTCCTTGACACTAGTTAAAAGCTCATTCTAAATACATCTCTTTTAACTGCTTTAGGTTTATTTATCTTTCACACTAACACTATGTTAATGTCGATCTCACCACTCTATGGTCAATAAACTCTTATTGCCATGTCTCACAAAGTTTTAAAAAATAAGTTTTTATAATAAAAACTATTCTCTAGTGAGATAGAGATATAAACTTTGCAAAAAATAGCACCCAATTGTATTGACATCTACAATTTGGGGCACAACCAACATATCAACATATGTAATGTAAAACTTATATAGAATGGTAGTGGACAACTAAAGAAAATAAAATGCAACTACACTAATTACATTTTAGCAAGCCATATGCAACTCCTTGCGGTGCTTGTTCCCTTGCAAACTCTGTATTATTACAATCATATAAACATAGGACGTGCAAGCCCCATTTATAATGGAAAAACCATCTCGTAGGATGGGTAATAATATTGCATTAAATATAAAGCAAAAGCTATAAATGAAATAACTAAACTAAGCAACCATACCCCCCCACACCCGAACAAGGGCCTATACCCGTAGGCGTAGCCCATGATCGGTGAGCAAGTGCCTAAACCCGTAGGCGTAGCCCATGCTCGGGGAGGGAAGAGGTCGTAAATAATTATTACATTTCTAACTTTATTACATCAATACAAAACATACAAGAGAATAGTTGTCCACTACCATCCATAAACATAACATCCATACAAGATGATAAATCATATAACTTAATCAACATTAAGAAATATGCATCTATCTAGTTATGCAACATATTGGAAACTAGATAGCATAAGGATTATCCAAACTCAAAAAAGACTAACAAGCTTCTAACATACAACTACACTAGTTGTAATTAATTATTTTATAAAATAACTTGAATTAATTAACTAGTTTCATGTAAACTAGAAATTAGAAGCAAGAACAAGGTCCTCCATGAGTTAGATGTACATGTTAAGATTCAATTAGATGGAACCATAGCTCTGATACCATGAAGGAAATCGTGCTATGTCTACATGCATAATACACAGCGGAAGACATGTATGTACAAAAATACTAAGCATGTAGAGAGCATGAAATATTCATATGGATCGTCTAATTAAATCTAACATGATCCTTATTATTAAGTGAGCATACAAGAGTTAGAAAGTCATACTTTCGTAGCGTGATTCGATGGAAGATCGAATAACCCCTAGCTCTTGCTCCTTGTAGTAGAAAATCTCCTTGTAGTGGATCTCCAAGTCTTCAAGTGAGCTTGATAAAATGGGAGTCTTCTTAAGACACAAGGCAAGATATCCACCCCGGGGTTCTTAAAATCCTACTACTTCCTCTTGCTCAAAGATTGCTAAAGTTTAGTAAGAGGAGAGCTCTCTTTTATTCTCTTATGGAAAAAAACACTTAGCCAATTTTTCATTAACCTTTCCATAAGAAAAAGAGCTCATATTTATAGAGTGAAATGTGTTCATGATATGAATGACTCATCTTATGAGTCATGTAATGAATCATCAAAAATTAATGATTAATCAAGTGAGTCATGCAATGAATCATCTTATGAATCATTACATTTCAAAACCATGTGCTAATAAACCATGTGCTCAAACCATACCACTAAGTGACTCATCTCATGACTCATTATACATGGTATGTGTATTTCATAAATGAGAATACCAAATTATTATCACTAATACAGTATTTCATAAATACGGTATATAGTATTATTCCAATCTTTAATTAATTAGTCACTATATGACCAAATAAATCAAGAGTTGACCAAAAGTCAACTGTTGACCAAAAAGTCAACTAGTTGACTAAAAGTTAACTTTATCGAAAAAATACTGGAATTCATTTCCTAAGCACATAGCATTCCGATTTTACCGATATACATAACCGTTTATGTGTATCCGGAAGAAATCATATATGTGTATCAATCATACGCATCACTCCATAAATTGTGTTTCATAGGATTCAAGTACGCGCTTGGTGTGACTCTAGGGCCTAACTTAAAAAACTCGGTAGTGGATCATATCCATAAGTACAACAGATGTGCTAGCTACACATGAAGACCACCCGGGTATAAGTTGTGATAAAGGTCTGCAAGATGCTAATCCAATTTTATCAGGATCACTCAATAATAATACCGTACAGTCTGGTCTCTTCGTCAAACTATGTCAAACTATTGAGCCTAGGGTATGGCAAACTGTCAAACCCTAATAGCTTGATTAGTGTTTATTGATATTAAACTCATAACCTATAAGATCAAACTGACACTCAGTTTATCTTATTCACCTTGGCCAAGGATTTTCAGGATATAGTTATATCAAACAATCTTATGACATCAACCCCTATACTGGGAGAGACGAATCCCTTCTTGGCATCTCAATATCTACTTATGTCTCGGGATGTACCCAACAAGAACCGTTATACACAATTTAATAAGAATTGTGATTAGGTAAAAGTCTAAATACATCTTTACTGACATATAAGATATTGCACTCATGCCTCAGGTCAAGAGACTACTATGTACTATATCACTTGAGAACTTTTATTTAACAGTTAAATACATTACCAACTAGATGTTCTCGGCGAGTCGTTCAGTCAACTCATTCACTAATGAGTCACCTGTATACTGTATCTTGATGTCTCACATCAATGATCTAAGAGATTGATCATCTCCTTCAAAAGGAGAAATAAAGCATACACTAGTCTAAACCAAAGTGATGATGTCCTATCTCAACACTTCATCAACTAGGAACATTTTAGAATATACGTTACCGACTAATCAGATCTCTTCATTACGATCACTATCCCAAATGTCTGATAGTCTAGTATTTATTCTAAGGACATTATCTGTATTTTTAGAACATCAGATAAATCTGACCAAAATAGCATACTATCATTTTGAACAAGGATGTTATATACATATAGGTCCTGTTATAATATACAATAATTGCCTACAGGGCACCTATATCTAACAGAAAGCTCTAATCAACAACCTTCATAATCAACATTGGGAGTTGCAATCTGACAACTCTAATATATCAAAAAGCTAAAGCAAAGATTACAAAATGATGATCTTTGCAACGCTCTAACAGAAAGAGACTACGAATCGAGGGTCTCTTCAAAATCAATACGTGGAAGTCCTCCATGTATACCATCATCAAGATGCAACACCAATTCAACCGCAAACGCAGCCCCGAATGCTGCCAACGCAGCTTCGTCCGCTGCAAACACAAACGCAACCTCATATGTGAGATGACTGATCTTGATAGCTGCGACAACAACATGACTAATATTATATTAGCAACTATTAGAGGTGTTGATGAGCAGTGTAATGATTTTAGAAAAGCGGAAAGATCTAGAGAGCTGTTGTCAACACATGGTTAAACCATGCAAAGAAATCATAATGGAGATCGTGACCTGCAGTTGATAGAGCGTTATTGAGATGCCTCAATTGTCACAAATGGCCTGAATAGGACCTTCTCGACTGGTCATTGGTGTTATTCATATATAAAGACAGAAAAGGCAGCCCCAACTTCACCGTTCCAAACGCAGCTCTAATCGCTGCCAGACGCAGCTCTAATCGCTGCCAAACATAGCTCAAATCGTTGCCAAACGCAGCTCAAATTGCCGCCAGACACAGCTCTAATCGACCATTAGACGCAGCTCAAATCGTCGCCAGACGTACCTTCAAACATCGAAGAACGCAGCTCTACATCGCTGCAGAACGCAGCTTTACATCGCTGCAGAACGCAGCTTTACAACGCTGCAAACGCAGCTTCATATCGCTGCAGGATGCGCTTCCAGATGCTGCGTTCAAACACAGAATCCATGCTAGAACGCAAGTCAAGCTTCTGACTCATTCAAACACAACCCATGCGGTTACGAGAAGATCGTTGATCACCCACGATCCGAGGAGTGGTTTACGTGGGTTATTACAACCGATTAATGAGGCGACTAAACCCTCATTTGGGTGCGGATTATGGGGGCAGTTACACCCCTAATCTCACTATAAATATCAACAAACTCAACAGAGTTCGGGAGGATCAGTGGTTGGATTTTGGAGGATTGTAATCTCACTATAAATATCAACAAACTCAACAGAGTTCGGGAGGATCAGTGGTTGGATTTTGGAGGATTTGGAGAGCGAGAGTTAGAGGATCAATTCTTTACACAGTCTGGGTAATCATCTTCAACTGAAGAGTCCAGACATTCGATACTTGGCTTATTAACCGAATTATTTTCGGTTCAAACAACTCTTTCTTATTAGAGTTTGTCACTCATTCGGAGCTACAATACTCGTCAAGAGTTATCAACCAGGCAAATCAGTTGTTTCAGCGAATTGAAATTTTCAGATCGTCAACGGAGAGCAAGTTCGACGCAAGCATTCGAAGGAAGCACTCCATCGCTACCGTGAAGAACCCAGAATTAAACAAAGGGGAGAATCTAGATCATTCTCCTCGCTTTTGTAATCAGGAAATCCAATTGTAATCGAGAATTGAGAGATTTGTAAACATTCTTTTTTCTAAGCAGTTAGAGAGAATAAATCAAACGCAATTCTTTCATTATTTTTTTACTACAAAGTTTTCCACAAACAAAAGATGGCGACTCCGCTGGGGACAAGCTTCTCTGATGAAGAAGTGGTGGTGCAATCCGACATTCATCTCGCTGGAACTACTATCGAAACTCTGGTTGTAGAGTTCGACCAAGCCAAGTATGAGGAGGCCCTCTCCTCTGGATCACTCAGCCCTAAAGCTAGGTGAAATGCCTGTAAGATCTCTAAGGAGGTCTTAACTGCTGCTGAGACGCCAAAGAAAGCCCTCTCCTTTAGCCAAAGCCTTAAACTCGCTCTGCAAGCCGAAGATCCCACGCCCATCTCAACACGGCGTGTACTGGGTTGTAAGAGGCCTATGACGGAGAAAGATCCAATCAACGCCAATGACACGGCTAAGGCTCTGAAGCAAGCCAAGAAGAACGCTCTCGAAGACGGAGAAGATCCATCCGACGAGTGCATCTCCGAGAAAATCAATCCCTGGTCCAACACAAGGATTGTGTTTTTGAAGCTCTACCCAAACATTGCGTTCATACTCCAGAACGCACACTTCGAGGTAATGAGTCTAATTATGAACCTCGGGTGATACAACTTAAACGCGACCCTCAGCGGTGCGTTGTCCATCCAGAACACAGCCCTGCTAAGGGAAAACACGCACCTCATGAGTGCGTCCAAATAAAACAGGACCCTAAGGGGTCTGTTTCATCAAATAAACGCAGGCCAAGACCTAATGTTCATAGATCACAATGCGACCTTCGCGCTTCGACTCCAGAACGTGGTGTGGTCCGCCAAGTTCAAGGGAGTCGACGTGGGCTTAAGATTCATGTCCAACAAGAACCAGTCTCGCCCACTCAAGGACAGGGGGTCTTATTTCCGACGAAGAGTCACTCTCAAGTCTCTGATTTGCGAGAGTTCTCTCTAGAGGAAAACCAATGCAACAGACAAATCATTCATGCCATTATGAGAGGATTATTTCAGCAGTCCTCTCCGAGTGCTAATGTTGCGCACCTAAATCCTGACAATCTGTGTTCGACAGACTGGCGGATGTCGTAAGACCTACCAAGAGACGACGTCGTCAAAAGAAGAAGGTTTCTGAAGCCGAATATCCTCAGGTTACCATCAACATGACCGGCAGAGGGAAGGCCTCGCATCCTAGTTCTGATGAATCAGAAAGGAGCCATTCCCCGACTGTTCGAGAAATTTGTAACGAGTTCGAAGGGGTATATCGACGTACTCGGACACGGACAGGAGCTATCCGCTCAGTAGATTATCGAAAGTTGGCCAAAGGAATTACTTCCAATGATGAACATTCGGCAATCGTTGAATCTCAATCTTCAAGCTCCGTCGTGGCACGGGAAGTCTCCGTTTACATGACTGGAAACCCCGAGGATTTAGCCAAAACAGTCAACGAACACCATGTTATGCTCCATGCACAACAAGAGACCCTTCGCCAAATGAAGGATATGCTGGCCCAACTCCTCGCCGAAAAAGGCCAAAAACCTGAATCTTCCCGAAGGATGACCTCCAAAGGAAAGCAGAAGGTACTTGAGAATCTGGAACACGAAACCCACAATTTGGAGTCTTCCTCCGAAAATGAGAAGGAGATGGAAAGAGAACAGAATTCTCAATCAACCAAAGTGGATGAGCTAGAAGCCCGCCTTAATGCGATAGCCAACAGAAGCGAGCTTCGTGAGGAAGGAGTGATACGGCCTTACCTTGCAGAATGGGATACAGCTCCCTATCCGCCAAAGTTTAAGGCCCCAACGCTACAACCTTTTGATGGTACAGGGTCGCCGAATCAACACATCTACTACTTCAAGTCAGAGACCGGAGATGTGGTAGCCAACGACGCCATCCTAACCCGCTTGTTCATCGGTACTCTTAAGGGAGTTGCTTTTGAATGGTTTATGAAACTGCTTGCTGGATCTATTCAGAAATGGGTAGATCTGGAAAGGTTTTTCTTAGCCAGATTCTTCGAAGATGACACAGAAGTCTCGGTCCCTACCCTTCTCGCCACCAAGCAAAAGAAGGGAGAATCTATTAAAACTTATGTGAAGAGGTTCCGCAGCATGGCATTGCGATGCCCATCAGGTATGACTCAATCAACTTTGGTTGAAACTTACAGGCACAACTTGCAGACTCAGCTCCTCGCTCAGATAGGAGTAGCAAAATGTCGATCCTGGAGACAACTGGTGTCGTAAGGAGAGCAAGCCGAAGAGATTGTTACTCGGGTCAAGGCTAAAGAAGTTACTCAACCCAAGCCATAACAACAGCGCAACCAAAACAATGCGCCACGGTCTAAGGGAAAAGAGACTTTAGCAGCTGAAAATTACACACAGGTATCACCACCTGCTAAGCAAGGCAAAGCACCAAACCAGCAAAGAGCGCCCAAGCAATACTCGTTCAAAGAAGAGCATGTGGACACTCTGCTCCAACTACTTCGGAAGAACAATAAATTGCAGCTCCCCGAAATCAGAAAGCCAGATGAAGGAGGGAAGGTAGATGACCCCAATTACTGTCGCTATCATAGGTTCTTGGGGCATCCTACCAGAAAGTGCTATGTCTTCAAAGACATCTTGCAAAATTTGGTAAACGCTAACGTACTTACCCTGAAGCCAGAGCAGAAGACTGTATCCACTAACTTGATTGCGGTCCAGTTGACTTCCCCCTGTAGCTACTGCAGATGGTGTCATTCCCGTCCATAAAGGGGAAATGCACTTGAAAAACACCGACTTACACAATCAGAAGGGCAGGGGGTTGGTACCCCTCACTATCCCAAAAGGAGAGATCATGTGGGTCCATCCTGACCTAATTGAAGATCAGCAATGGACAAACACCTCAGATCATGTGGGTCCATCCTGACCTAATTGAAGATCAGCAATGGACAAACACCTCGTTCAAGCAGAAAAAAGGCAAGGCTAAGTCGTCCAACATGATTAGCCCCTCTGTTAGTGAGAATAATGACCATCTCAAACCTCTCATCGACTCAGAAGAAGAGAGAATCGTCCTAGCGGCGTACCCAGAAGGTAACCCCGGTACTCGGTCGGGGAAAGCTTATTTGAGAAATTACTACCAGAATGCTCAAGAAGCCGAAGAGCAGCCCCAAGACACTGGGGGTTCTGTACCAAAGAAGCCGGTCGAAAAAGGGAAACAAAAAGAGCTCCGGTTCAACAAAAATCTTCACTAAGATCTTGGCGAAACAAGCGCCCCTTACCAATTTAATGTGATGGCGCAGCTAGCCAACATACCTGCTAGGATCACCCTCTATGAGCTCTTGAAGTTGTCCAAAACCACCAGAGAAGCTCTGATTGAAGCTTTGAAGAACACGGAGAGCTTCATCACTCAAGTTACTCCAATTCCTGAAGCGTCTGAAGATCAGTCCTGTCTGCAATGTTTACAAGCAGCCAGAAGCCTACCCTGCATATCATTCACTCAGGAAGATATACAAGTGAAACATAAACACGACAGACCCTTGTACTACACAGGATACATCGGGTCATCAGAAATCAGCCGTGTTCAGGTTGATCCAGGCTCGACACTCAGCATCATGCCATACAGAGTTATGCAAGTTTTAGGGATTCCCATGCATCGGTTGCATGCTACCCAAACTACCATCTTCGGATTCAATGCTAACAGCACTCGGCCCACGGGGAAGATCAAACTCAGATGTCAAATCGGAGATCTCAGGTCAGAAGTGACTTGTTACATCATAGATGCGGACACGTCCTACAATCTGTTATTAGGACGACCATGGATTTATGCAAATCGCATTGTCCCATCCACCCTACATCAAGTTATGAAGTATGTCAATGATGAAGACAAAGTTCGAACCCTGATTGCGGAGAAATACCCCTTCAGAGGAGTGGAAAACTTCCATACAGATTCGGTCTTCTACTCGGAATCACAAGAGAAAGAAGATATTGACAGTGGTAATGAGGCAGACGTCGAACCAGACCCGGAAGGGAATTGTCCATGGGAGTTGAACTTTAATGTAATTGGTCCAGTCGAGAACAATAATAATGTACCGAGTGAGGGCGATTGGTGCATTAATGAAGATTTTATTTTGGCGTACTTGTCTGATGACTCTTTTAAAGTTGGACAAATAGAGAATGATCATAATGCAGGTACCAGCTCATGGCACACATTGAGTGCAGAAGCATGCCTCACGTTGCCAATTAAGTCATCCTTCACTTCAGATGAAGAAGTAGAAGATGCACAAAAGGCTTTCTTCGAAGTCCCGTCCAAAAAGAAAGGGCAAAAACCAATTCGTCTCGGTAAAGTTAAACCCACACCACTCCGACGGGGAAGCTCGGAAGAAGATGATGGAGTTCCTCAATTTTATTACCATGAACCAAATTCTATACACTTAATGAAACGAATAGGGTATAACTTTAATGAAAAACAGGGTTTAAACTTCGGGAAAGGAAGGCGAACACCGATTCGAATGTCTCTCACCCCCGAAGGAAAACCTCCGGACTACTATCAAAAAACCGGAAGAGGCGTGGGGTACGTCATAACCCCGCCAGCCTCAGAAAATGAAATCAGTAATTATCTGCGTCAGGACCATTCATCCGGGACATCTTCTTGGGAATCCGACGTCAGTGTTGGGCCTTTCTTTAAAAGTCTAACTGTGAACATGGTTTCGACCAGTCCTCCAGATGAAGAAGCAGGGGGTGATGAAGGATTAATTGAATCCACCGACGATCCTTAGATCAAACGTCTCAACATCTTGTGGGACATGTGCTTCGAACAACGCGAGCCACCCACTGAAGATAAAGTGATCCAGGTCAACATGGGAGATGAATCTAACCCCAAGCCTATCTTTATAGCCGGAGATTTATCATCATCCGAAAAAGAAGATCTTATATCTCTCATCCGAGAATATATAGATGTCTTTGCTTGGAATTATAAAGATATGCCTGGTCTTGACCCAAAAGTGGTCATGCGTCGTCTCAACATCGATCCGGATGCCAAACCCGTTAAACAACAGCAACGCCGGTTTCGTCCAGAGATCATGGAATCAATTAAGTCAGAAATTAAAAAGCTCATAGACTCAGGTTTTGTTAGGGAAGAGCAACACCCCGACTGGGTGGCCAACATTGTCCCAGTACCCAAGAAAAATGGTAAGGTCCGGATATACATCGACTTTCGCGATCTTAACGCAGCTTGTCCAAAAGATGAGTTTTCGCTTCCTATCACTGACGTTATGATCGATAACACCTGTGGATATGAAAGGATGTCTTTCATGGACGGGTTTTCTGGGTACAATCAGATCAAGATGCACCCGGAAGACGAAAAGCATACCACTTTTAGAACACCACTAGGGGTGTATTGCTATACAGTAATGCTATTCGGCCTAAAAAATGCAGGTGCAACTTATCAACGTGCAATGAACGCCATCTTTCACGAACACCTACGTAAGAAGATCGAATGCTACGTAGACGATATAGCAGTAAAAAGCCAACATAAGGGTGATCATCTTACAGACTTGAAGACAATGTTCGATATCATGCGAACACATCAACTGAAGATGAACCCGACAAAATCATTCCTCGGAGTATCAAGCGAAAAGTTCTTGGGATTTATTGTCACATCTAAGGGGATTTCTCTGGACCCAGAGAAAATTCGTGCCATCCAAGACATGGCACCTCCTAAGAACCTCAAAAAGCTCAGGGGTTTGCAAGGGAGATTGGCCTATATTCGTAGATTTATATCAAATCTCTCAGGACGCTGTCAACCTTTTTCTAAGCTCATGAAGAAAGGAGTATCCTTTGTTTGGGATAAAGATTGCCAAAGAGCATTTGAAGAGATTAAGGAGTATCTTACTCAACCGCCAGTTCTTGTAGCCCCAAAATCAGGAAAGTCATTCCTGTTGTATGTGAAAGCCATGGAACATTCTCTCGGGGCTTTATTGGCCCAGAATAACGATCAGGGTCAAGAGCAAGCCATCTATTACCTAAGCAGGACTATGATGGGAGCCGAATACCGATACAATCCAGTTGAAAAAGAATGTCTCGCTTTGGTATTCGCAGTTCAAAAGATGCGACAGTACCTCGTTGGACAAACAATTCATGTCATCTCCAAGGTGAATCCCTTGAGAGTTCTGATGACAAAGCCATCATCCCTAAATTACCGACTTGCAAAATGGACCATTCTCTTGTCATAATATGATATGCAATTTATGCCCCAAAAGGCAGTCAATGGTCAAGCATTGGCAGATTTCTTAGCCGATCACCCGGTGCCAGGGACATCTAGGTTGTATGAAGAATTGCCTGACGAAGTCGCTGAAACTTGCGTTACTCAAGAAACCACGTAGGTGTGGAAATTATTCTTCGACGGTGCATCTAGAGCAAATCCACATGGAGCAATTACTGCAGGGGTGGGGGTTGTACTCGTTTCCCCGAACGGTCACGTAATCCCAAGAGGATTTTCCCTAATCGAACCCTGCACCAACAATGTAGCCGAGTATAATGCCTTATTATCAGGAATGCAATTTGCTGAAGAACTTAATGTTCAGCACCTCGAAGCTTACGGTGACTCTCAGCTCATCGTTAATCAAGTCCGAGGGGAATACGAAGTATGTCATGAGGATCTTATCCCGTATCACTTTGCAGTACAAAAGCAAGCTGAAAAGTTCGAAGGTTTCTTTATTGAATACATTCTACGAGCTCAGAATGCTTATGCAGATGCTTTAGCCTCGCTGGCAACTTCATTAGCGTTGCCTCCAGGGGCTGAAACTACAATCTCGGTTACAGGATGCGAGTTATACTGTTTTAAGATTCCTATGGAGGAAAACTCCGATAAGACACTGACAGGAGAAGTCTGTACAACCTCGATGGAATTTGAAGCTAGAGATTGGCGATTCCCGTATATCGACTATGCTGTATACAGAATATTGCCTGATGACCCTAAGGAAGCGGCCACTATCAAACGAAAGGCCCTCCAATTCTATTATGATGCAGTCTCTCAAACCCTATACCACAAATCACATGACAGAGTTTTGCTTCGATGTCTCTCTCGGAAGGAAGCAAAAGAGGCCCTTAAAGAAGCTCACGACGGAATGTGTGGAGCTCATCAGCCTGGAGCTAAATTGGGCGATCGTCTCTGAGGAATCGGTTATTATTGGCCAAAAATGTTCTCAGACGCAGTCGATTATGCTAAACGCTGCCACGAATATCAGATTCATAGGGACTTTATCTATCAAGCAATAGGTAATTTGTATCCTACATCTGCATCTTGGCCATTTGAAATGTGGGGCATGGATATCGTGGGACCAATTTCTCCTCCGACTTCCAAAGGACACCGGTTCATTTTGGCCGTAACCAACTATTTCTCCAAGTGGGCAGATGCAATCCCACTAAGAGGAGTCAAGACAAAGAATGTGATCAAGTTCATTAAACATCACGTCATCTATCGCTTTGGAGTCCCAAGACGAATAGTTCACGACAACGGGACACAATTTGTTAGCTTTGGATTTCAGCGATTCTGTGATAAATTTCGCATCCAAAGTGTTGCATCCATGGCATATTATCCGCCAGCGAATGGTCTTGCAGAAGCTTTTAACAAAATTATCATGAAGCTCCTTAAGAAGTTTGTCTCCAAGAGCCGACGAGATTGGGACGAAAGACTCGGCGAATGTTTGTGGGCCTACCGCACAACAGTAAGGACCCCTACAAGAGCTACGCCATTCTCTTTAGTATATGGCTGTGAAGCCGTATTGCCATTAGAAATCCAAATTCCTTCCTTAAGAGTCGCTATCACAACCGGACTGACAGATGAAGAGAAACACCAGCGACGTTTGCAGGAACTCGAAGCTTTAGACGACAAACGGCTTCAAGCTCAGCAACAGATCGAGTTATATCAAGCCTGTATTTCCAAAGCCTACAACCAAAAGGCTAAGGAACGGATTTTCAAGAAAGACGATTTGGTTTTGGCTAATCGACGAACTATGGTGATGACCCATAAAACCAAAGGGAAGTTTAATCCTAAATGGGAAGGACCTTTTGTAGTAGAGACAGTCTATTCCAACGGAGCTTACCGTCTCATCAATAAAAAAGGCGACAGACTTATGATGTCAATTAATGGGAAATTTCTCAAGAAATATTACCCGTAAACTGTAAGTCTCTTGAGCTTAGCTGGGGGTTGCTCATCAAATGTTTGTATGAACAAATAAGTTCTCCTACTTTGTATGTCGTCAAGTTAACATTACACCTCTGACGATTTAAGTTGTCGAGAAATATTATAATAAAGAAAATTTCCTAAGTTGTTGGATTGATTTGGTTCAGTGAAAAAGTCTCAGATCTGAGGATAGAAGAAAAAGCGTCTAGCTCCCTTGAACGCAAGTTCTATAACTGCGTTTCAAATCTCTCGAACGCAAGTTTCAAACCTGTGTTCTTGGTTCCTATAAAGGGGCAGACCCACGTTGGGTGCATTCAAACACAGAATTTTAACTACAACATGGAAACTTCCAGAGATTACCCTAACAACAGCAAAGGGGATCCTCAACAAGTTGGAATGCATCAGATCTCTCTAAACGTAAGTCTTCTAACTATAACTCAAATCTCAGACTTGCGTTCAAACCTGTTTGAACTCAAAGATAAGACCATGCGTTTTTGATAAGCCTGCGTTCAAATCATTCAAACACAAGGGAATAATTTTTAGAAATTCTCATACCACAAAAGAGACTATATCATTTCAGAAGATGTCCATAATTCATCACAGGCAAAAGTAATAATTGTTGCGAAAATATCAAAAGTTATTACAAGCCAAAAAGCATTATAAAAGCCTTCAAAGAGAAAAAGATGCGAGGCGGGCTTTAGCCTGGGTTATACGGGCAGAATGCTTAGCACGGACTTCTGCTTCAGCCCTCACCCTCAACTCTTCAGCAGTGGCAGCAGTAACACCAGTTCCTGAGCGTAAGGCTTGAAGAGCTTCCTCTATCTCGGGCTTCAAGTCAGTATTCTGCAATGTCTCCAAGATTTCCACAGTACCTGAGAAGAAGTAAACCTTTTCGGCACAGTGATAAGCCCAGCTGCGGTTGATACGTTTAAGCAAACTCATCACCTCTATGAACGAGCTCTGGAATTCTGAAAATGGGGCCCATCCTTGCTCAGAAATAAGGTATGCTTGCTTCACCATGTTCTCCAGAAGCTCTGTGAGGAAGTGCACGCTTTCGAAATCTGGGGTAAAGACTTTTCCAGGAGGAACCATAGCAAGGGGGGTAATCAAAGGAACGTCCCCTTGGAGCGGTTCTTCTTCTTCATCATCAGATATGATGAAGGGATCAGCAGCAGAAGCCCCACCTTGCAGCCAAATGAAGAGTAAAGTCAATAAAATAAGTGAATGCAAACGCAGTAAGTTAAGCATGCGTCAAGATCAGCCTGAACACAAGGAATTTAGACCCGTGTTGGATCGTTATGAACGCAAGACTTCTTTCTGCGTCCAAGATTAAGGGATCAACCCTTCATCTTATCAATAAACACGGAAGTTCTCTTCCACATTCAAGATCAAAGAATGCAAGAATGTTGTTCATATCTAAGACGAATAGTTTTCGTCGATGAACACAGAAACTTCTCCGTGTGTTTAACATTAAGGGTTTGACCCTTCGTTACGACGATGGACACAGGAAATTCTTTTATCGTCCAAAATCAAGGAGACAAACAGTTTCGTCAAAAGACGTGCAAGTTCTTTTCGCATTTAAGATTGAAAAGACGAATTTTATTCGTCATCATCAACCAGAATTCATCTAGAGAATTTCAAGAAAACCCATTGACAAAGAATGCTTAAAACGAAGAAGACAGCGAGACTTACCTCGATGACCAGGCGTCGGAGGCGTCGATGTCGGTCCGGAAGAGGACCCAAAAGCATTCTCTGACGGCGGCGTAGGGTGCGCCATCTTGTCGTCGTCGCTCGAACAAAACTTCTTGGAAGCCATGGCCAGAAGACGAGGCGAAACAGTAGAAGAACTAACGAGAAGAAACTCGTTTGGGAGTTCAAGAAAGAAGTTTAAACGTTGAAGCTTTTTGACGTGACTAATCAGCCCTATTTATAAATAATTAATAATGATGTAGAGTTCCAAGACCCCCGCTGAGAGGGGCCTCTTCGTCATCATTATGACCGCTTGGGCTTCCGAGTAGACGCGGGACAAGACCCTACGTCCATAAAGCCAGACTAAACGGAATAATCTGGAGATGCGTTCTTCCAATAATACGCAGCCCAACTAAAGAGCATGAACGCAGGGGGTACCCTTATTTCTAGAATCGGATTTTTGGAAAATATGCTGCTTGAGTTTAAAATTTCTACAGAATTTAAACCAAATAGTAGACAAAGTCTTTCCAATGGCAACATTAAACCCATGATGGGTTTCATTCCTACAGAATTTGAACTCCATCTTCCTCAAAGTTGCTCCGATCGCAACACTTCTAGCTTATCGACTCTCGTCAATAGAGCGATAGGTCCTCAAAGTTGCTCCGACCGTAATACTTCTAGCTTATCGACTCTCGTCAATAGAGCGATAGGTCCTCAAAGTTGCTCCGACCGCAACACTTCTAGCTTATCGACTCTCGTCAATAGAGCGATAGGTCCTCAAAGTTGCTCCGAACACAACACTTCTAGCTTATCGACTTTCGTCAATAGAGCGATAGGTCCTCAAAGTTGCTCCGAACACAACACTTCTAGCTTATCGACTTTCGTCAATAGAGCGATAGGTCCTCAAAGTTGCTCCGAACACAACACTTCTAGCTTATCGACTCTCGTCAATAGAGCGATAGGTCCTCAAAGTTGCTCCGATCGCAACACTTTTAGCTTATCGACTCTCGTCAATAGAGCGATAGGTCCTCAAAGTTTCTCCGATCGCAACACTTCTAGCTTATCGACTCTCGTCAATAGAGCGATAGGTCCTCAAAGTTGCTCCGACCGCAACACTTCTAGCTTATCGACTCTCGTCAATAGAGCGATAGGGCCTCAAAGTTGCTCTGATCGCAACACTTCTAGCTTATCGACTCTCGTCAATAGAGCGATAGATCCTCAAAGTTGCTCCGACCGCAACACTTCTAGCTTATCGACTCTCGTCAATAGAGTGATAGGTCCTCAAAGTTGCTCCGATCGCAACACTTTTAGCTTATCGACTCTCGTCAATAGGGCGATAGGTCCTCAAAGTTGCTCCGACCGCAACACTTCTAGCTTATCGACTCTCGTCAATAGAGCGATATGTCCTCAGAGTTGCTCCGACCGCAACACTTCTAGCTTATCGACTCTCGTTAATAGAGCGATAGGTTCTCAGAGTTGCTCCGACCGCAACACTTCTAGCTTATCGACTCTCGTTAATAGAGCGATAGGTCCTCAATTCTCAGAGTTGCTCCGACCGCAACACTTCTAGCTTATCGACTCTCGTTAATAGAGCGATAGGTCCTCAGAGTTGCTCCGATCGCAACACTTCTAGCTTATCGACTCTCGTCAATAGAGCGATAGGTCCTCAGAGTTGCTCCGATCGCAATACTTCTAGCTTATCGACTCTCGTCAATAGAGCGATAGGTCCTCAAAGTTGCTCCGATCGCAACACTTCTAACTTATCGACTCTCGACCTGACGAACAGCGCAAAGCCATATTTCGAAACCTTTTGACATAGGCTTTGACGGACTCCCTCTTCTTTTGCTTAGTAGCAAGAAGGGTATGGATGGAGACTTTTGTATCCTCTTCAAAGAATCTTGACAGGAAGAGTCTCTTTAGATCCGCCCACTTTTGGATACAGCCCGCAAGTAGTTTCCTGAACCATTCAAAGGCAATTCCCTTGAGGGTGCCAATGAACAATCGAGCCAGTATGGCATCGTTTGATATTACATTTCCAGTCTGTGACGACGGGACCACAAAGTGTGCCACGTTAATATTACATTCCTGGCACTTACAGGATTCTTCTAGTATTTAAGGCAAAAGCATAATACAGGAGGAATAAATAGTTGTTGTCGTAATATCAAACTGGTATTTCATGGTTCCATGTCAAAACATGATATGAAAAAGAAACAATGAAAAGCCAAAAGGCAGCACTATCCTTATCCAAAAGAAAACAAGGTAACCTAAGATAAGTGTTGTTCCTACCAAAAGAACGATACAAAAGTAGGCCCATCAATTCATCAGACTGAATGAGGCCAGCTGAGACTTAATGTCAGAAAGTTTTCCTTCATGGTCAGCCCGAACCAGCATCTCGGCCCGTTTCCGAAGCTCGTCCTCGCTAGACAGGTAGCACTTTTGACGTTGAGCTCAGTGACGATGGCTTCTTCTTGTTTGAACTGAGCCTTCATCCTAGTCAACTCTACTTCAGCGGCAATGATCTTCTCTCGTAAATTCTCCAAAGAAGTGTTGGAGAGTGTTAGCTCAGCTTGCTTTTGAGCATGCAGTTGCTGCAGATGTTCCACCTCGGCCTCTTGCTCTGCTATGTGACGTCGAGCGACTTCATACTTATTAACTTCTTCAGCCCGAATATCCTTGAATGTAGATGCAATCTGCGCCTGGATATCAGCACGACCTAAAGCCTCCAAGAACCTTAGTTGTGCCTCTAGGCGCAAAATAGCTTATGAGCAACGCTGGACGACGTGGGCTTCACCCATGAACTTGAGGTTGTTTAAACTATTTGTGAGCATAGGCTTGAAGGTTTCAAAAGTATCTCGGCCAGCCAATACAACCTCAATCACCTTCCTGGTGAGACTTTCTAAATAGTCAAGGGAAATCTTGAGAAAATCTGGCACGTCCATGGTACTCGAAGCAGCTATGGGGGACGGCATAGAAACTTCTGAAGACACAGAGCCAAGTAAAAGACCAGCAGGTGACTTCGGTGTAGTGGCTCACAGAGCCAAGTAAAAGACCAGCAGGTGACTTCGGTGTAGTGGCTTGAGAAGGAACACCGATATCCAGTTGAGATGGACTCGATTGCAGAGCCATCAGTTCCCCCATGTTAGATGACCTTGGCATATCTACCATTTTTGTAGAGGCTAGAGAAATTGTCAATAAAGTCGTCGGTGGGAGGGCCATCATTGAGATCTCCAAGCGAGGTGGCTCTGACACCTGAGCTGGTGGTAGCATAAGCTGTTGCGTCGAAGGAGGGGTGACAGTACTCGCCTCATGTATCATAGGATCTGTATGAGAAAACTGTTTAAATACAGAACAAAGATTAGTCGCGAGTCGAAACAAACGACACTTACCAATGAGAGGTAGAGGAATGTAGGCTGATGTTTTGTCAGAAGAAGATGGTGGTGGAATATCCCAGTCATCGGGATCATCGCTGTCATCACCCAGGTTGTCATTGTTCCCACTTTGGTCGCCATCATCATCTGTGGCGTTCGCACCATCACTATGGTCCATAGGCTCATCTTCGTCTACGGAAGGAAATGCTGGTGGATCCTCGGCAATAGTAGGTTTTAATATGACCCCAGTCGTAGGGCTTAGCTGCGTACTTCCTACAAGGGGTAGTAACACAGAAGCGAAAGGAGACTTGACTGTTACTGAATCTTGCTGGGCAGTCACAGTAGGTTCTTGGGCAGGAGGTATATCTTCTTCAATATGCGGGGTAGTGGAGGCAGTATCATGAAGCGTGTCTTCAGGGGCAAACTCCATACCCCCTGCAAATGATTCATCTCCACGTTCTTCTTCATTCAATGAATGTGTAGAAGAGGCATGGCCTCTTAAAGCGGGACCAACGCTGGGGAGACCAGGCTGAGGCGAGAGTTCCATAGTAGTTGATTCTCGTTCTTCTTCTTCGGTATGCCATGCTTTCTGACCATCCAACATAAGTTTGGAAGCAGGGGGCTCGAGCGCTAACTTCCGACGAGCTTTTTTGTCATACTTGGCTTCTTCAGCAGGCCGCATCGCTCTTTTTCCAGTGGCACTCTTACTCCGAGTCTGAACTCTTGAAGGTTCCACCTCGTGAGTATCCGGCATCCTGACCTCTTCCTGAACTTGCTCTGGCGATTGTTGTCGTTCGTCCTCTGTAATCGACTTCTCATATGATAAATATTCGTTAGCACCCCGGGCATGGAACCTTTTAGCACTCTTCTTTGAAGCATACCACTTGCGGATGGTTCTCAAGCAAGAGGTATTCATGTTGTAAGCTAAAATTTGAGAGGCAGCTTGGTACCACGTGCAAAAGCTTAAAGAAGTACGAATGTTGGGCATCTTGTGCGGTAGTCAGAATTTCGCTCCTGTACATCCTGCTACCGAGTAATACCAAGTCCTTGCTCCTTCATACACATTACCTGTGTACGCAAGAGTAGGGTTTGGATTCCCGACGTAAATCTGATCATAGCCAAATTGCCGAGAAAAGCGATAAGACTGATATGGTTCAATAAAGCACTTCCTCCCTTGCCGAAAAATAAGATAGCCTGGGCGAATGTTTATGAGCCACCAAAAGGCACCTTTACTGAGCATGGTGAAAGAATTCTGCCCCGGAGTGTCTTGATGAAGTTCTCCATACGCACCGCCCTCGAAAGCGGGAAACTTACAAGCAATTTCGTAATTATAGTCCCGCCTAAATATTTCACGGAATTTAACTTGATACCAACCAACCCATTAAGAGGTTTCTAATTGTTGAACAAGAGGAGCTGAGGTGCCACTTGATTCAGGTGTCAACATTATCGAAGGGCAGTGCAACACAAACCAAGACACCAAATAAATATACGGCATCGGCACCCGAGGGGTCGGGGTCTGAACGATAGTCTTCCCGTCGGAGTCCAATTTCTTGACAGCAATAAACTCGGAAGATAGTTCCCGCAAGCCACTTTGTAAGCAGCACACCATGGCTGAAAGAAGATTCAAGGGTCGTCCATAAGCCAAAAGAACAGCGGGGTATAAGACCTCTACTGTAATAGCATCCACCGGTCTTGTGGGTACCACACAACGCTTCAACCAAAGAGTCAGAAAACCAGTGAACAAAGCCATGTCAGAGATGAGGACTTCTGCCTGATAGTGGAAGCTTTCGAACGTGGTGAACGCTGGGAAGACATCCTCCTCGACCTCGCAAGTATATTGAGAGGTTGCGTCATTGATGCGTTCCGTGATCTCCTCGATAGTACTGGCAGCTAGGCGAGTCACCTCAGCATCTTTGTCCCACAAATTGCGGAAAAGATACTCCGCCCACTGTCATTGTTTTACGCCGCCTGCTCTTTTCCCAGTAGTTTGCGCACATATCTGAAAATGGCACATCAGCTCCCAATAAGTGCCATAGAGATCAGGGGCACCATTCTTCAGGATCTCTAATTCCCTATTTTCGGGAACAAACTCTTCATACGGCAACTCACCAAAAGACAATCCAGAAATCTCAAACATCTCGTGAAGAGTGAAGCCTAATTCACCAACTGGGGTGAAAAAGGTGCCGGTGTGAGGATTGTAGAATTCCAGCATAGCGAAGAGTCCGCTGTAATTTGGAGAAATTCCATATCGGGTGGCCATTATTGGAACCCTTAACTCCGAAATCCTCAAAGGTTCTTCTAGCTCCTCCAAGACGAAATTTATCATCCGGGCCCACCAGTCCGTATCACTAGAGTGAACCCATGTAGGAGCTCTGAAATCCTGAGCAGGGAACTCTCCTTTGACAGAGATAAATTTTCTAATGAACACCTCCGCCAACTTAGCAGGCTCTCCGACAGGATGCTCTTTTTAGAATAAACCTGGCTTTAATGCCACAAAATTATTGAAACCAGCCGGATGAGTGCCCCGATGAGTGATGTGTCCAGTAGCAACACCTCCTTGGTCCTGAACGAGTTCCCAATTCATCGACCGTGGGATAGAAGCACACTGATAATAAGAGATCGGCCACATCCGCTCCAAATTGGGAAGGAAAAGACGACGGTTGTTGACGACCTTCAGCCATTTGTAATTCCCCTCGGACATCCGCTTAGGATCCATTTTTACAGAATCCCCGAAGAGGAAGGATGGCTTCTTTAAAATCTCACGCTCTGCGGTTTCAAATTTAGCATCCGTAACTAAGGACCTGAGAGTCTCGGGGAAAGCTTGAGTGATAAGTTTCGCCCGCTCTTTGTGTGTGTCCTGGAATATTGGATACTCGAAGGCAAAACTGAAGATTGTGTTCTTCTCCGCACCTCCCGCATGACTGAAGTAGTGGTTGAAGGAGAGAGGCTCGTTAGAGTAGCACACTGCAAATAGAAAAAAAATCAGTCAGGAGAAGTCTAACACAAGAATGCAAGGTTCAGACCTGCGTCCAGGTCTTTAAACGCAGGGTCTCGACCCGCATCTAAAATTTTAAACGCAAGTTTCAGACCTATGTCCGGGTCTTTAAACGTAGGGTCTCGATCCGCATCTAAAATTTTAAACGCAAGGTTCAGACCTGCGTCCGGGTCTTTAAACGCAGGGTCTCGATCCGCATCTAAAATTTTAAGCGCAAGGTTCAGACCTGCGTCCGGATCCTTAAACGCAGGGCTTCAACCTACATTCAAAATTTTAAACGCAGGGTCTGAACCTGCGTTGGAATTTTATGAACGATGGAGATAACCATGCGTTTTCTTAAAATTGATAAACACTGAGAATTATCCCCTGAGTTTAAGGATGGAATACAGATCGCCAATCAAGGGTCGAGGATGAGAGATCTGTCAAAGCAACTTACAATGGCTCAACCTTACCGTTAGTTGAGGAAACCGGAGACGAAGGCGTAGTGATTTGATCATCCCCGGAGGTTCTAGCCGAAGGAACACCCTGAGCTTGGGCGATCTTCGATTTAGAAGCCATTTTCTTTATGGGGCCCATTCTAATCGTGGCGAGGAAGATGAAGACGGGTGGATGAGGTATTTAGGAACTAATCCTTTCCTCCGTCGAAATGCCGAAGAAGATGAACATGAGCCCTGTTAACAGATCGGTGGAAGAGTAAGAGGGAAAAAAGTCGAATGACTTTCTGATTTGACCTCAGCGGCCCATTTATACACAGCTGTAGTTGTCAAAACAATGCGGGATTCTAGGCAAAATCTCACCCGAAACGTGATTCTTGCATTTTCAAAAAAGAGGGTTTCAACTTCCGAACGCACCCTCACATTCATACAGTTGAACGCATGATTTAGACATGCGTTCTGGTGACCAACCTCCACCTATCACGTAACTAACCCCTTCAAAGGGGTTAATATTCCAAGCAATGACCATACGACTAAGATCATTTACCCCAAATGAGCTGGTCAAGAAAGAAGATAAAGTGAATTCCTCTGAGGCCGTCCTCCTGACTAAGCTGGGGATAAAGTCCTTCTTATGCAGGCTTGTGGTTCTCTCCGTCTATCACGATAGATCTGTCTTAAACCCGGAAATGTCCAACTTCCCTAAAGACGACGAACTTAGTCAAACAAGCTAAAGCCCAAGACATTACTGATGAACTAACGAAGAATGATGAGGCCAACGGAGGTGCTCCACTCAATCTGCGATGAGGTGCATTCGATCAACAAAATTTTTAGAATCCAAAGTGTTTCGAAAATTTGTCCCAATCAACCGCGAACTTTCGAAAACTTTGGAGGGGGTTCTGTAGGCTGTCTAAAAATAATAATAGATAGCTGATTCTCCACCAAACACTGATGACGGAAGTTACAATCTGGCGACTTTCAGAAGGCTACAATTTAAAGACTTTTACATAGATGATGAAGGTTACAATCTGACGACCTTCACAACAACTGATGAAAGCTCTAATCAATAACCTTCACAATCAACATTGGGAGTTGCAATCTGACAACTCTCATATATCAAAAAGCTAAAGTAAAGATTACAAAATGACGATCTTTGCAACGCTCTAACAGAAAGAGACTACGAATCGAGGGTCTCTTCAAAATCAAGACGTGGAAGTCCTCCCTGTATACCATCATTAAGATGCAATACCAATTCAACCGCAAACGCAGCCCCGAACGCTGCCAACGCAGCTTCGTCCGCTGCAAACACAAACGCAACCTCATATGTGAGATGACTGATCTTGATGTCTGCGACAACAACATGACTAATATTATATTAGCAACTATTAGAGGTGCTGATGAGCAGTGTAATGATTTTAGAAAAGCAAAAAGATCTAGAGAGCTATTGTCAACACATGGTTAAACCATGCAAAGAAATCATAATGGAGATCGCGACCTGCAGTTGATAGAGCGTTATTGAGATGCCTCAATTGTCACAAATGGCCTGAATAGGACATTCTCGACTGGTCATTGGTGTCATTCATATATAAAGACAGAAAAGGCAGCCCCAACTTCACCGTTCCAAACACAGCTCTAATCGCTGCCAAACGCAGCTCTAATCGCTGCCAGACGCAGCTCAAATCGCTGCCAAACACAGCTCAAATCGCCGCCAGACGCAGCTCTAATCGACCGTCAGACGCAGTTCAAATCTCCGCCAGACGCACCTTCAAACATCGAAGAACGCAGCTCTACATCGCTGCAGAATGCAGCTTTACATCGCTGCAGAACGCAGCTTTACAACGCTGCAAACGCATCTTCATATCGCTGCAGGATGCGCTTCCAGATGCTGCGTTCAAACACAGAATCCATGCCAGAACGCAAGTCAAGCTTCTGACTCATTCAAACACAACCCATGCGGTTATGAGAAGATCGCTGATCACCCACGATCTGAGGAGTGGTTTACGTGGGTTGTTACAACCGATTAATGAGGCGACTAAACCCTCATTTGGGTGCGGATTATGGGGGCAGTTACACCCCTAATCTCACTATAAATATCAACAAACTCAACAGAGTTCGGGAGGATCAGTGGTTGGATTTTGGAGGATTCGGAGAGCGAGAGTTAGAGGATCAATTCTTTACACAGTCTGGGGAATCATCTTCAACTGAAGAGTCCAGACATTCGATACTTGGCTTATTAACCGAATTATTTTCGGTTCAAACAACTCTTTCTTATTAGAGTTTGTCACTCATTCGGAGCTACAATACTCGTCAAGAGTTATCAACCAGGCAAATCAGTTGTTTCAGCGAATTAAAATTTTCAGATCGTCAACGGAGAGCAAGTTCGACGCAAGCATTCGAAGGAAGCACTCCATCTCTACCGTGAAGAACCCTGAATTAAACAAAGGGGAGAATCTAGATCATTCTCCTCTCTTTTGTAATCAGGAAATCCAATTATAATCGAGAATTGAGAGATTTGTAAACATTCTTTTTCCTAAGCAGTTAGAGAGAATAAATCAAACGCAATTCTTTCATTATTTTCTTACTACAAAATTTTCCACAAACATATAACTTTCATAAACTATAAGGTATTTAAGTTCAATTAAGTCTATAAAGATTTAAAACTTTGTTAACCACAAATAATTGTATATGATCCTATTGATAAATAATATTCATTATGTAATATGAGGCCAGAGGCTTAGCTTATATTTATATAGTAGAAGAGGTGTGAAAAAAAATTAAAGCATCATATTTTAAATAATACCAACATTTTGAATTATTTCCTGAAGTTATATACATTACATAGAAAACTTTAGAAGAGGCTTTCGAAGGACTACTACAGAGTGTTGGACATTAGATAAATACTGGACAACTAAAATCTATGATATCATTTTGCAGAAATCGGCGATACGTAAAAAATATCAGGTGTCATATGACAACTAAAATCTATGATATCATTTTGCAGAAATCGGCGATACGTAAAAAATATCAGGTGTCATATGAGATAATATTCATACATAATATAGCATTGTAAGCTATAATCTAATATATTAATGAATTTTAAATATAAGAATTTGTATGAAAATATATGCTTAAAATGTGGAATAGCTGAGAGTGAAGAGATTTGGAAGACGAATTGTGACTTTTGTTGCTTTCGTGGGTTTCGCTTTTGGTTCCCAAACATGACCAAACCCTAGCCCATAATCAAATTAAAAATGACTCTATTTTGTCGATATCTTGAAAGGGATGTATCGGTTAACATTTTTATAACCATCAATATATTAGAAAAAAAAATCCCTAAATAAAAGAAAACAATACAGAACCATAAATATTATCAAGTAAGGTCTTTAACCTGATATATCGGCTAATATAGCGATATATCGACCGATATTTTAATACATTGCCTATAAGAGCAATATTTAAAGATAATTTAAATATAAGTTCCTTGATTTTAGATCTCCAATAATTCTATATTATTCCCTCAAAATTTTAAAATTGCTTATAATTTAAGGGACTAATATCGAGTTATTAAAATTTTGAGGGACAAAAATGTGAACAAGCCAAATTTTAAAAAAATTATTTTTTTGAAAACTCTCTCAGCTATGGGGATTGTTTCAAAAAACCCACTCAATTGATTTAATTTGGCAAAACATCCTAACTATAAGGGTGTTATAGATAGCCCCTCTTAACTTTGGTACGATTTAGGAAAAAACCTCTTGACTATGGCGTAACTCATAAACACTTCTCTGATCTTTTACACTTCTCTCAACAAAACCCCTTAATGCGGTTACTTGAATATGTGATTTGGAGAAAATACCATATTGAAGAAAGCTATTTTAGTTAAAAACTCTCAACCTATAATAAAAGGATCACGACCAATTTATAATTCTTTTTTCTTCTATATCTCCTCTTTTTCTTTAATCTAGCAAAAACTAAGCTAATTCTTTTATGGTTGAGGGATATTTTGGACTTTCCAAATTAAATACTTGTCATATAATAGATTAAACTCAATGATATTAGTTCTGAGCAGTTAAGTGAGAAAATTTTATAGGATTAAATTAAAGAATTGAAGTTGAGAAAGGTTATCTACAACACCCTAATTTTGACGAAGATTTACTTAGTTTCAAGTTAACAATTTTCGTGGCCAAATGCCTGAATTCGAGGTTTGTCACTCATGTCCCTTTAGTGTCCTACTAACTTGGAGACTAGATATGGTAGGGGACCCAGTTCACCCATGGTTTACTTGTTAATGTGGGGGGCTCGAACTCAGGTCTTGGCTGGGGATCCTTCTGCCTTACTAGGCTTCCCTCATATCCAAAAATAAAGTTGAGGGGGTTTTTTTTGACATTGACCCCCATAGCTAAGAGGGAGTTTTCTAAAATTAACTTAAAACGTAACTTAAGGCACATGTGACTTCAATCTTATAAAAGTAATTTTTATGTCAAGTATATCACTCTATGAACTGATTTGGGTTATGTATCTTAAAATTATCCTATACATCAACTCTGAAAATCTTTTGCTATAAGAATCTCTAAGAGAAATTTAATCTTTATTTGTGAAGGGTATGTAATCCTTCTGATTCACCTTGTCTTTCATGATTTGTAATAAACTATTGGACAAAATAAATTAAATTGTTCATTTTTATAGTTCACACCTTCTTATAAGTTTATGAAGCACGTAGCTTAATTTGGTATGAGTATTGTTGCGGATAATGGATTCTTATAACTCTCAACCTAAATTTTTGAATATTGTTTGACATTGGATAAATTTGAATTATTTGTTAAAATACAATCCATAGTGCATAATAATTATAAATCATTCTCATATTATATTTTATAATTTTATGAAACTAGAGAGTAATCGTTTTGACAAATCAATTAATTAGTTGGGAAGATGTAGAAAGACTACATATCTGATTTTGAAATTGATCATATAATTTATGTTTTTTATTGATTGAATTTGCACATTCTGACGAATAAGATTCTAGAAAAAAGTTTTTGAATATCTATAATACTTGGTCGTCGGATAAACAACAAGTGGAAGTAAACAACAGGTGAAAGTGATTTCTTTATAGTTAAACAAAATCCTATATGACCAGATAAAACCTACCATTTTACTTTGATGAATTCAAGAATTTATTTTTATCATTAATAATAATAGTTTTTTATATTTGTCCCTTACATTATTAATATTTTTTAAATTATTAAATTACTCTTAAGTCATTAATATTTTAAGACTTTTTTCTGTGGAAGGCAAAATGTTAAAACCAACAAAATATTATGCATGAAAATATCCAAAATTGTTTAATATATTACGACAATCATAAACGTTTTTTTGCAAACATGTTATAGTGAATAAATAAACTTAAAATAAATAATTTAGATATTTGACCACGTACAGTGCACATGCATTTCACCTAGTAAGGATAAATATATAAGTTGTCAAACATGCTCTTTAACACTTTGAACTTATCTACACTTATCTTTTATGCTAATTACACGAAGTCACGCAATGCATTTTGCAAGCCACAACTAGCAAACAATCCTTCTCTTGAGACACTTCGTCCCCATCCTTACATGTTAGTTTAAGATGGCCAATAGGCAATAACCATCACGTTTGTAGCTAAGGCTCACTATACTCTGTCTCCTTAATTAAGAATGTATATACTTTGGAAGTTGTGGCACGTACACTGCAGGTGCATATACGCGCTCAGTGGCAGATTCAGAATTTCTAAAAATTAGTGTCACAACATAAATAATGGTTAGAAAAATTTATATATGTCCACCAAAGAGTTTTCAATTGTGAGCAAAAAATCAAGTCTGCAACGAGATCAAACAATCTCAATCCTAGAAACCCCAAAAAAAACCCTAAACTCAATACATAAAATAACATTAATAACTTAAAATATAAATTTGTAGCATGCAATCCCAACATGAGGCTCAAAGTCATCAAAGAGGAGGGACGTTAGATGACTTCACATCTTTGTGGGTTGAGTAATGTTACCACCACAGTAGGTTGAGTACTGTTACCATCACAATGTAAATAATCTAGTCCCTCGGCTAGCCACTGCTGTCTTGTATCTCTTTCCCCAACTAGTAATTCTCTAATCTTCTTTATGACCATAAAATTTTATACAATTAATGACTCATTAGGTTATTTAGTGGAGTTGGGATGATTTGCAGTTGGGCAATAAGTTGTGCTAGGGTGAGGTTTTTCTTTAATTATTAATGGGCTTAGGTGTTTAGGATTTTAGGTGGTGTCAGGTGACAGCACTTTGCTCTAAGTAGATCGGTCGTTGTACAGGTTGCATGCACAACGGTATAGGAGAACCATGAGACTATTTTTCGAGTATGAATATAGGTAAATATTTTCACCGATATTAGTATAAGCAATGCTTGAATTTATATTTGCTTTTTTTCACCTATATTAGAACTATGTTTTTTTTTGAATATAGGTAAATATAGGTAAAAATTCGTTGAATCGTGGAGGGTATCCCGCCATTAACCAGCTGCACCAAGAGATACTTTTAGAGGGGCGAAATCTACTCGATCTTTAAGGACAGTGCATTCACTTACCTTGATCACACCGAGAGAAGTTTCCTTTCATCTTGAAAGCTTATTTTCAGTTTCATGGTAGTAATTCTAGTTAGTTTTTCCAACAAACGGTCTCGAGGCTCTAACAACTTTGGTGATGTGGTAGTGTCGGACGATCCCATCACTTTGGATAACGACCTTCTCTCTCACCTTGCATTGGATGTACTTGTACGGGTGCCATTGAGATTTTTTTAATAGTCAATAATTGATCATCTTCATGTCTATTTCAATACTCGTATTCATATCCAATGTGTGGTGGTGTGCTTTGTAATTTCTAGAGAAAAATTGCAAAATAGACTGTTTTTGCTAATTATTTAGCAAAATAGACCATTTTGCTAAATAATTAGCAAAATAGACTTCTTTTTGGCCAACAGGCCAAAAAGAGGTCTATTTTACAAAACAGTTCAGAAAACATACGGGACTAGTAGTCCCGTATGTTTTAATCACGGATTAGTAAAATTTTCTACTCATAAAACATACGGGACTACTAGTCCCGTATGTTTTCTGAGTCACTAATCCGTGATTAGTTGGCTCTAAACATACGGGACTAGTAGTCCCGTATGTTTTCTGAGCCTTGTTTTTTAAAATCGACCTCTTTTTTTCAAAAGAGGTCTATTTTGCTAATTATTTTACAAAGTGGTCTATTTCGCTATGTATTTCATAAAAATGGTCTATTTTGCAAATTTTCCCTAATTTCTATAAATCGTTACTCTGCTGCGGCTGATGTACACGTGACGGTGAGCCGAGCTCGCCCGTGGCTTTACCTCAGAATTGGGCCTTGGGCTTATCGCGGAAGCCGTCTAATAACTCAAAAGTTCAAAAAAGCCTCTATTTGGGTCAAGGCCAGCCCAGGGGAGTGATAGGATAGGGGGGAGGATAAGGTGAAGAAAAAAGCCTGTGTTACTTCACTCGGTTGGATATTGGCGTCGGAAGAGGGAGGGAGGTGGGGGGGAGCGGTAGAGTCGACGCACATGGCCTCTTCTTCTTTGAGCCTGAACATGATGATGAGCACCGCTCGGTTGTTTTCTTCTTCACCGCCGCCGCCGCCTCGGTTCCCATCCTCCAAATCCTTATTCTCTTCTTCTTCTTCCAAGCTCTCCTTTCCTCCCAAATTAGACTTCCGCTTGCCGTCGCCCATAAGGCGTCGGCGCGTGAAGAGAGTCGACGGAGAATCGCTGGGGTTCGGACCCTCCGCCCCGTCGAGGCCCAACTCGCGCCGGGGGGGACCCAAAAGCCGAAGATGTGTTTGCCGTTGTAATGGTGACGTTTCTTAACCCGTTATCGCTAAAATTATAACACAAACACACGCTTGGAAACTATCTGAAGATGTGTTTGCCGTTGTAATGGTGACATTTTTTTTTTTTTTTGCCCTCTTAAATTTGATAAATTCTGACTATGCCGTTATCGTTAATTAATCTTTCATTAAGTAAATATAACCCCTTAAATAATTATAATTATCAGTATTTAAAAATAATAAAGTAAAATAATTTATATAATAAGCATACACAATTATTAGTAGTAACCAATTAAACTGTTATAATAATTGTTTATGAATTATAATCAATAAATAAATAATAGTATAAATAGAATAGTATATTGCTAAATACTATAAAGAATTATACTATAATTCAATGAGCAATAAAATAAATAGAATAAATTTTGAACGGCATAAATAGTGTAGTTATTTTAATAATATCACATAAATTACGAATTACACTATTTATGTAGTATTATACTATTAAATAAATTAAGTAAATAATTAATATTATTTTTATAGTATTTTCTCAAAGATTATTATATGATACTGAATAATTTGTACTTGGTAACGATTGAAACTAACCTTTTTACAAAAAACTTATTTAATATTAATAATAGTACTATTAATTATTAATTGTAGTATAATAAAAGTTTATAAAATATCTATAGTACTAAATCTTTAAGAGCATAATTTAAAAAAATTAAATTAGATAAATTTTTTATAGTATATAGATAGTATAATTAGTTTAATAGTGTTACTTGAACTAAGAATTATAATATTAAATAAGGTAAATTACAGTAAACCCCCATGAACTTTCAACATTTTGCAGTAAATAGACCATGTGAACTTTAGAAATTACACTAAACCTCCAATAACTTTCGTAGAAATCCCCCAATGTCTTTTAGGTAAGTTACACCAAACCCCCAATAAATCTCAAAATGGCTTTTTATGCCATTTTTTGGTTCTAATTTATAGGGTTTATCTGTAAAATTTAGAAAGTTATCGGGGCTCTTCTTTGAAACAGAAAAGTCATTAGGGGCTTAGTGTAATTTTGAAAGTTCATATGGGCTAAACGTTCATAAAAGTTTAGTGTAATTCACCCTATTAAATAAATGTATCGAGAAATAAATATTGCAATATGTTGTAAGTATAAGTGTAACTATTTAGGGGGCATCAGGAAAAAGCTGACAAAATTAATGCAGCTTAGTTAATTTAGAGAGTTAATAACTTTAAAGTTTTAGGGACATATTTAAGAGAACATATAGAATTGGTAGTTTTATTTAAGAATAGTTTTAGATTTGGGGACTTATTTAAGAAAAGGTTAACACTGGGCGATCATTATAAGAAAAACATTCAATTACAATAACTACACAATAATAATTTATTTATACATTTTTTAAAGCAATCTTATTATACAATTTTATTTATTAACATGGTTTTACTATTTAGTAAAGAATTCAAAACTTAAAACATGTTCGTTCATGTGCAAAGCGCGTACATTATACTAGTAATAATTAAATAAAGATTCTACCTTTTCTAATTCATGCAGCTCTTTTAAGTAGTTCCATAATTGCTAACCACTTTAATTTTCCTATATTATCTTTCTTATACTGAACTTTTTTTTTGAAAATCTTGAAATTTGATTTTATACGGTTTAGCATCTCAACACATTTGCTTCTCAATTTTGTAATTGTTGATGAATTGCAATCTGTATATAACCTCTTAACTCGAATTTTCCCTTAGGAATAAGTTTTAACTCAATTTGTTGTGAAACAACATTGTACATTGTCGCTTGTTAAGCTTTTAGTCTCCTTTCTAAGCTCAACTTCGCCTTGATCTTTGTGCTTTCTCGCAGTTTGGTTTTGTTTCATGCACAATGTACACACTTCTCCAGCAGAATTTCAAGCTCTTTTGAAATTTAAGCTTTGTTAACATGTTCTCTCCTAATTTTTTCCAATTTTGGGTTATTCATGTTCTCAGTTGTTTGCAACATTGAATTTTGTCTTGACTTTTGTGATCTGCTTCCCCTCTATCAGATAGGGTCCCGACAATACATTGTTTTTCCAGGACGTTTTATCTACACACAGAGGCTGAAAGGCGCTAATGTGAATGATAAGGTATGTGGCTAATACTTTTTTTTTCTTAACTGTGTTTGTGAGCTCCAGTTAAATTTGTCATCTAAGTTTACTGGATGGACAATTGGATATGCTGATTGTTATCTGTTGCTGATCTAGGAATTTGATTATGGGGAAAATGTTGTAATTCAAAGATTGAACTCCGGATATACACTTGTTCTTTGTGAATGCCTATTCTAAAATGAAAGTTGATGTAAAACAGGCCCGCACTGTTCCTTTCATGATTGCTAGATGTTTAGTTTCTGTCTAAGTTACTTGGAAATAAGTTTGGGTATCAGTACAAGTGTGGGTGGGACACAGTAAAGTCCCTAAAATATGGAGTATGGGGACACAACTGTACATACATATATACATATATACATATATACATACATAAACACACATATACATGCATACGTACATGCATATATATTATACATACATATACTTACATACATAACTGAAATTTCTTTCACATTTTCAACTTCTTTTGCTATATTGATTATTATAAATTGGAGACTGCTTGGTTTTTAATAGGCATCCAAATGACCCTTGAAAATCTTAGTTTTGAACTTTGGAATGGGTCGAATCATATCTAACCAATTCTACCGAGTTTTAAGAAATGGATGTGAAGTGTAGTATATATGTCCAAGAAGTGTATAACAAGTGATCTAGATAAAAACATACTAGTTTTTAGGCCCATACAAAGCACGGATTGTAATTAGAAATCTCTAATCAATATTAATTTTTATGACAATGTATTTAGACCCGTGAAAAGCACAAATTATTGGACACAAGAACATTTCCAATGACTTGAGAGGTTGAGGGATTTATTTCAAAACATGAAAAAGTAAATAGATAATATCGAAAAATTCCTTGCGAAGCTATAATAACTATAATCTGACGGAAAATTCCTTGTGAAACTACAATAACCATGATCTGACTAAACACGATGCAACAAAAATCACTATCATGAATAAAACTACAATCTCCTCTAAACATCTAATAACAAAATATCAAACTATGATACCTCACAAAAGTTAGGTGATTAAACAATAATCAAAAGCAATCATGAACAATATTGACCTTCCACAAGCTATTAAATTTAACCTTACAAATAACTCATGAACCCAAATACTCAAAGATCTAAGCAAGACAATAGAGATTTTATAGTCACCAACAATCACAGATAAGGAAAAAAAAATCTGAAATAGAGAGAAAAACTCTGAAATAGAATAAATATGGAAAAGTAATTGTATGTCTTTACAATACAATAAAGATAGTGAAAGCAATTTTGTCTTGAACTACTATATGAATTTCCCACTAGTTGTATAATTGGTAAGGACACTGATGTACGAATTTTTAGGGATCATACCATGTCCTGCCAAAGTTCTAACACCATGAAGGAACACTCTAAAATTATTTAATATTTCTTTATGAGCTGGCCCTGCATGAAGCATAAACATTTCATAATTCACTTATATAATTCACGTATATCATTAGACAAATACACATTCTGCCATTACAAGTTAAGTTTATTGAATCTTAAGTCGACCTTCCCAAAGGTATAAAGTTTTGAATGCCAATAAATGCAAGGTGAGTGGTGGGATATAGTGCTATTAAAGGATAGTCCTGAGAGGGAATAACATTTTAGTTTTGATGGACACTTTAAAGTAATCTTAGAATGAAGATAGTACAAATTGGGGGGGCCATGTGCGTATGAGTTAAATATGCTTTTAATTTCATATTATTGTGCTTGAAATCAATACCAAGTAGTCCTTTACATTAGAAACCTGATACATGGATGGTTTCAATTCTAACCTGATACATGAATACCAAACAGTGGTTTACTTATCTGAAATTAAAGACTCCATAAAGTGTGAGGATTGAAGATATAACTATAATAAGCTTAATTTGTGCATCTTGATCCTTAATTACAAAAAATAAGGAAGTACATAAAATTCAGTCGTGTCTCTTAGTATTACACAATGAAATATGAGTGGATCAGCCATGTGCGTCAAATATGACCAATCTATCTTTAGTAAGTACTTAACTGAAGCTCTTTTTTGATTTTTCACATTACGAATTCGTTGAGGATTAAAAAATATCAATGATCATCTCAATATGTGCACAAAAATGGATCACAGTCACAACCTTCGGTAATTCTAGTATTTCAAAAAGATCAGCAATCATATCCTAGATAACAAGATCTGCTATATTTAAATTTTAGGATATAATAAGACATCATGTACGAGATGTAATATATAATATTTCAAAAATACTCAAAATAAGCAAAATTGCCCTTGTTGAAACAAAAAACTTAAAATGGAGCTTAATCAAGATAAATTTACTAAAAACCTAGTAAAATCACATGATAAAATTTACGACTTTAATTGAAATCTTTTTAAACATAAGACAAATAAGAAAAGAGCATGACATACAAAACATAGACTAACATATTTTTTATTGTCTCCTTACTTATATTGTTGTAAAACCGTTAATTTTACAATCACATGTTACTTGAGTAACTACAACCCATTTTGCCTAATTTTTTCTTTTGTATACAATCCAAAACATATAAATCAAGTTGAAAGGAGTGGATTGAGTAATTTGATAGCATATAATGTAATTTTGAAGGCGCTACCTTAGGTTGAATCTAAGGTGCATACACACACGCACACACATATATATATGCCAAAAACATATATATGTGTGTGTATGGGTATCCTATGTAGTGTCTATTCAATATGCCAAAAAACTAACTTTTTCCTCACTTTTCCCAAATTCAAAAAAACTGAAATTTGGTAAGAAAAGTTTGTTTCTTGCTCAATTTTGCTTTCCCGTCAACTATTTCACGCTTTGGTGTATTGAATAGAACTTCATGTGATCAAGGTTGAAAAAGGTGAAACTTTAGGATAATAAAGTGCAGATAAACCTTTTACTTCCTACACTTCTGCCAATCTTTATAGAATGCTCTCTTTGCTGAAGTTATTTTTTGAACTTTTTCATTTTTTGAACAAAAGTCTTTTTAGCAGACTATATATTGCTATATATTGCCCTTAGATTCTTCATTCTTGAAGGATTTCTTTAGCCACCTTCTTGATACCTATCATTCACAAATGTTGTTGATGTAGGGGTGCATTCGGTCTAGATACAGCTCGGATATGATACTTACCATATCTATATCCGCTTACCCATCTCGGATACGGTTCAGATGTTTTACTACAAAACCATATCTGTAACCATATCCAATCGGTTATAGATTTGAGTGATCATATCCGTATATCGGTTATAGGTTTGAGTGATCATATCCGCATCCTAATGGATACGGTTGTATCCTAATGGATATGGTTATGAATATTTCTTCAGATATGGATACGGTTGAGGACCCTATGCAGGACAACATTAACCCTTCGTCAAATGCGATTAGGATTTTATAGATTCTTTACTTTTTTCGGTAGGATTTTATTTTATATGTAATGTTCTTTTTAGTTAGGATTTCTTTAAGATTTGATGTTGAGATATCTTTCTAATTTAGTTAGGATTTTATGTGATTGTATCTTTTACTTTCGTTAGGTTTTGATTTGATTAGAATTTTATTTCCTTAAGTGTTTAGATGCTTTCTTTTCCTATAAATAAGATAAGATGTGTAATCCTCCATGATGGATAGACCTTGATTAATAAAATTTGAGTTTTGAAAACTCTCCAAAAGCATTGGAATTGCTTGTGTATGGTATGTGAAGTGGTGTGGGTGTGAAGCCTATTGTTCGGCTGTGAAGTTATCCTAGACCTCCAATTATAATACACCTTAAGTAAAACCCACTTCGCAAACATCTTAGCCATCTAGCCACTCATAAGAACCCCCACATCCAACTCAATTGAAAATGCCCAAAAAAAATCCCTAATATTCCCAAAATGAGTTTACTGTTAAAGGGTGAACAACAATACTGTTACTATTCATTGATGAACAACGTCACTATTAATGTTGGTCGATGAGCAGTACTTATTTACTGTTTAGTGCCTCCTCGATGTTGTCCATGTTCGCTAGTTGTACCACGCTGTTCAATAAGTTTCCAACGAAAGTTATCGTTAGTCCGAAGTCATGTTCAGATCGAAGCCCTCCGCCCACTCCCCGTCACTTGTCTTCTTAATTAGCAAGGAATAGTTGTGTAAATCTAATTTGGGTGTTTTGATCCCTTGAGTAATACCACTTAAGTGAATTGTCTAAGGAGTTGAGTTGTGTTATAGGCTAAGTGACAAGGGTATCGTTGCGAGTGCAGGTACAAAACATGACACAACAAATTTATAAAATGTAGGGTACATGGACATAGCTACACATATGTATGTACATTAACAATTTTTGTTAGGTCAATATTATTTTTTTCATTTCACGTGCTCACTGTTTTAAAAAGCCTCCCCGCCTAGTCCGCCTAGGCGTACGCCTACAAATAGGCGGTACCTAGGCCGCCTAACTAGCGCATAGCGTCTGGCGATATCTAAGCTGCTGGTCTAGGTTTTGGGAGTGATTAGGGGAGCTTGTCTTCTTATGTGGACGGTACTTTTTAGTCCTTAATCGTGATTTTCTGTGTTGCAGCCCACACGTCCTCCAAACTCCTTCAAACTCCTTTAACCTCCAAAAATGAACATCTCCACTATCTCCTGCGAACTTTAGCAAAACCTCCTCGACCATCACTTGAATGAAGAAAGAAATCCGCCTAGACACCAATCCGACACCTAAGCTTTTTATAACATTAACATTTATTATAAATTATTATAATTAAAAAATAAAAAGGAAAATATCCTAGACTCCGGGCCTCGGGTCCAACGCCTAGGACTCCTAGCGCTCTCTATAACATTCTTAGTTATTATTTTGGCTATTTAGTATTGAAGTATGCATGGTTCATTATGAAGCTAAGATTGCTATCTATTTGTTTGGCAAATTTATATGAATTTAATGCATATTTTTGTCGATTATTATAATTAAATAATTTAAAAAATAGCCAAGCACGTAGGCGTTTACGCTTTAGGCGTTGGCTCAAACGCTTAGTCCACCTAGCCTTCTGAAACATTGCACGTGCTATTAACTAAAATTCCTGTAACATTTATATGCTTCTTTCAAAATATATATCTATAAATTAGAAAATTACTCATTTTTTTAACTCGATATCCAAAAGAGCCTTTATAATCATACTTTTAAATCGGATACGGACTGAAACAACCAGAATATGTCCCACAAATTTCAAGAATTGCATATAAAGTGTAGGATATAGGCCCATGTAGTATATGTCAAGTATTTTAATTAAAACATGTATTAAAAAATTGAGTACACATTTGAATAATTGTATGTAAGGAGTGTCCATTGAAGTTTCGGTGTTAGGTACACTGGAATGACACGGATACAAATAGTTAGTACCCATTCATCATAGGTTATAGGGTTTTTACCTTTGTCCTCCTGTAGTTGGCATGCATCAGCAGGATAATAGTGGTCATTCATTGGTCTAAAGAAATCTATATTTAATTATAGTGTATATTGTAGTCTCATTTTTATGGTGAACTTAATCTGCTTAATATCTGAAACGCTTAATCAAGTTCTCACTTCCCTCGCAGATAATCTTGAGCAAAGTCTTGCTTGTTGGAACTAGAACAAAAGCATATATTGGACAGCCCGTAGTAACTAATGCTGCAGTACATGCTGTGGTTGAAGAGCAGGTATCATTCGTCATTGTTTACTGTGGTTTAAGATGCAAAAACCCTCTTAGAGTTTAGTTTCCTCGAATTTCTGTGTAGGGACTGGACAAAAAAGTGATCGTTTTCAAGTACAAGAAGAAAAAGAACTACCGGAGGAACATAGGTCATAGGCAGGTAGACCACTGACTGGTTTGCTTCTCTTTTCCTGCTTTTCTTTTCTTCTCTCTTTCTGTTGGTTTTTGTGTGTGGGTGTGGGTGTGTGGTTTTGGGTGGGGGGAAGGATGGTTGCAACATTCATTGATGTTGATCTTTTGCAGCCAAACACAAGGATCAGGATAACTGGCATCTCCGGTTACGAGGATTTTCCAGCTGAAACAATGTCTGAAAAAATTCTTGCATAGATGGAGGAGTCTGCTTATCGTTGGGGTTCGTGTAATGCATGCGGAGCTGGATAACTTAAAACGTGCGATGTAGGTGAAGTTTTGTAAAGTTCATCCAGTTACAGGCTCTGTGTAGATGATTTTCCATTGAGATCTTGGCCAATTTACTCTTTAACCTTTTTCCATGGTGCTATCAATCTATCAAATGTTTATTTTTGTTTGAAATTCAGAACCTATCTACCTATCTGTTTGGATGAAGTTTTGCATCTTTGATTTGAATGTTCAAAGTTTCCGGCACATTTAATAATCATTTATTTAGACAGACGTTTTTTACTTCATCTTATTTAGGCTGGGGGGGCTCAAAAGAGCCTGAAAGACATAAACACCCACTTGATTTGGATCCAAATTATTTAACCATTTTCCCTTCACCGTCCCAATGTAGCACTAAACTTGCTCCTAAACACCCACCAGGTATTCAAACCGGACGTCCGATATTTGTTTAAATACCGTCCGTACCTTGACCTGCATACAAAATAGTGCAATTTATTGCATCACACTCCAAAGCCTGTACTTACGACTCCAGGGCATAAACAATAGCTTTTCTTCAATAAATTTGTTGTTCACAATGGTTTGGACGCTTGTCATTTTGTCGTCATTAATGGAACACAAAATTTGGAACAAGAACAAAAAGAATCAAACTATGTAATTTCTGTATGACCTTGAAAAGTATAAACAGGTCAAGCAAGTTCTAAGGCGTACACGCGCACACACACTCACACATATATATACATGTAGGTAGGTAGGTATGTATGTATGTATTAAAGTATACACATACCTAAATCTTCCTTTTAACTGTAAATGCACATAAGTTACATTATATTAAGCATATCCACAGGTTATTAATTAAGTGAATGAAAAAAAAGATTCAGTAATGATTAAAACTTTATTACTTGTAAACAGTTTTGGATATGTTTAAAAGCTAATATTTCTATGGCGATGATGCATCATATGGCTCTGTTGCACAATTAAGTTAAGGTATACTTGGTATTGTTTGGGCCAAGGATAGTCGGGAAAATGATCGTCTTTGTAGAGTTGTATGAGCTTTAGGGTTCAAATTTGAAAGAAAAAGAAATTAGCTTGTAACCTGATGATCTGGGTTTCCCATTTTCCCATTGTTACTCACCTTGTCATACATTTCTCTCACAACATGCTTGTGTGCCTTGGTTGATCTTTAGGGTTGCATCATAAAATTTTGGCAGCGTACGTGCAATCTTATTAATTTTTTTCGCTTTTTTTTTTTTTTTTTTTTGTTGCCCTATTGAAGGAAGATAGCTTTGTATGTTCTTGAGCAAAATTAGTGTTTGCCTGTTTAGAGTAGTTTACTCTTCTTTATCTGGGGGGGTTTGAAGTGCTAATCTTTGGTTGCTTTGATCTTCTCCATTCGTTTTTACCTGATGCTGCTGATTGCTAAAATGGTCACTCCATTTGCTCGGAAAGTCCACAAAGTAAACAGATTACCAGGGTTAAAATTTTATTTTTACCCCTCTAGATTCTCTAGGCTAGCAAATTCAAGTTTTCATTAGATAAACAGTAGTTAGTGGAGTGTTTTCTGTGGAGAATCATGTTCCTGTTTTATCGTATCAAACCCGTTAACAATACCATTTGTTACTCTAGCGCGTATATTAGATCACTCACACTGAGTTGCTGTAATCAGACACAGAAAAAAACTTGTTTAATTCTTTTGTAGAGCTCATTTAAATTCTTCCATTTTTAAAAAAAAAAGTTTATTGGTGCTTGATTATTGATTCTACTCTAATTAGAAATGCTTATAGATGATGGTGGCTGTGCTAAATTGCCTGTGTGTAGCAAATTGATTTCAGATAATCTCTCTCAGGGCTTTATAGTCGTAGACAGAGATTTTGTGGTAACGTACAATCTTTCAGGGGATTATATGTGAAGCAGGGACTTTTACATACAGCATGAAGATAGACTTCTTGTTTTTCTCATCCAACATGTCGTGGCGGTTGACGTTCTTGATTTCCTGTCAGTTTCTGCTCGTGGCTGTTAATTTTATTGATGCAATAGTAGTTGATACCCAACCAGACTATAAAATGGCTTCAGTGGTAAAAGCTTAAAAAACATGCTCCCTATTTGAAGAGCCACTCTTTCTGCATTTCTGAATTTATAATAATATTTAATTGGACCATTCGCCCGATGCGCACATTTGATTGGTTCAGAGGCGTGGCTGACAATTTAGGGGCCTGGTTCTAAATTTCAATCGGGGCCTCTTACTTAATCTTCAGAAGAAACTAATAATTGATTTAATTTTATAATACTGGGTTCAAAAAAATGATTTAATACTACCCCATCGACTAAAAAGCTATTTAGCCAAAATGTTTAAGCATTTTCTGATAAAAATTGAATTAACCACAAATAACAAGAGAACGAGCTTACCACTAAGATCTGGAACAACACTAGTGGAAGTAAGGGCACGACGTACAGAGGGCCTAGCTTCTGCAATCTTGATGGAAAACCTTCTACTTGTTTCAAAGAAAATAATTAAAATTTGATGAAATAAATTAAAATAATTAAAAGGGAGATAATTGAAATTAGGGATATATACCTATTACCTAATATCTCACTGCCTCAACATCAGAAAGAGGAGAATGAAGCTTTTCTACAAGAAATTAAATCTTTAATTCTTGATGAGGTGCTGAGCAGCTGAATCTTTTCTACGAGAGGGAAGTCGAATTTCGCCCTAATTTGATGAGATCTGGTCGCCGCATCTTCACAAACCAAATAACACCATAAAAACCCACTAATGTCGCCCGACTCCTAATTTGATGAGCTCCGATCTATGATACTGTGCCCGACCCCGAAACTCGACGACGATGACGACGATGACGACGAGGAGGCAAGTAAAAGTTTTTTTTTATTTGTTTGTTGTTTTTGCTAAAAAGAGGGGAAAGGCGCCAGTCACTGATCTATGAGTGAAAAATCGAAGAAAAAGGAAAAAGATAAAACCCTAAATTGATTTAATTGCGGAAGCGGAAAGGGCGATGGGGAAGCGGAAAGGACGTCTTCGAGGAAAATTGACGTAAGTTTACATTTTGCCTCTGGATTAGGGCCTGTTTGTTTGCACGGAAGTAATTGTGAAGTAGCTCAAGTAAAAGAAGTAAAAGCTACTTCTGTTATTTCCAAGCAAAAAAAGTATGTTTGGTTCTCTGAAAAACTTACTTCCAATACTTCTCTAAATGCTTATGTGGCGCTTACGTGTCATCCTTACTTTCAAAATATTTTTCCAATCCTCAATACTCAGAAGTAGCTCGGAAGTAGTTGAAATGCATATTAATTAGGGCATAAATAATTTTTTTATTAATATTTCCTTTATTAGTTACTTCTAACAACTTTTCATTGATAAAATTACTTCCTAGTAATATTTTCAAATGTTATCCAAATAAAAAAAGTAAATGAAGAGGAAGAAGTTCTACTTCTATTACTTCTAAAAATATACGAAACAAACAAAAAAATGCTATTTCCACTACTTCCTACTTCATAGCTTTGAAAGTTACTTCTATAATCTACTTCTTACTTCTAATACTTTCATTATCCAAACGGGCCCTTAGTTGCTTATTATTTTTGATGGACTTAAAAAAAAGTTGTTCTTCTGATTATCCCTGGTGTTGATTTTTATATTCTTTTAATTTTTATTTTTGATTTTTGGTTTGTTTGGGCCGTTGTTGTAACAATTTTGTTTACCATGATTCTCCTGTTTCTTGACGATCTTAAAACAGTTTTATTTTGAATCTAAAAAAATGCAAGGTACTACTTTATTCTAATATTTCTAAGTTTTCAAGGGGAGTTATCCGTAATTAGAAGGTCAAACAAACAACAGAATAAAAAAGATTTGGAATTTGTTTTTTCTTGCGCTAGTGTGACGTGACGTTGCATTTCATGGAAACTCCCCTTCTTGAATTTCCATGTGAACCAAGTAATCCCAGGGCTGTTTGGTTTACCTATTTTATGAAAAAAATTTGAGAAAATATCTGATAATGATGTTATCGTAAATAATAGATTTCTGTAAATTTCTATAAACTGTGTTTGATTTCTAAAAAAATTATAGAAATATTTTTTATAAAGTAAGGAAAAGTGTACTATTTTACAAAAATTAACTTCCTCTCTAAATGGGCGGAAATTATAAGAAAATCTGACGCATATATTAAAATTTTAATTAAGTACAACAGTACCATCCTCATGTGATTTCTCATAGACACTATTAGTAAGCTATTTTCTATAAAGTGATATCCAACCAAACAAAAGAAAAAGAAAATAACATATTTTCTATAAAATTTAGAACTTTTTCATATTTTGAACCAAACAAAGAAATAGTAAAAAAAATATATGGTACTCTTTAAGTTCTATAAAATTTTCTTATAAATTTTATAAAAATACAAGGAAATTAAAATTTGAGTACTTTTTTCCCTCTTTTTTATAGAAATTGAACCAAACAGCTTTCTTAAAGTAAACATGTGAGGCTCGTGAGCCTCGATTGCTCCTCAAATTGTTGTTTCTGGCCATGGCTAGAACTATAAGAGTCTCCTAACAGAATACAAGGAAATTTGAGATGAAAGAGATGAAGAGAGTTGAGAAAGAGAGAGTTTAGAGATAGAAGATAAGAGTAAGTTGAAAGAAGAACAACTAATTTCATTCATAATCCTATTCAGAGTTACAACTTCTCCTTTTATACAACACTTGTCAAAATTAAGAGCAGAAACGTGCACCAAACGTGCACACACAGTAACAACTCTTAACCGAAACAGTTAATTCTGTTCTCAACTAACTAACAGTATTTATTACAAACTAAAGCATTGCATAACAACTCCAGGTCTTGTGCAGCACTTCAACTCTCGTCTCCAGCTTCCACCCTCCCATCCTTTACAGGTTCACTTCCTGTTTCCTGTTTTCAGCTTGGATGGCCAAGTCTTCGGCTTCCCAAGTCTCCGCTTCCTTCTCTATTAAATGATTCACTTCATGCTGACTTCCAGCACCTGACAAAACATCACCAAGGGGAAAACGTCTCTGAATCATTCGCATGTGAGCGGGCGTCGGGCGACACGATTCTCAACCAAAAATCGATGGGTATAAATTGAATATTTATCTCCTTTAGCCAACCCATTGCTGGTTGGAAACCGCTGACTTCCAGCACCTGACAAATCCCTCCCACTTAAATTTGACCTTGTCTCAAGGTCAAAAGCAGGAAATCTCTTAACCAAGTCCCAATATGGTTCCCAAGTAGAATCTAAAGAATTGCGTTGCTTCCATTTGATGAGAACTTCAGACACTAATTTGTTTCCCTTAATGACTGACCTCTTATCCAAGATTGCTTCAGGTTCATCAACAATTCCTGCCACATAGTTAGGAAAATCAATCTGAATAACAACGTCAGTTCCAACCCTTTTCTTCAATTGGGACACATGGAAAACTGGGTGGATCTTTGCATGATCAGGTAAATCCAATCTATAGGCAACTTCTCCAATCTTCTCTAGAACCTGGTAAGGTCCATAAAATTTAGGAGAAAGCTTTTGAGTTCTGTATGAAGACATACTGATTTGTCGATATGGTTGAAGTTTAAGGAAGACCCAGTCTCCCACCTCAAAGCTCCTGTAGCTCCTATGTCTATCAGCAAATCTCTTCATTTGAGCAGCTGTAGTCTTCAAGCTGTCTTTAATGAATTGTAAGGCTATATCTCTTGAAAAGAGAACTTCATCCACTGCCTCCACCTTACAACTCTTTGGAACATATGAAAGCAAAGAAGGAGGAGGTATACCATATACTACTTCAAAGGGATTAGAATGTGTAGAGATTTTCCATGTAGTATTATACCAAAATTCATCTAGGGACAGCCACTTACTCCACTCCTTAGGTTTGTGACAGCAAAAGCATCTCAAGTAACTCTCCAGATTTTTGTTAGTAACCTCAGTCTGCCCATCAGTTTGTGGGTGATAAGTTGAACTAAATTTTAGTTGGCTTCCTTGTAGTTTAAACAATTCTTTCCAAAACAAACTTGTAAACAAAGAATCTCTATCACTGACTATAGATTTAGGCATCCCATGCAACTTGAATACTTCTTCAAAGAAAACCTGAGCTACTGACTGAGCAGTGTAGGGGTGTGACAGTGGAAAGAAATGAGCATATTTACATAATCTGTCAACAACTACAAAGATAACAGATTTGTCTCCACTCTTTGGAAGATGGGTAATAAAATCCATGGACAATTCCTCCCAAATATAATCTGGAATAGGGAGTGGCTGTAATAGTCCTGGGGATGCTATATTCTCCCCTTTTGCCCTTTGACACACATCACAAGCCTGTACATACCCTTGAACATCTGTCTTCATTCCTTCCCAATAGAAAGACCTTCTCAATCTGTGCAAGGTCCTGATAATTCCAGAGTGGCCTCCTGTAGGACTGTCATGGTGTTCTTTGAGCAAGGATGTTTTAACCTCTTGAGCAGTAGGACTGGTCAGTAGCTTGCCGTTGTAGTAAAACATCCCTTCCTTCTTGTGATATCTGTTAGCCTCTAATTGTCCCCTTTGTAACTTGTTATAAATCTCTGTAAAATACTCATCTGTGGAGCACATATGTCTGATTTCATCCAACCACTCACTGTTAATAGCACTAATTGCTGAAGCTTCAATTTCCTGTGGTAGGGTATCTTCTCCCACTTCATATATTCTGGATAAACCATCTGCAGCCTTGTTTAGTCTCCCTGGCTTATATTCTACTCTGTAATCATAACCATGAAGCTTTGCAAGCCATTTATTCTGGACTCCTGTGTGAATTCTCTGTTCAAGTAGATACCTGAGACTTTGATGGTCAGTTCTAATCACAAAATTCCTTCCTAATAAGTACTGCTGCCATCTCTTTGTAGACAGAGTGAGGGCTAGAAGCTCATTCTCATAAGTTGACAGTGTGGTATTCCTTCCCTTTAATGCAAAGCTAAAATAGGATATAGGCCTCTCATTTTGCATCAGCACAACACCAATCCCTGAACCAGAAGCATCACATTCAATGATAAATGTTAAACTAAAATCTGGCATTGCTAGAACTGGAGGCTGGGTCAGAGCAATCTTCAAAGCTTCAAAAGCTTTTTCAGCACTTTCTCCCCAACTGAAGGCTCCCTTATTTAATAACTGTGTTAAGGGCTGAGCTATAATTCCAAAATTCTTGATGAATTTCCTGTAGTACCCTGCTAAGCCTAGGAAGCCTCTCAACCCCTTCAGTGTTTTAGGTTTTGGCCATTCAACAATAGCTTGGATTTTCTTTGGATCAACCCCCACACCCTCCTGAGGCACAACATGCCCCAAGTACTCTATTTGTTTTTGTTCAAAGCTGCATTTAGACATTTTGGTCACCAATTGATGATGGCTCATTATCTGAAATACCCGTCTTAGATGGAACAAGTGATCCTGCCACCCTTTACTATATACCAATATGTCATCAAAGAAAACCGAGATAAATTTCCTGAGGAAATCCTTAAAAATGGTATTCATAAGAGCTTGGAAGGTTGAAGGAGCATTTGTAAGTCCAAAGGGCATGACCATGAACTCAAAGTGGTCACTGTGTGTCCTGAAAGCTGTTTTAAAAATATCTTGTTCACACATTCTTATTTGATGGTAACCAGACTTTAAATCCAGTTTAGTAAAGTATTTTGTTCCATGTAATTCATCCAATAACTCATCTATAACAGGGATTGGAAACTTATCTTTGATTGTAGCCTGGTTCAATGACCTATAATCTATGCATATTCTCCAACTTCCATCAGATTTTTTGACCATAACTACAGGTGAAGAGAAAGGGCTGTTACTGGGTCTGATAATCCCCTTCTTGAGCATATCTTCCACCTGTTTCTCAATCTCATCTTTTAGAAAGTGTGCATGCCTATATGGTCTAATGCAGATTGGTTTGGTACCCTTCTCAAGTGGAATTTTGTGATCTATACTTCTACTTGGAGGGAGGTGAGGTAGTTCTTGGAAGACAAGTTTAAATTCCTTTACCAAATTTAACATGTCTGCAGGCAGCTCCTCTTGTATTTCCTCTGTGATGCATGTTTGTAGGTCTATACTACATAACTGAATTAAAAATCCTTGCTTTTGTTCCCTGAATGTCTTGTAAATGGCCTTGCTGTCCACCAGCTGCAATTCCCCTGGAAGTACCCCCTACAGTGTTCTTTTGATCCCATCACTCACAAATGTTACCTGCAATTTAAAATTCAGAGTAATGTCTTCAAGAGTTTTCATCCAATCAGCTCCTAAGACAATCTGGCTTCCCCCATGGGCATCACTAACAAATCAACCTGGATCTTTACCCATTGACATTCTAAGGAAACTTCTTGGCACACTCCTCCACCTTTGATCAATTCTCCACTGGCTACTAAGACATCAAAATTATTAGATTCAGTTACTACCAGTCCTAAATCCTTTACCAGTTTAGAGTTTATGAAGTTGTGGGTTGATCCAGAATCTATTAGAATGCTAACAGCTTGATTCTTGTAGTATCCCACCACCCTAATGGTGTGAGAGGCATTAATACCACTGAGTGCTTGTACTGATATAGAAGGTGCTCCCTTCACCAAACTCTCAGCTAACTCTATGGCTATATTTTCCTCTCCTTCTTCACCATCATCAACTTCATTCTCCTCTGAATTCCCTTGTAAAAATCCTTCTAAGAGAAACAATTACTTTCCTTTGCATTGATGTCCTCTAAACCACTTTTCATCACAAGTAAAGCATAGGTTCTGGCTCCTCCTCTTTTGTATTTCTTCAGGAGTTAGCTTCTTGAATTGGAAAGGAGGTTTGGGGTTCTCTTTCACAGGAAGATATGGAGATGAATTAGTTGGTTGTATTCCTGTATTTGAAGTATTCCAATTCCCTCTTGGTTTCCTTTCATTTTTAAGTTTCTCCTCAAACAATTTTGCTAAAGATATTGCTCCTTTCAATGAGGAAGGTTTGGAGGCTGTTACTTCATATCTTAACTCCTCTTTAAGCCCTCCTATAAATTTTTCCAAGATATGTCTCCTAGAGGGTTGATCATCTAGTAGACTCAAAGTTTGTTCAAACCTTCCTAGATAATCTCTGACTGTGGTAGTTTGTCTCAGGGTTGAAAAAACATCATAGGGTCTAGAGAGCTCACTTGGTCCAAATCTGGTAATAATTTCTTCCTTAAAAACTTCCCACTGACAGAAATCTTCAAGATTCCTAGCAAGCCACCTATACCATTGCAATGCCTCTTCTCTCAAATAGAAAGAACAAACATTAACCCATTCATCACTCTTAATGTCATAATACTCAAAAATCTGTTCAGTTTGCTCTAACCAGGCTATGATATTTTCATTTCCAGAAAAAGAAGGAAAATCCAAACGTAGAGACTTAGGTTGAACCAACTTTTGATTACTGAAAAAAGAATTCTTATGGGAGTTATTACCAAGACGAAAAGCTGGTTGGAGTTCACCATTGGAATCTACTCCTCTGAATGGTGGAAGAGTTCTTGGTGTCTGATCTGGATCCTGTCTGTTCATTTCCCTGGTGCCTGGTCCCAAAAGACATGTGTCATTCCTTGGATCTGAGCTCAACACTCTTCGTTCATCTCTAACTCCTAATCTTGGAACTTCTTGACTTTGCTCCCTTGATTTCCTGAATTCTTGGGCAAAATTCTGGAACTGAGAAGATATTTGAGAGGATATTTGAGATGATAACTGAGAAGTTAATTGAGAAGACAATTCAGCAGTCAATTGAGAAGATAATCCTTCTATCTTTACTGATAGTTGTTTAGCAACGAAACTTTGTTGAATAATTGCTTCTTCCACCTTAACCAACCTCTCTTCTGCAGTTGCTTCTTCTTGAATTATCTCCTCAGGGTTGCCCATGACGTTGTCGGCGATAGCTTCAGACTCTAGCCATAGTTGCGCTGATACCAATTGTGAGGCTCGTGAGCCTCGATTGCTCCTCAAATTGCTGTTTCTGGCCATGACTGGAACTATAAGAGTCTCAGAACAGAATACAAGGAAATTTGAGATGAAAGAGAGGAAGAGAGTCGAGAAAGAGAGAGTTTAGAGATAGAAGATAAGAGTAAGTTGAGAGAAGAACAACTAATTTCATTCATAATCCTATTCAGAGTTACAACTTCTCCTTTTATACAACACTTGTCAAAATTAAGAAAGAACAGAAACGTGCACCAAACGTGCACACACAGTAACAACTCTCAACCGAAACAGTTAATTATGTTCTCAACTAACTAACAATATTTATTACAAACTAAAGCATTGCATAACAACTCCAGGTCTTGTGCAGCACTTCAACTCTCGTCTCCAGCTTCCACCCTCCCATCCTTTACAGGTTCACTTCCTGTTTCCTGTTTTCAGCTTGGATGGCCAAGTCTTCGGCTTCCCAAGTCTCCGCTTCCTTCTCTATTAAATGATTCACTTCATGCTGACTTCCAGCACCTGACAAAACATCACCAAGGGGAAAACGTCTCTGAATCATTCGCATGTGAGCGGGCGTCGGGCGACACGATTCTCAACCAAAAATCGATGGGTATAAATTGAATATTTATCTCCTTTAGCCAACCCATTGCTGGTTGGAAACCATCTCTGTTCACATATAATTTACAAGTAAGTATGTTTAGAAATAACCTTGAGACAAAGGCTTGGAATTGTACAAATTTCTTGTAAGCACATCGGGGAATTATAATTTATCTGCAGACTGATCCACTCAGTACAGCTTCACATCCAGCACATTAGGAGAGCCATACTTCATTATAATCATGACCATTATTTTGGATTATTTTTATTTTTTAAATAATCATTATTTTAGAATGTTAATTCCCAAAAATAACCAAAAAAGAATTATCCAACGAATAATGGAATTCCTATAAGCTGTAATGTTAAGATAAGGGAAAATTGTGTCAATGCCTCAAAAGTAATAACTTCATGTGACCTGGCTCCTCCATTTTTTTCCATTGTGGTTTAGCCCAAAAAATATCACATCATGTGATTCAGCCCTTTTTTATGTGATTCAGCCATTTACTCTATTCCAACTAAGCACAAAGAGAGAGAGCCAAACATAAAAGTAAAAAACACCCTTATTTCCTCATCTCTCTTCCTTCTCTCTAGATCTAAGTCTGATCCTCTTCTCATATCCTCCTCTCTCCTAACCTATTTCCTTCCTCCTCTGTCTCTTCCTCCTTTTTCTCTCAGACACCGACATCGTGCTTCGCTACCGTCGACCTTGCGTGCACGCTCCGACCATATTGTTCGATCATTTTTTTCCCATTAATTTTCCCGATCTCTCTTTCTTCTTTCTTTCCCCCCAAAACTAAAAAAATCCTAATTTTTCCCGACATTGAAGGTGAAAGAGGTGGCGAAGAACAAGGCGGAGGAGGCAGTGCAGGAGGAGGACGAGGAGGAGCTCGAGGCCGTCGCAAGTTCCACAAAAACTCATTTTAAGTTTAATTTAATTCATTTTAAGTCAAATTTAAATCATGTTAAGTCTAATTCAACTTGTTTTAAGTTTAAAAACAAGTTAAATTAGACTTAACATGAATCATGTTACGTCTCATTTAAATTATTTTAAGTCTAATTTCTAGCTAAGTCTAATTTTATTCGTGTTAAGTCCAGTTTGGTTCGTGTTAAGTCTAATTTGATTCGTGTTAAGTCTAATTTAATTTATGTTAAACCCAATTTAAATCATGTTAAGTCTAATTCAACTTGTTATAAGTCTATAAATAAGTTAAATTAGACTTAACATAAATCATGTTAATTTTAAGTCTAATTTCTAGTTAAGTCCAATTTGATTCATGTTAAGTTCAATTTGATTCATGTCATGTTAAGTCGAATTTGATTTATGTTAAGTCCAATTTGATTTATGTTAAGTATAATTTAATTCATTTTAAGTCAAATTTAAATCATGTTAAGTCTGATTCAACTTGCTTTAAGTCCAAAAATAAGTTAAATTAGACTAACATGAATCATGTTAAGTCTAATTCAACTTATTTTAAGTCTAATTTCTAGTTAAGTCCAATTTGATTCATGTTAAGTCCAATTTGGTTCATGTCATGTTAAGCCCAATTTGATTTATATTAAGTCAAATTTGATTTATGTTAAGTCTAATTTAACTCATTTTAAGTCTGTTTTAAAAAAAACCAATAGTTTGGATGTTTTGTGAAATTTGTAATTTCTATTTGAACATTGTGGAAAGATGAAAGATTTAAAGATATACCCGCTAAATGTGATTTTTTTTTACAACTGTTTATGTTAAGTTCACGTCCAATATGGAATATTAAGTCTAATGAGTTAGAAGCAAAGTCTGAGGGCATGTTAAGTCTATTTGGTTGAATGATAAGTCCAATAGCTTGTATGTTAAAACTATTAGGTTGAATAATAAATCTAATTTGTTGAATATTAGATATAATGAATTATGCGTTAAGTCCAGTTTGGTTCGTGTTAAATCTAATTCAACTTATTTTTAGACTTAAAACAAGTTGAATTAGACTTAACATGATTTAAATTAGACTTAAAAGAAACTAAATTAGAGTTAACATAAATTAAATTGGACTTAACTTAACATGAATCAAATTGGACTTAATTAGAAATTAGACTAAAATGAGTTGAATTAGACTTAACATGATTCATGTTAAGTCTAATTAACTTGTTTTTAGACTTAAAACAAGTTGAATTTGACTTAACATGATTTAAATTAAATTTAAAAGGAATTAAATTAGACTTAACATAAATTAAATTGGATTTAACATAAATTAAATTGGACTTAACACGACATGAATCAAATTGGACTTAACATGAATCAAATTGGACTTAACTAGAAATTAGACTTAAAATAAGTTGAATTAGACTTAACGAGATTCATATTAAGTCTAATTTAACTTGTTTTTATACTTAAAACAAGTTGAATTAGTCTTAACATGATTTAAGTTGAACTTAAAATGAATTAAATTAGACTTAACATGAATTAAATTAGACTTAACATGAACCAAACTAGACTTAGACTTAACATGATTTAAGTTGAACTTAAAATGAATTAAATTAGACTTAAAAATGAATTAAATTAGACTTAACATGAACCAAACTAGACTTAATTAGAAATTAGATTTAAAATAATTTGAATTAGACTTAACATGATTCGTGTTAAGTCTAATTTAACTTGTTTTTAGACTTAAAATAAATTGAATTAGACTTAACATGATTTAAATTATACTTAAAAGAAATTAAATTAGACTTATCATAAATCAAATTGGACTTAATATAAATCAAATTGGACTTAACTAGAAATCAGACTTAAAATAATTTGAATTAGACTTAACATGATTCATGTTAATTCTAATTTAAGTTGATTTTAGACTTAAAATAAGTTAAATTAGATTTAACATGATTTAAATTGGATTTAAAATGAATTAAATTAGACTTAAAATGAGTTTTTGTTGAACTTGCGACAGCCTCGAGCTCCTCCTCATCCTCCTCTGGCACCGCCTCCTCTGCCTTGTTCTTCGCCACCTCTTCGCCTTCAGTGTCGGGGGAAATTAGGGTTTTTTTAGTTTTTTTTTGGGGGGGGGGAATGAGAGATCGGGAAGAATTAGTGGGAGAAAAGGAGCGAACAATTTGACCGGAGTGTACACACAATGTCTGCGGCGGCAGAGGGTGATGTCGGTGTCTAAGAGAAAAAGTAGGAAGATAAAGAGGAGGAAGGAGATGTGTTATGAGAGAGGAGGAGAGAAGATGAAGGAGGATCAAACTGAGATCTGGAGAGAAAGAAGAGAGAGAGAGAGAGAGAGAGAGAGAGAGAGAGAGAGAGAGAGAGAGAGAGAGAGAGGAGAGAGAGAGAGAGAGAGAGAGAGAGGAGGAAATGAGGGTATTTTTTACTTTTATGTTTAGAGAGAGAGAGAGAGAGAGAGAGAGAGAGAGAGAGAGAGAGAGAGAGAGAGGAGGAAATGAGGGTATTTTTTACTTTTATGTTTGTTTCTCTCTCTTTGTACTTAGTTGGCATACATTAAAGGGCTGAATCACATAAAAAAGTGTTAAATCACATGATGTGACATTTTTTGAGGCTGAACCATAGTGAAAAAAGTAGAGGGGCCAGATCATATGAAGTTATTACTTTTGGAGTCTTGACACAATTTTTAATTAAGATAATCCAACATTTGCGAATAGGAGAAATTTTTAAAAGGACCATTTTTTCAATTTTATATAGCAAAAACGACCTCATGAGAAAATAATTTGCAAAACCGACCATTTTCTTCGGAAAATGGTTGGTTTTGCAGTCGCGAAGTTTTTCGAGCTACACGGGACTAGCAGTCCCGTGTAGTTCGGTCAGCAATTGAAATGCACGAGACTACATTTCATTCTTCTCTCTAGATCAATTGTAGAAGAAGAAGCACGTGACTGCTAGTCCCGTGTAGTTCGTCTAGCAATTGAAATGCACAGGACTAGCAATCCCGTGCATTTCATTCTTCTCTCGGGATCAATTATAGAAGAAAAAACATGTGACTGCTAGTCTCGTGCATTTCAATTGCAGGCCAAACTACACAGGACTAGCAATCCTGTGTAGCTCGAAAAACTTCGCGACTGCAAAACCCACCATTTTCCAAAGAAAATTGGTCTGTTTTGCAGATTATTTTCTCATGAGGTCGTTTTTGCTATATAAAATTAAAAAAAGGTTCCTTTTAAAAATTTGTCCATGCGAATATTTCTTTTTCGTTTTTTAGCCCATAAGCTACGGTCCATCTTAGATTTTAGCCTCTAAATTATTAGTTATAATTTGAGAAAGGCCTGATCCTAATAGCTAAATAACATTATCATAGCTATCAACTCCCCATCACCGATCTCAACTCCAGTCAATCTCATTTCCGACCGTCTCCGGTATCCGCCGCCTCCGCCGGTCTGTCCAAATCATGCTTGGAATCTCATACGGCCTCATCGTTGGAGCAACCGCAGCTCTCATTGGTACTCTCTCATCTCTCTCTTTGACATTTTCACGAACACTTTAGATGCATCAGATTCTAAACTCATATGTGCTTGATTCTAGGCCCAAAAGATCTTCCAGTGATCGCGAGGACAGCAGGTCGGTTAGTGGGCCGCGCCATCGGGTACGTCCAGATGGCCCGCGGTCAGTTCGACAACGTCATGCAACATTCCCAAGCTAGCAAGGTCCTCCAAACAATGACCAAATTTGAAAAACAAATTATTCCAATTTCATTTAGAATCAATACAAATATCTTTTTTTTAGTTTGTCGTAATGTGACATGGTTAGGTGCATAAAGAGCTTCAAGATACAATGGCGCAGTTGGAAGCTATTCGTTATGAGATAAGAAGTATTTCGATTATGAGTCCTGCTCCTTTCACTAGGAGGATGGAGGCTGCAGCAGGAGATCCTCCTTCGAATAATAGTAACTTTGATGGTAACTAGAGGTGTCCAAATGGGCTTTAGGGCCGGACCCGGCATGGCCCGAACCCGGCCCGGGCCCGGGTGA
>NC_033801.1:63042124-63061710 GCF_001876935.1 Asparagus officinalis | reverse complement strand
GCCGGGCTCCGGGCTTGGGTCCGAGCCGAGGTGGTGAAACCCTACCCGGGCCCGGTTTTTAATTATATACATCTTATATATATATATTTTTTATATTTTATATATAATTATAGTATGATATGGTCATTAATATATAGTTATATATATTTTTAAGTGTACATTGTCGTTAATATATACTTAGATATATATTTTTAATGTATACTATATATAATTATAGTATGATTTGGTCATTAATGTGTATATACTTATATATACTTATATATAATATATGGCTATATACTAATATGTAAGTATATACTAATACATACTTATATAAATATAATAAGATTAATCTAAATTTTAGCAAAAAAAATCAAAAAAAATCAAAAATATAAAAATACAAAAAATCCGGGCCGGCCCGGCCCGGCCCGTTTGGACAGCCCTAATGGTAACGTTGTTTTGATTATTTTATTATTGTTTCTTCAAAAAATTGATTTTTTTCTGAATTTTTTCAGGTAGTAGTGATAATCGGATGCCTAATGGAGAAATCAAGCCTACAATTAATGTTCCTAAGGTTTTTTAAGTTCATTTCCCCCCATTCATTTATATGTTGGATTCATCTTTACGTGTTGACTTAGATGGCTTGATACAAGAGAGGCCACTAAATGTGCTGTTTAGGAGTAGTAACAGAATTATGTCTAAATTGCACTTAAATACTACAAAGTTTCCCCACTGTCACTTTATACCACAAGTTGTATTTTGTGGTAGAAAAATACGACAAGTTGTAAAAAAAAAGTGGCGCATTAGTACATCGATCATGCAAATGTGAAAATTTTTACCCGAATGTTTCTCTATGATATTTACATGTTAATTCTAGAACTTTTTAATTACTAATATTTGTTAAATTTGCTAGTAAATCAACAAAATTCTTTTTCAAACTTATCTTAATTCTATTATTATAGTTAATGATACAAAGTGGAATAGAGAAAGACCTAAAGTTGTCTGAAAGCTATTAAGAAGGATATAATAATTGACAAAGACTAGATTCATGTAGCATACCCCAAAATTTTGGGATTAAGGCTTTGTTAGTGTTATATTGATGTTTAGGTGCTTACTTTTTGTTTGCAGAGTTTTAGTTCAACAGATACTGTTTCTTCGAGATTACACAGTCAAGCTGCGACATATGCTAGGATAGCTGAAGCACTGAATGTTAAATCACGTTTTGTTGAGAGTGACCAAGGTGGAAGGAAACTCGATGATGAAAGGGATGGTTTGTTAGCTGTTCTTCCAGTCTCTGCTGAAAATGCTGGATTTCTTCCAAAGTGTGATGGTACATACACTTCTAATTTTTCGTGGTGATAAATTGAATTGTTATTTATTTGGTATCGATCATAGATAAGTAGTAAAAAAAAATGGTTGCCTATTCGACAATTGAGGGCAGAGCATTAGTATTGATTTAAAAAACAATGCAACTCAAATGCTTTTTTTATTCACGTTTCTAAGATAGGAAACCTGAAATTTCTTGTCATGACTTGATTGAGTTTGAATGGGTTCTTGTAGTGTCTTATGGTCTCACACAAGTAAATGGCTGACATTCTTGTTTAAGTTGCATGCACCAGTTTTTACCTGGGCTTGGTAAATTTATAAATAGTTTGTCTATGTGAAGGTGAAAATGGTGATTGCCTCAGGAATAGTAGCGTCCATCATTTGAAGTTGATCAAACTGGTTTCATCCCTGATTGGCTGAAAAAACACTTCCTTGGTCATCGGGTTTGTCATTTAGACATGCTTGAAGATCAGTAATTAGTTATATTACTCCAAGATTGCTCTTGTTGGATTTTGAAAAAAAAAATTGTTATTATAAATCCACCTGCATGGAGTTTTATGTTACTTTCTTTTTGCTGATCAAGTAGTTATATTTAGACGAGTGTTCTTTAAAACCCCAGAAGCTGATATAGGTGGTTACGTATATGAGTCAGAACCGTATTTTGCTCAGTGGACGAGAACTTTAATAAGAAAAATCTAGACTGATCTTTCATTTTAAACAAGGGTTAAGTGCTGACAGACCCCCTCTAGTGTCGCCTAATTTCGGACAGACACCATATAGTTCTATTTGTGTAGATACACCCCCTGGGCCTGGGTGAAATTGTTTTGACTTTTAAAAGATTCAAAAGGGTTAGTTGCTAATAGGCCCCCCTGCACTATTGCCTAGTTGCGGATAGACCCCCTGTAGTTTTTGTCCAAATGCGGATAAGCCCCCTCAGTGAACTTTTTCGACGCTTTTAGGAGTAAAAGAAGATGAGCAACTGGGGGTCCATCCTCACAATAGAACTAAAACTATAAATATTTCAAGCGTTTTGGCATTATTACTACAATGGTCTTAAGACCATGATTAGCCCCAAGCAGTGCGACAACATTTTTTGTTGAATAGATGAATAAGGTGAGATGTCATCATTGCATTAGCAAGCAACTTTCTAACAATTCTAATTGAAGGGAAGCATTCCATAAAATCTGCAATTTTTGGGATTTTTGTTCTGAGGGTAACTGATAGTTGTGTATGAACCATTAAAATTCCTGATGTGTCTCTTTCCCAGCCATTATTGTACGATCAGCACATATTGTTGCCAAGCTTCTTCTCTTTCTTTTCTTTGTCACAGTGCGTTGATCCTTTGTAATATTAGCATAAAGAATAATGGTATTAGTGCTCAATTCCCTTTCTAGGTTGGCAATATAATATTGTTACTTAATCCTTTGTTCTCTTGATGACAGCATAATATCCTTATAGACCAGCCTCAAGAACATCCCTTCCCTTGTGACTGTATAATTGTCAAAAAGATTATTTTGAGCCATGCCTATTAGCATGAACATTATTGAGTTCATGTCGTCTATAGAGGCATGCATCATTTACTATATGATTCTAGAACACTAATTTGCACATTATTAGGGAGCGTTTGGCAATCGTGACGTTTTTGCCGTCTTTGTTTTTTTTTTCAACAAAAACAAAGAAACGCGTTTGGCAACCGGGGCGTTTTTTTGACTTGTCCCTTTACAAAATCTAAAAATTAAACACTTTTCTCAAAACACCAAAAATATGTTTTAAGATTCTGTTTTTCATCTAAGCCGCCGCAGCCCGCTCGCCCTGCCCGCGCCGGCCCGCCGCCACCCTGCGACCACCTGCCCCGCTCCATCGCCGGCCGCCGCCGCTGCCCGGCTCGTTGCCACCGCCCGCGCCTCTCGCACCACCGTCGCTTCTCGGCCCGTTCTGCCGCGACCGCCCGTCAACTGGCTGCCGAGTCCACCATTCACCCGACCGTCACACCGCCACCGCGCCGCCCTCCAGCCACCGCGTCGCCCATGCCCGACACCGGCCACCCGGCCGCCGCCACCGTCGCCGCGCCGCAGGCTCGCCGCGCCACCCGTCCGGCCACATGCCGCCGGTCCCGGTCGGCGGCCCGACCTGCGCCATCGCGCTACTCCGTCCGGTAGCTGGAGTCGTTCATTCGCCGCGCCCGTCGGTCCACCGCCACCGCCCGCTCGCCGCCGCCGCCCGCCCACTGTCGCTATATAAATGGTCAAACTAGTTTGACCAAAATGGTGTTTTCAAAACACATTTGAAAAAGAAACACCATGATATGGTGTTTTTTATAAAAACACAAAAAAAAAACACATTGATTACCAAACACACCCAAATTTGTTAACCATTTCTGTATTACAGTACATTATCCTTCTCCTACAAGCAAACATGAGAGAAAGACCAGTAGAGCACAATATATCCAATGTTATTACATGGAGCACCAAGTGTTTTTTTCCCCTTTAGTCATCACCAAAGAAATGTAGTTCTTTCAGTCATTGACTAAGCTCACTTATTAGATTCCTGAGTGATATAGCTCTGGTGACTAAGCACCAAGTGTTTTTTCCCTTTAGTCATCACTAGAACACTTATTTGTACATTATTAGTAAACCATTTCTGTAATATATTATCCTTCTCCTTCCAGCAAACATGAGAGAAAAACCGCTAGAGCACAATTCAATGTTATTACATGGAGCACCAAGTTTTTTTCCCTTTTAGTCATCACCGGAGAAATATAGTTCTTTCAGTCATTGACTGAATCCTGAGTGTTATAGCTCTTCCATTAAGTGTTTATGCTCGCCACATTTCTCAGAGGATTGATGTCTTCAATCAAATGGTCTTGTAGTGAAACCTTCATCAAGTGGATCTTTGGTGCCACTGCTGGAAAACCTAGAGAAGGGAGGACATAAATCTATCTTATTATTTTTCTCCTTCAAAAGTATCTCTTGAAGTTTTATCCTTCAAAATGATCATATTGAGTTGACAAGCATTAGGATTGTCTTCTGTCACGCCAAATTTTTTCTTCAGCTCATTGCATTAGTGCTTTGCGCATCATCTGCAGTTAAGTTGCAACCCGAAAAATTGTGAAGACAGTGCAGCGCACAAACATGACACATACACAGGTATTCAACTATTCCTTTTAAGTAGGATTTGGAGACACGACGACGTGTCAACATCTTTTGTGTGGACGTTCATGAATGGAAGAGAGTATGTAAATGTGTATATTCCGTAAGAAAAATATTCTATTTGTATGCGTGCATATTCATGAGAATACAATACAGAAAACTTTTTTAAATTCTAATAATATGATAAGCTTATGGAAGGTTTGAAATTGCAGTAGTAGTTTTGATGATTATATATATATATATATATATATATATATATATATATATATATAATCTTTACTTAGTGTAGAAACCATATTTATAAGGATGACAATCTGAAATCATATTTATAAGGATGACAATCTGAAACCATATTTAAAATAGGGTGGCAATAGAAAAATCATCTTTACTTAGTGTGTAGAAACTATATTTATAAGGATGACAATCTGAAATCGCCTTCAAAGTTCAATTAATACAAAAACCACAATTAAAAAGGATTATGAAGCAATCCACCATCTTAACCTATTTTTTGGTGATATTTGATTGAAATCCCCAAAATGCCCTTAAAAGACTGATGTGCTAGGAATATGGAATGTCTTCATAACCAAACGTAAACCGAAATCTTAGGCTGGTACGTGTGTTTTTAAGGGCATTCTGGGAATCTCAGGTTGCCATTTCACCAAAAAAATAGGTTAAGGTGGTTGATTGCTACCTAAACCTTCTTTATAGTTTGGATCCTGTATTAGTTCAACTTTGAAGGTGGTTGTCTTAATTATTGTTTTAAATATCCTTGACATGGCCCAATATATCTCCCGATATAGTGTTATATTAGGAAATTTGAAAAAGGAAATCACTAACAAAAAAAACTTGAAAATTAAATGAACTTTTTCCCCACAGGAACCACATTTAAAATAGGTTGACAATACGGAAATCATCTTCAAAGTTTAATTAAGGCTAAGGTTTTAAATATCGGTTATTGGGGAAATATCAGATGACCAAAATTCATATCGGATTGGGTTTTGGTTATGAAGACATTTCATGTTCCCGATATAGTGATTAAGACTTGAGATTCTCAGAATGATTAAGACAACTACCTTCAAAGTTGACCTGATACAAAAACCAAGCTTTAAAGAAGGTTTAGATAGCAATCAACCACCTTGACCTATTTTTTGGTGAAATGATGACCTGAGATTCCCAGAATGCCCACACCTACCAGCATAAAATTTTGGTTTAGGTTAGGTCATGAAAACATTTCTTTTTTCAATTTTTTGGTACTTTGAAATTTTAGTCCCTTCACGTATTAGGTATTATTAGCTAATACAATATGTACTAGTTGTTTTGTTTAGCAAATATCGATAGTATCAATCTTAGTTGACATATTGGTATCAGGTGATATTTCAGTTCTTGAGATTATGTTGACAGATGTCTACTCAATGAGTTGGGAAATTGGACTAAATTCATCATCTTTCTACAAAACAACCAAATCTTTTCTTAAATCGAAACATACAACTGCTAGCTATGAATCACATTTGAATTGTTTCCATAAAATTTTGTCTTAATATAAATATGGACACTAAATGCATATCTTAATACAGAATCAGCATGACATAGTATTTAACAATCATAAAAATGTCACCTATATGTTTGCGAAGTCTCCTAATTGAAAGTGTTAGAAATTAAAAGTATTCTTACATATTTGTTGTTTTCTAGTTCACTCCCTGACTTTACTTGTGTATGCTTATCCCAAAATAATATTGTATTGATTTAATTTCAGGTGAACCTAAAGGATCAGATATTTTGCTAGAAGCAATACTGGAAGCAGAGGTGGCTCAAAATGCCAAACAGTTTTTCTCACAACCAGAGAACCGGATACCTCAAGATATACCAAAACAGTAAGCAGGTAAAGTTCTAATTCACCTATCTTATTTTGGTGTATAATGTTGAATTTGTTTCTTAGTAGAAGTATCTGGCATGAAAGGATACTAAAGTTTGACATCGTTAACAAAAAAGAGCAAGTTTCCTCTTTCCTAGTCTCTTTTCCTTCGCTCGTATCCTTGGATAAAAAATTGAGCTCAATGCTTCTTCATCGTCTTTAGATAATCATGCATGTATTGTTTAAACGACAGTTAGTCTACTCTTGATATATTGAGACAAAAAAAAAAGAGAAAATAAAAAGAAAAAGAGTTGCATAAGAGATCTTACCATGTTCACTAGATCATAAATTCACGGGTTCTTGCCTTGTGCACTTTTCACTATGTGGACAGCTTCCCTCAGCTAGGTTGAGATTGACAATACAAGGATCAAGTACAGCTAGTCTTAATCTTTTTTGGGTATTGTTACATAACAAAGTTTTCTGATTATTGATTTTTTTTACATTTGATTGAATTTAGTTCATTTGCGGGCTTTTTTCCCATGTGCAGAAGCTGTAATTACTGTAACGAAGCATGATTGATCAACGAGGAAAGACATATGACAAATTATATACATAAGGCAGTCTTAAGGGATTGAGCTGATGTTAATCCTCGCGGGAGTTAAAAAATGGTACCTAGAGTTCCTCATTCTGTAAATAACATATATCTGTTGCTGTGCATGAACGAAAGCACAACGCATGACATAATATTAACGATATTTAATTCAAAAATAGTTATGGCGGAGTTTTTCCTACATAATATTTTTCAGTAAATGAAAAAAGGCAGACGGTTATAGTATGGTTGTACTGTTGCCGATAGATTTTAGCAGGTGGAATAAAAGATATTAGTATGAAAGGTTTAGTGTCTGTTAATTTTCACATGCATGTTTATAGAGGATTTGTTATTATTTGATTAAAATTTGAGTTATTTGCACTTTGACACCCCAAAATTTTCACCGTTTTTAACTTTGATACCATAAAGTTGTTTTTTGACACTTCGATTCCCCAAACTTTAAAGTTTTTTTAGTTTAAAACCGCATAGTTTTTTTTAGCTCTTTGATGCCCTAAGCATTACAAGTTATTGAACTTTGATACCGCAAAGTTGTGTTCTGACATTTCACATAACTCAAGGATTGGGATATCAAAGGAAAAAAAAGTGTAAATTTTACAGTATCAAAGTTAAAAAATGTGTAAATATTGGGCATCAAAGTGTAAAAAAAAAAACACTGAGCATCGAAGTCAGAAAAGATGTAAACTTTGGGATATCAATCAAATAAAAACTTACGGGTATCAAAGTTCAAAAAGATGTAAACTTAGGGGTACCAAAGTGCAAATAACAAAATTCGGTAAATGGATTTGTTAGTAGAAAGACACAAGTAATTTGTACCCACATCCATCATATTAATCTTGTCTCTAAATTTGTAGATGGGGAGTTGTTTATGTCAGGACATTAATAGTATGAGTAGGAGGATATCTAGGGGAGTTTATGGTTCCTTAATCTTTTCTGATAACTGATTAATCTAAGGGAACTAGATCCTTGCACATGTAATACATGTTAGAGGCTCGGAGCCGACGCTCAAGTTAGTGATAGAAAAAGCAAGTTCCCCAAATGTAGAATCTAGTTTAGGGACATACCTCAGTGCAATGGGGTTATTCACTATTTATAGAGAATTCGTGGGGACACATTGGTAATTCAACCGATTGGTGTGAGCTAGTGCTCTACTTCCGCTTTACATGTGTCAGCAGCCGGTTAAGTGAATGTAAATGGGCGCCTACCTCACATGCAATGTGATAGCGACAGAATGATAGAAGTGCGGGTGGCGTCCAAGGAGTCATTATGACTCTGTCCATGCATTTAATGCGATGGCGACTGGGTGGCAGAGCAAGGGTGCCGACTGACCATATATTAAATGCGAAAGACGTTAATGAGACTGGTAGGTCACTTTCTTATCTAGGATGTTTCCTAGTGGAATTCGACCAAGAGATTTCTTTCGTCTCGGATGCGGACTCGAACTGCTAGAGAGATCAGTTTGGTTGGTAGAGCAGTATTCATATTTGGGTTGAACTTTCTGATTATATGATTTCGTCTTGGATGCGGACTCGAACTGCTAGAGAGATCAGTTTGGTTGGTAGAGCAGTATTCATATTTGGGTTGAACTTTCTGATTATATGACTGTAGGCTGTCAAAAAAAAAATCAAAATAGATAGCTGATCCCCCATCAAACACCGATGATGGAAGTTACAATCTGACGACTTTCAGAAGGCTATAATTTGAAGACTTTCATATAGACCGATGAAGGTTACAATCTGACGACCTTCACAACAACTGATGAAAGCTCTAATCAATAGTCTTCACAATCAACATCGGGAGTTACAATCTGACAACTCTCATATTTTCAAGGAGCCAAGATGAAGATTACAAGATAATAGTCTTTGCAACGCTCTGCAGAAGAAGCTATAAGTCATTGGCTCCTTCTAAAAACGCGGAATTTATCTTCGCGTTTCAATTCCTAAAACGCAGGCGACCCCCGCGTTTCCAAGCTTCAACAAGCAAAACGCAGGCGACCCTCGCGTTTCCAACCTTCAGCAAACGAAGCGCAGGCGACCCCCGCGTTTCCAACCTTCAGACTCCAAAACGTGAGCGGCCCTCGTGTTTTTCAACACCCAGCGAGTACCCAACTCCACGTCTCCATTCTAAAACGCAGAGTTAGGGTCCTGAACGCCAACGTGGGCGTTTGACTCGTTCAAACACGAGCTGAACGGTTACAGGAACCGTTTTTCCTCCACGATTTGAGGGATTTTCGCCCCACTTAGGAGCGGATTAAGGGGGCGGTTACACCCCTCTCAACCCCATTATGGAGAGAATTAAGGGGGGGCGGTTACACCCCTTAATTCCCTATAAATATGGGTAAACTCAATTGAGTTCGGGCTGGCTTTTGGGATCTGAGACTTGGCAGCGAGGAGATCTTTGGCTTCTTCTTGGGGATCTTCGATTTGGAGTTTTGAAGATCAAAACTGCACAAAAGAGAGATCAACATTCATCTTTTGGGAGTAGTCTTGAGAGCTTTCGGCCTTGGCGGATTAACCGACTTTCGGTTCAAATCAATTCTTTCATAGAGTTTCAAACTCGTTCAGAGTTATCAACTCATCAAGAGTTTTAAACTTGCCACGTAAGTTCTCCACAGCGTCGAATCATGAGGAGAAGATATCGTTCCAGTGAATCAAAACGTCGGATCATCAACGGAGAGCAAACTCGACGCGAGCATTCGAGGGAGGCACTCCATTGTCACCGTGAAGAACCCAGAATTAAACAAATGGGAGAATCAAATTCATTCTCCTCTCTTTTGTAATCGGAATCCAAATTGTAATTGAGATTGAGAGAATACAAATCAATTTTCTTTCATTTTTATTTACTACAATTTTTTTTAAAAAAAAAGATGGCGACTCTGTTGGGGACAAGCTTTTCTGATGAAGAAGTGGTGGCGCAATCCGATGTTCATCTTACTTGAACGACCGTCGAAACTCTCGTGGTAGAGTTTTATCAAGCCAAGTTTGAGGAGGCTATCTCCTCCGGATCCCTTAGCCCCAAGGCTATGCGTAAGATCCACAAAATTTCTAAGGAGACTAAAGCTCTAGTTGTGGCCGACTCATCAAATGGCTGTCTCCCCTGGGGGTTGTACTGTTCATACAGTCCCCTCTCTGAAAGAGAATACTTAGCTTCAACACAATTCCAAGAAAGTCGATCCTCCAACAAACGCGAGCTTCGCGTTCGTGAGCCTAAACGCGACCCTGAGCTTCGTGTTTCTACTTTAGAACGCAAGCCTCGTGTTTATGAGCCCAAACATGAGATTCGCGAGAACCAGACTGAACGTGGCCCTCAATGGCGCGTTTTACAGCCAAAACGCGGACCTCAAGCCTTCGTTGAACGCGAACTTCAACTTCGCGTTTCCCAGTCAAAACACGACCCTCGCATCGATAATGAAGAACACGACCCTCATGTTGCCAAACCAAAATGCGGACCTCGCGTTTCAAGTGCCAAACAAGACCTTCGTGTCCCAAGTGCCAAATTCAATACAGAACTTGGTGTATACCGTGGAGCTTCGGGGCGCTACCCCGAACCCCATCGGGGGGTATTCCATCCTTGAATTTATATTTATTCTCTCTAATAGACTAAGAAAAAGAATGAGTTACAAAGAGGCGGATATAAGAAGTTCATGGATCCAAGGCATCTAAACCAGATTCATGTCCATCAAGAGCCAGTCATGTCCAATCATAGACTGTGGGTTCCAGTTCAAACCTCACGATCAGTGAGTAATTCTCCTCGAATCTTTACAACAGATTTGAGAGAGTTTATATCGAGTGAAAGACCGATGCAACAAATTATTCGTTCATTCCAATGTGAACGACTGATCCTTACGGTCCTCTCGGGATATCAATGTTGCTCATATGCGGCCAAACTGTTGGTGTTCGACCAATTAACGAACGTTGCTTTATCTAACCAACGACGACGTTCGCACAGGAAGAAGTCTCCAGAGACCGAGTATCCTGGAGTCACTATCAATGTGATCGGTAGAGGGAATGCCTCTGGTCCTAGCTCCGATGACTCTGAGACAAGTCGTTCACCGACCGTCAGAGAAATAGCTAACGAGTTTGAAGGAATCTACTAACGCACTCGGACGCGAACGGGAACCATTCCCCCTGTCAACTATCGGAGGTTAGCCAGAGGAACCAATTCCGATGATGAACACTCAGCCATTGCAGAGTCCCAATCATCAAGCTCTTTTGTTGAACATGAGAGCTCCGCTTATTTGACGGGAAATCATGAAGATCTCGCGAAGAGACTTGACGAGCAGGAGGTCATGCTCAAATCTCAGCAGGAGGCCATCAATGAACTCATGGCCCTGTTGACTCAAATCGTCGCAGACAAGGACAAATCTCAGGAGATAGATTCGCCACCTAGGTAAGAATCTTCCAGGAGAGAAAAAGCGTCTTCATCCCGACCTCACACAAGCAAAGGAAAGAGAAAAGTGGTTGATGGTGCTGCTTCTGATCAAGAAGCCCACAACCTGGAATCTTCCTCTGATGAAGCAAAAGAGACTGAGAACGAGCAGAATCTCCAGTCTGCCAAAATGGAAGAATTGGAAGCCCGTCTCAATGTCATTGCTAACAGAAGCGAGCTCCAAGATGAGGGAGTTGTCAGGCCCTATCCTGCCGAATGGGATGCAGCCCCTTATCCTCCAAAATTTGATGTCCTGACGCTACAAATTTTTGACGGCACGGGATCACCGAACCAACATATCTATCATTTCAAGTCACAGACTAGGAATGTGATATCAAACGATGTCATAATGGCTTGATTATTCATTGGCACCCTCAAGGGAGTTGCCTTTGAATGGTTCAGGAAACTGCCTGCGGGATGTATCCAAAAGTGGGCAGATCTAGAGAGTCTCTTCCTGTCGAGATTCTTTGAAGAGGATACGGAAGTCTCCATCCATACCCTTCTCGCCACTAAGTAGAAGAAGAGGGAGTCCGTCAAAGCCTTCGTTAAGAGGTTTCGAAACATGGCTCTGCGATGTTCGTCAGGTATGATACAGTCTACACTGGTAGAGACCTGTCGACACAACTTGCAAACCGACCTCCTAGTCCGAATAGGAATTGCAGAATGCCGTTCTTGGAGACAACTAATCTCTCAAGGCGAACAGGCTCAAAAGATTATTGTCAGGATCAAAGTTGAAGAACAAAATAGGCAGGATCAGCCTGAGCAATCGGACCCAGCCCAATCTTCTCAGTCAGAAGGGGAAGATACTACGGCCACTGAAGCTAATCCTCTTCAGTAGGATGTCAGGGTCTCTAATAACTATCACATTAATAATTACCTCTGATAGTCAAGCTCGTTAGATAGTGGTCCATCAGGCTATGTGTCATGTCTGCTCCTTTTTCCCCTACACTTGTTTAAGACCGGGGGTTGGTTTATTTGTAGTTCATTGGATTATGAATAATAAATTTTCTGAGTTGTCATGTTCAATAGAATACCTCTGTCAACCACGAAGTCTACCAAAACTATCACATTAATGATCACCTCTGATAGTCTATCAATCTGCCAATCCGCTTCAATAGAATGACAGGTCTACAAAACTATCACGTTAACAGTTACCTCTGATAGTCCCTCAATCTGCCAATCCTCTTCAATAGGATGGCAGATCCCCAAAACTATCACGTTAACATTTACCTCTGATAGTTTTTCAACTTGCCAATCCTCTTCAATAGGATGGTAAGATCACAAAACTATCACGTTAACATTTACCTCTGATAGTCCATCGGCTTACCAATCCTCTTCAATAGGATAGCAGGTCCACAAAACTATCACGTTAACATTTACCTCTGATAGTCCATCGGCTTGTCAATCCTCTTCAATAGGATGGCAAGTTCACAAAACTATTACGTTAACATTTACCTCTGATAGTTCATCGGTTTGTCAATCCTCTTCAGTAGGATGGCAGGTCCACAAAACTATCACGTTAACAGTTACCTCTGATAGTCTATTAATTCGCCAATCCTCTTTAATAGGATGGCAGGTCCACAAAACTATCATGTTAACAGTTATCTCTGATAGTCAAACTCATCAGATAATGACCTACCAGGTAATGTGCCTCTATTTCGACTTCATGGATAGTACCCCACTAGGCGATGTGCCTTGTCTACCTCTTTTTATTCCCATGCTAAGTCTTAATCAAGACTGGGGGTTGGTTACTTGGAATCCATTGGATTAAGAGTAACGAATCTTTCACATCGTCGAGTTAACATTACACTTCTGACGATCATCATCCCCATAGAGTATGCATTCAACTCGCATTACTCCCAATTTGTCACGTTAACAACATACACCTCTAACAATCAACTTATCATTCCTTACCAATAGGATGATAGGTCCTCAAAATTGCACAAATCGCAATCTTCCCCCAGCAAGACACTAAGTCTTCAAAATCTTATTCAAATCACAAGCATCAAAATTCATCACTTCTGATGATAAACACATCTATCAAGTTTCCCCAGCGAGACGCTAATTCCCAAAATCTTGTGCAAGTCACAAGTACACATTCTCTTGTCACGTTAATATCAAACACCTCTGACAACTCACTTATCAATCCTCTTCAATAGGATGATAAGTCCACAAAGTTGCTCCGATCGTAACACATTCCTGTCACGTTAACATCATACCTCTGACAAAATCAACTTATCGACTCTCCTTAATAGAGCGATAGGTCCATAAATTTTAGTCAAGTTAACATCACACATCTGACGATTAAACCAACTTATCGACTCTCTTCAATAGAGCGATAAGCCCATAAAATACTGTTAGGTTAACATCACACCTCTAACAGTCAAATCCCCCAATGAACTTGTTAATCTCTTTTCAACAAGAATAGCAAGTTTTTATTATAAAATCCCTAACGTATTAAATATTTTCTGGAATTATCCTAGTGATAATAAAAAAAATTCTGAATTTTACTCTAAGTGGAAATTCATGCCAAGTTAATATTACACCTCTGACGCTTCCAACTTTCTTTCAGTGTTTCAAGTAACACAGGAAGAAATAATGACAAAGCTTACGTATTCAATATCGTAGCGGGTCGTTATTAATAACGTCAAAATCTATGCCTTACACGCATGAGGGACTTTATTAATAACGCCGAAATTCATGCCTTACACGCATGAGGGACTTTATCTCGATTCCTAATTAGAGATAAGCCTACGCCTAATACGCGTTGCCGGTTAGTCTTTTTTCGTAAAAATGACAAAGTCTATGTATTCAAAATCATAGCATCAAGTCTAAGAAGGTTCATTCTCTTAGCACAACGTTACATGTGAAACGGATTCAAATAATTCACACGCTAGCCCGACTCAAACGGTAGTCGGTAAAGGCTTATCAAATCCGTTGATGGCTGAGGGTTTGCCAAAAATCCTATGCATGTTCATAGGTCCATTAGCTTAATGGATGTGAGCCAGGACTTGAAACAGATGAGCTAAAGATAAGTCTCAAAGACTTAGTCAAAAATACACGGAAGCCACTTCCATATCTTAAGTCAAAACGTTGAGGTCAGACCCGTGATGCAAAAACCAAACGCCGAGGTCATACCCGTGTTCCAAATTCAACATGCAAGGGTGAGACCCGCGTCTCAAGTTCAAAATGCAGGGTTCATCCTCCGCATTCCAGAAGTAGGATTGTGATGCATACCTTCACACAGGTCCTGCATGGCAAATCTCTTCAACTAATGTGCCTTCGAAGCGAGTGCAAAGAACAACTCCTTTATGACAAGGAATCAACAGCTCCAATATCAGAGTTAGGATCCAAAGTATTCCGAAAATTCGTCCCAGTCAACCGCGAACTTTCGAAAACTTTGGAGAGGGTTCTGTAGGCTGTAAAAAAAATCAAAATAGATAGCTGATCCCCCATCAAACACCAATGATGAAAGTTACAATCTGACGATTTCCAGAAGGTTATAATTTAAAAACTTTCATATAGATCGATGAAGGTTACAATCTGACGACCTTCACAACAACTGATGAAAGCTCTAATCAATAGTCTTCACAATCAACCTCGGGAGTTACAATCTGACGACTCTCATATTCTCAAGGAGCCAAGACGAAGATTACAAGACAATGATCTTTGCAACGCTATGACAAAAGACGGAATTCATCTTCGCGTTTCAATTCCTGAAACGCAGGCGACCCCCGCGTTTCCAAGCTTCAACAAGCACAACGCAGGCGACCCTCGCGTTTCCAACCTTCAGCAAACGAAGCACAGGCGACCCCCGCGTTTCTAACCTTCAGACTCCAAAACGCGAGCGGTCCTCGTGTTTTTCAACACCCATCGAGTACCCAATTTCGCGTCTCCATTCTAAAACGCGAAGTTAGGGTCCTGAACGCCAACGTGGGCGTTTGACTCGTTCAAACACGAGCTGAACGGTTGCAGGAACCGTTTTCCCTTCACGATTTGAGGGATTTTCGCCCCACTTAGGAGCGGATTAAGGGGGCGGTTACACCCCTCTCAACCCCATTATAGAGAGAATTAAGGGGGGCGGTTACACCCCTTAATTCCCTATAAATATGGGTAAACTCAATTGAGTTCGGGCTGGCTTTTTGGATCTGAGACTTGGTAGCGAGGAGGAGATCTTTGGCTTCTTCTTGGGGATCTTCGATTTGGAGTTTTGAAGATCAAAACTGCACAAAAGAGAGATCAACATTCATCTTTTGGGAGCAGTCTTGAGAGCTTTTGTCCTTGGCGGATTAACCGACTTTCGGTTCAAATCAACTCTTTCATAGAGTTTCAAACTCGTTCAGAGTTATCAACTCATCAAGAGTTTTAAACTTGCCACGTAAGTTCTCCACAGCGTCGAATCTGAGGAGAAGATATCGTTCCAGTGAATCAAAACGTCGGATCGTCAACGGAGAGCAAACTCGACGCGAGCATTCGAGGGAGGCACTCCATCGCCACCGTGAAGAACCCAGAATTAAACAAAGGGGAGAATCAAATTCATTCTCCTCTCTTTTGTAATCGGAATCCAAATTGTAATTAAGATTGAGAGAATACAAATCAATTTTCTTTCATTTTTATTTACTGCAAATTTTCCACAAACAATGACTCAGCTCGTTAGTATGACACGTGACCAACTCTTAAGGGTTCATTAAAATCAGTGATTTTTTGGTTACGACATTGGCCCCTTTCACTCAGATATGGGGAAGCTGATTTCGAAGAAACCGAGTTGTTTCATCCTCTGCCGCCTTGGGGGTCTGAATCGATCATAAGAGACAACCGTGATTTGACTTGCTGACATAAGTGCAGATCTTGCATTTGATCTTCGTGATGGGACGCTTCGATGGACAAGAATTGCCTACATATTTGAGGGATTCAAAGCTCACTGTTATGATTTGGCCGTGTGTCACTTAATGAGCATTTATAAATACTTCCTCCCTTTCTTTTTCAGCGCGTTATCTGAATCTTTAGTGCTAGAATTTTTCTGTATTTCTGCCTTTTCAAATTTCGATTGTTTGCTTTGATCATCTACTCTGATTATCTGCTCTGATGGCTTCTAGCTCGCACCTTCTTTAGCGCGCAACGAGGATCGGATTTCACTACTTTGCAATTGCAAATCTTCATTGTTTTAGGTTCATCTCTCAAAGTAGGCGAACGCATATGACATCCCCAGTTCTTTCACGCCGTCTATTTTGTCGTCGGATCGACATCATCTTGATTTTGATCTTCGTCTGCCACTGCACCCTTTCCTCCATAGGGTATTTCGAGCACTTGGAATATCACCGGTGCAGTTGAAGCCTAATTTGGTAGCTTTCTTAGCCCTCTTCCTCGTCATTTGTCCTTGGGTAAATGTTGAGTCAACTCTAGGGATGCTTGGTCATATATTGCTCGTCATTTTTCGGCAGTTTTCGTTAGGTCTCAAGTATCTGTGACATCAATAAGAAATAGAGAGAAAAGTTCTTCATCATTGGCGTTGCCCTAATTTTAGCTTGCTGTACATAGCTGGAGATCAAGAAGGAGGGGAAAGAGGGCTTCAAGGCAGTGAAACTCTCCGAAGTGGAGAGACAAGGTGTAGAGAAGATTTGAGCCTATAAATAGTCTCGTCGATGCGAGAACCTCTTTGACAATACCATGCTTCGGGCTGCTAGCATCTCCTTTTACACCGGCCAAGTGGGATCTTACTTGCGCTGCACTTTTAGCTCTTGAAGTGCAGTCAGAAGAGGCTTGCGTGTCAGCCTCTCTTTAGGACCTCGAAAGCGCTTGTATGTCGAGTTGACAAAGGAGGAGGTCTAGGCTCTATGTTAGAATCCGGCTAAGCTTGCGGCTCGACTTGGCCTGGGTTCAACTACCTCCACTTCTCGGGCCGAGAGGTTTGAGAAGAGGAAGAGGGAGAAAATTGTTTCCAAGGGTCGTCGCCTAGCTGAGGGTAGTATGTAGGCCTTTTTTGCGCTTGATGTTGGGTCCTTTTGTTTTGATGATGATTAACAAACAATTTATAACTAATGTTGTTTGTCTAATGTTTGTGTTTTGTATTTATTCTAGGAAAACAATATGTTGGAGGTTGGATGGAATTGCGCTTCAACGATCATATCCAATGGAAGTTGGCGGAATAGTGGTTGAAGCCTACGCAATTCAGTTTTATGCAAGTCATGAGAAAACTGTGGCTTATGATCTGGAGCCATCTCTTCTATAGGGGAAAGATCCCAACCCGAGGTAATAAAGAAGCCAACTCCAGCCAGGTGCGCGCACCTGGACGAGTGGCGAGACTTCTCAGCTCCTCTTCATTAGTAGGTAGTTGCTTGAAACCGGGAGAACCTCGTGGAAAAAGAAAGAAAAGGTGAACTATTGAAGAGTGTGATTGATCAGACAAGTACCGATTTCGTTAGCATTCTTTCATTTGGTGAGACCCTGTAGATCCCCGATTTGTTGGTCAGGGCCGGAGGATAGCTTATTACTTGGGCCAGAACTTATGAAGTAGACTACGAAGAATGTAGCATTTATTAGGGAGCATATTCTTACTGCTTAGTGTCGGCAAAAGAGCTACACGGATCAGAGGCGACGACCATTAGAGTTTCAGATTGAAAATTTTGTCATGTTGAAGAGAAAAGGTGAACTATTGAAGAGTGTGATTGATCAGACAAGTACCGATTTCGTTAGCATTCTTTCATTTCAGATGATCAGTGAGACCACACAAGAAGATGGGATTGACATCATTGCTCAGACTGTTGTTTTCAGACTTCGGTTACGAAAGAAAAGACCAAGCAATAATGGACAGAGAGGGAACAACTCTTCCTCTTTCTGGATTTCGAGTGATTCCATCGCCTTTCTTTTAGGAACATGGCTCGCCTTATGACTGTTGCACTTCACTCGCAGCTCGCTTGCTCGTTCATTCACTTGCTCATGAACTCGCTGCTTCGCCAGAAGCGATGAAGGAGGGGAGCTGGGGAAGGCCGATGTCCTCTTCTGTGAACGTAATGGTCGCCACTTTAGCTTCTCATAAGGCATGACACTCACTCAAACAAGCATTGAAGGTCTTTCTCTTTCAAAACAAGGTAATCCCATATATTTAACTCCTTCCCCTATAAAGAAACTAGCAACGCCAACCCCGTTTATAATTCCATCAATTATATACCGATCAAAAAACTGAATTCGTTCGGCCAGTCTTCTTGGGATGCTCGGAAGAAGGACTGACTGGACTGCCTATACGACTACTGTCTGATGGCCATGGTAATGTTATCAAAAAATTAGACACATCTTGAAAGAGTTCGGAAGACTGCCTTCTTTTGACTATGAGCTGGATAAAGACAAAAAAATCCCCTTCCAGATATGAAATTTCGAGAACTTACCCTTCAGCCGCTCTTCAACAGATTGTGAGCCGTGTTTCGGGGAAGGCCTATGTGGAGTACCTTTCGGGCTAAGGTAGAGTAGCATTGACTCCAATCTCTACACATAGTCTCGCAAACGCCATCATTCACTCATACTAAAAAGATTGGAGCAAATAGGGTTTACGAATCTATTCCAACTATCAAAAAATTCCTAAGATTTTAGGTGCACTTTTTGAGATACGAAACCGTAAATGAAAAAGAGTGGTTGACCCGAGCCTCCTCTCTTATGTTGGTTGAAGGCGAAAGTTCAAAAATTGATTGGCTTTGTGGGTCGAGAGTAGCATTGACTCCAATCTCTACACATAGTCTCGCAAACGCCATCATTCACTCATACTAAAAAGATTGGAGCAAATAGGGTTTACGAATCTATTCCAACTATCAAAAAATTCCTAAGATTTTAGGTGCACTTTTTGAGATACGAAACCGTAAATGAAAAAGAGTGGTTGACCCGAGCCTCCTCTCTTATGTTGGTTGAAGGCGAAAGTTCAAAAATTGATTGGCTTTGTGGGTCGCTCATTACATTACAGACTCGAGAACCTGTAATGTCAAGAACTCTGAGGTGATTGAACTGTCCGAATAGCCCCTGTAGGATGAAAAGGAAGGGTTGAGAGCAGCAAGATACGGCTCAGCCAAAAAGTCAGTTGAAGATCCAAGTTCCTGCTTCATCCGCAAGTGTACCAAGATAGGACTTCGTTGAAGATCACAAGCTTGGGTATATCGAGTTTTAGGTTTTATATTATGTGTGTTAGTACTTTTAGCTCAATCATATACACACATTTTATTGGTTTATATATATATATATATATATATATATATATATATAC
>NC_033801.1:63039658-63042024 GCF_001876935.1 Asparagus officinalis | reverse complement strand
TTATATATATATATATATATATATTGTTTTGGTTTTATAGTTTTAAGTTTATACAAAAATGAATTTGTGAAAAATATTGAATTATTTGTTTATGGACTTCATAACAATATTTTATATCAATTCATTAAGTCTATAAAATCATTTTACAAAAGTTTCAATATTGTGTTTATGTCAAATGACAAAAACATGTATGTTTAGTTTTCATGTTTTTGGACATATTTGAAAAATGATGATATTTTACAAATGGGACGTGACTTTTGAAAACCAGTTTTTGTAACATGTATATTATCATGTTTACAATTATTTCTCAAAGTTTTACATTTTTCTGATTTTATTTGCTATTTTTAAAAGAGGTTTGAAAATCAGATTTCTGTTTAAAACATGCTGATATAGTGTTATCAGTCGACTGATGAATGTGTTCAGTCGACTGAAGAAAACGTCTGGAATAACAAAAAGTTTCTGTTTTGTTTTGGTCGACTGACCAGTCGACTGATGAGGTCATCAGTCGACTGATAAGGTCTGTCAGTCGACTGATGAGCTGGAAAATGCCTCTAACGGTCAGCTCATCAGTCGACTGATAAAAGCCGTCAGTCGACTGATGCTGTAACGACTAGTTTTTTCCAACATGTTACAGATTTGAGTTTTTGGTCTTTTTGCCTTATTTTCTCTTTGCTTTGAGGTTCCTATAAATACCCTTACATATCCTCAGTTCTAATTACTGAAGAGAAAAGTTTTACAAGGGTTTTAAAAGTTTGTTTAGTTCGTTTAAAGATGTTTAAGAGTTTCGTTTATGAAGAGAATTTCACAAGAGCAAGTGGAGATCATCCTTTGGTGTTTGAGCAATCACTCTTCTCCCTCTCTCTTGTCATCTATAGAGAAGTTTCCTTAAACTCAATTCCGGCTATTTTATTGTTTTGATTCAAATTTCCATAAGCTAGATTTTATTATTGAGTTTAATTGTTTTATTGATACTCTTTGTTCACACACAACCTATTGAGCTTATTGTATTCACATTCATAGTATAATTTGGGGTTGTGAGTTTGTGACATTGAGAGTGAGCTTAATTGTGTTCTCATCTATTGTAGAGAACAAATTTATATTTGTGAGCTTCATTGTGAGTTGCACATTGTATTATACTTGGAGACCGAGAGAAGTGGTTGGTGAGAGACGAGGTCGGTTCTAAGAGGAGTGAGGTCGGTAGTAAAGCCTAGTGAGAGGTGGTAATTCCGAACACTTGAGGAAGGTGACATGGGCTAGGCCAACACTTAGAGGGTGTGAAGTGTAATTGCAAGTGTGTAAGTTGTAAAGTTTTCGGTGAACTAGAAAATCGATTGTTGTATTGAGCCTAATAGTTAGGATTCATTTTGTAATACACTAGTACACCAAGAGGAGTGTGTGGTGAGAGACAGAGTTGTCCCAAGAGGAGTGGGGTATGTGGTAATGCCTAGAGAGAAGTTGTAATTCCTAACACTTGAGGAAGATACGGGCTAGAGACCAACACTTGAGGTGGTAGTTAGTATACTTACATTATGAGTGATTATGAACGTTGATCCGTGAGCGTTGATTTGTGAGCGTTGAAAACCGACATTGTGAGGTGTAAATATTTTTTGGGTAAGCGTAGAAAACCCGGTGTGATAGTGGAGATCTCCTCGAGGTGAGGAGCGGAGACGTAGGTCGTGGGGACCGAACTCTGTGATCATATCGCTTGTTTGAGTTTGCATTGGCGCACTTACTTTTGTGTTCATCTTATATCGCCTTTGTTAATTACTTATTGTTTATATTGTCCACTATCTTGTTTAGATTGCTTTGTATTTATATCACCCTTAGTTTTATATCCTTGCTCATATCTTGTTGAATATCATTCTTGCTAGGATATATTGTTAATTAGTTTTAAATTTGCATAAATCGGATTAGATTAGCATAAATCCTAGTCACCCTCCCTCTAGGGTTCTTTCCTTGTGGCATTAGGGTGTTTTCACTGGAGGATGAGGTGAGTGAGCCTGTTCCCTAGTCAATTAGTGGAGTTCCGACTTTAGAGGTTCCTCGTTGACTTGGGTAGTGAGTCTTGGCGATTAGCTATTGAGCCGAAGAAGGTTGTCGGTTCGCCCTACTTTGGCATCGACGGGAGTTGGAATCCCGACCGAAGGTGAAGCTAACACTGCTATGCAAGCCAAAGCGAATGAGGCTTCTGAGTCATCAAAGAGGTCCGAGAAGGAGCCGATGAATGAGGAGGAACTAGTCGCTTTGAGGAGGTCCGAGAAGGAGCCGGTTACCAAGGAGGAATCGGTCGTAAGAAAGAAGCTGGTTATTGTGGAGGAGTTAGCTCCTTTAGGACCTCTTGGGGGTTCAGTTTCAGTAGCCTTTCC
>NC_033801.1:63032199-63039648 GCF_001876935.1 Asparagus officinalis | reverse complement strand
TTAAAGATGACCTTTCTTGGATCAGCTAAGGTTGGCCCTCTACCTGAGTTAACAAAAGGCTCCATTTTTGTTCTGATTTGCTAGTTGGATTCAAGAGGGTTTGTCCTAGAATCCAGGTCAGACCAAGCCCATGCAGCTGAGCAGATTTAGCTCCCTAATGATCCACTTCTGCTGAGTGGGATACATCATCTTGGCCTTCATCAGATTCTCTTAAGCTATCTTACCAGAGGCTTTCTTGTGGAGTCTGAGTTGCTCAGCATGTATGAGTCGGCCCAGATCTCTTCTTCAAGCTTCGGGAGGAGATGATGGCTCATAGAGATGCCCATGAGTCGATCGAGGTGTTGACCACTCAAAGGGGTACTGCGTTGGATCAACTCAAGAAAGGTAGGGTAGAGATGGAGCGGGAGCTGGCCTGGCAGGCTGATGAGGCCAAGGCTGCTATTGATCTCTCTTGACATCGAGTTGCGCTCTTTGCTATGGCTCGGATAGAGATCTAGGACATGCGGGAGGAGATCAATCAAGCCCGTCATACCGTAGGCATTGCTGATGAGCGGGTCAAATACCTTGAGTCGAAAGTTGAATTAGAGAGGAGGGAGAGAAACAGAGGACACTTTTTAGTGGGTCTGGGTCGCTCGGCTTGAGGCGAAGGACTTGAAGGCGAGGTTACAGGAGGAGTCGACTTTTTAGGAGTCTCTTCGAAATGATGCTTCTTAGGCCACTCAAAGGGCTGAGCAACAACGTACTTCCCTTCTTGTCTAAATATGAGACCTCCAAGAGTGGTTAGCCTTCCAGGAGTCGATTGCCTTTGAAGATCAAGTAATCGAGAAGTGCCGTACTGATCCTATCGCTTGTAAGGTAGGTTTTGACAATTTGATAACGCAATTCCCTTCTAAGCAATTCCCTTCTAAGCTTAAAGTCAATCTCGACAAATTTAAGTATCCCTCCAGAGTGAGGGTTTGCCTCGATGTCCTTCAGATGCTCAAGATGTCTAGTGGAATGGGAGGAGCTGAGGATAGCGAGGAGGTGGACAACAAATCAGAAGAGGGTTTAGCTGAGGCGGGTTACAGTGAAGAAACCGGTTCTCCTTCACCCCCTGACTGACTTAGGACCACATCTTCAACTCCTATTTCGTGATTGTTTCTCTTTTTTTGCTATTAGTCTAGTCAGTGTAAAAAGTCCTATAAAATTTTACAAATTAATAAAAAAACAATTAATTTTTGTGTGACTAAAACGTTTTCATGATTTTTTTTGAGTTATTCATCACTATGTGCCTTAGGTTTATTTTTGAAGATCGATACCAAGGGCTTTGACCACCTTTGGATGAGTCGGTGAAGAGTAGTAAGGAATTTTTTTGTGCCTTGTATTTACTCTCGAAAAAAAATACCAACGTCTTTGAGTGCATTGGACGAGTTGGTGGAGACCGATTCACAAGGATACTGTGTTGGTTTTACACATGAAAACTGATACCAAGGTCTTTGAGTATCCTGGATGAGTCAATGGTGACCAAGTCGCAATGTTAGTGCCTTGATTTTACACATGAAAACCGATAATAAGCTCTTTGAGTGCCTTGGGTAAGTCGGTGAAGACTGAGTCTCAAGGTTAGTGCCTTGGATTTACACATGAAAACTAATACTAATGTCTTTGAGTGCTTTGAACGAGTCGGTAAAGACCGAGTCGCAAGGTTAGTGCCTTGATTTTACACATGAAAATCGATACCAAGTCTTTTGCTTCTTTGTACAAGATTGTGGAAAAACATAATGCATTTTTTATTAATATGGGTTTTTTTCGATTAAATTCATTGGAAATACTTCTTGAGATGTTCTACATTTCAAAGATGCTTCAACACTTTCCTATCTTGATTCTGCAACTAGTAAATTCTCGGATTGACTTCTCTTATGATCTTTTATGATCCCTTCCAGTTTGCGGCCATCTTTTCGCTGTTGGTTTCTTTGTCGAATATAGCCCTTTGGGGGACTAGATCTCCTATTTTGAACCTTCAAGGTCGAACCTGGATATTGCAGTGTTGAACGCTATGCTACTGACTAATTAATAGAGATCGGAGTGCTTGCTCTCTTATTTCATTGATAAGATCGGGTCCACTTCTTAGGCCGATTTGATCGGCTTCCTCGTCAAAGTTGCAGTTGCATAGTATGCATGCCGACTTCTACTAGGATGACCACTTTTGCTCTGTATGCTAGTTAGAACGGTGTTTCACCTGTGGAGTTTTTGTGAGTTGTTCTGTATGACCACAAAATATCGAGGAGTTTGTTGATCTGGGCTCCCACTGCTTGGTCCACTTTCTTCTTTAGTATGCACTTGTTTGTTGATTCTGCTAAACCGTTATAATTGGGGTATGCTACTGCAAACTTGAGTTGGATTTTCCCTTCGTCATAAAAGTTGTGGAACCCCTTATTGTCAAATTGGGTGTCGTTGTTAGTTATGATGGTTACCGACACCCGAAATTTGCTGATGACGGATTTCTAGATGAAGTTGAGGATATCTTTTCGTCGATTCTTACCAACGACTCTGCTTTTATCCATATGGTGAAGTAGTCTATAGCCGCAACTAAGAATTTCTATTGTCCGGCTACTGATAGAAATGGCCCTGCAAATCTAGTACTCATTGAGCGAAAGGGATTGTGTTAATGAGAGTAGTGAGCTCGGTTTCTGGAGCTCTTGGGATGTTGGACAAGAATTAGCAGGGTTTGTACTAGGTTGTGAGCTTTTTTGACTCGGCCAGAAGGTTGACCAATAGTAGCCCTGCTTAATGACCTTTTGTGCTAAGGTTCTTTCCCCTTTGTGGTTTTCACATATGCCTTTGTGGATTTCCCTTAGGATATAGTTCGATTCCTTAGGTAGGAGGTCTCAAAGATAGGGCCCCATGCTGCTGCTTGTATAGGAGAGGCGGTAGAGTTGATCTTCAATCATAAGATATTCTAAGGCATTTCCCTGCAAGCTTTTAGCTTTTGCTGTCTTCTGGCAGAGTCCACTTTGTCTTATATTGGACAAGTGATCCATTCAATATGACTCTAATTGTAGGTCTATTTGCATGATCGAGGCTGTCGTTGTTTCAACAATGCTAGGTTGCTTGAGGGTATTTGTGTATACCAACCCCTATCATGCCCTTGGATAGAGCATTCGCATAGGCATTGTGGGCCCTTAGAACTGATTGATTCTGAATTTCGTGAACTTACGTAACAGTTCTTTGACTTTCACTAAATACTTTGTCATTCTAGGGTCATTCGCTTCATATTCTCCTCGCACCTGGTAAATGATGAGTAAAGAGTTGGTGATTATGAAAACAGACTCTCCCTTAGCCGCTAAGGTGGCTTTGAGTCCGACCGGAAGAGCTTCATATTATGCTTCATTATTTGAGGTCGGAAAGTGGAAAGCAATTGCGTACACATAGCTGTGTCTCTCTAGGCTGTGCAATATTACTCCCGCTCCACTATGACTCTCTTTTGAATATTCGTCTACTTTTAACAGTCACCATGATGAGAACTCTAGTAGATCGTATTTAGGGATATTGTTTTTCTAGGATGGGGACTTTTTGATTAGTTTTTAGACTGGGATTGGAGTCAATTCTTGAGCTGGTGGGCCATGTTCTGGGTCGGGTGACTTGATCAAGAAGTCAGAAAGGACTTAGGCCTTAATGGTTGTCTTGGGTTCAAACTAAACGTCATATTCAATGAACTAGATGGTCCAATTGGTCATTTGCTCGGAAGTTGTGGGGTTGCCAAGTGCTTTTTCAAGCCAAATTGGTCCATACGATCATTGTGTGTGGCCTGGAAATACAGAGGGAGCCTTCTTGCCATAGTGATGCGAGCGTAAGAAGCTTTCTCTATGAAATATAGTTGAGCTTGGTTGCCTTGAGGATGGGATGCAATTAACATAGTAGATCGGCTTTTGGACATTCTTTTCTTCTAAGACTAGAACCGAGCTTAGCGCTTCTATCAAGATGGCTAGGTAAAGGTAGAATTATTCCCCTTCTGTGGGGCTGCTTAGCAAGGTCTTCGAGGTCAGATGCCTCTTTAGCTCTGTGAAAACGTTGCTGCAATCTGCATCCACTGGATGTTATGTTTGGGTCCCTTGGCTCCCTCAGGACTTTGAAGAATGAAAGACTTTTATCAGCCGACTTGGAGAGGAAATAGCTCAAAATCGCTACTCTCCTGTTTAACTTTTGATGTGCTTTACCATGCAAGGCTCAAACATCTCCTCAGTTGCAGCTATCTTGCGTGGGTTGATCTTAATTCTTCGTTGGGTGATCATGAATCTGAGAAATTTGCTCGATCGTACCCCCAAAGGCACACTTCGTAGAATTGAGCTTCATCTGGTATCGGTAAAAGACAGAGAAGTTATTCGAGATCCGCAATCACTATGTTTGGACTTCACCAAGATGTCATCTACATATAACTCCACGTTAAACAATCTGGTTGATCCTTGAAGATGTTATTGACTAACTTCTAGTAGGTTGCTCTTGCATCCTTGAGACCAATGGGTAGTATTTTATAGCAATAAGTACCCTGATATATCATGAAAGAGGTTTTCTCTGACAATAAGTATTTTATAATAATAAGTACCCTGATATATCATGAAAGAGGTTTTCTCTTTGTCATGCTTCCACATTTTCATTTGGTTATAGCCTGAGAAGGCCTTCATGAAGCTGAACATTTCATGACCGGCGTTCCCATCAACAAATTGGTCCATCCAATGTGGGGGGGAACTATTTTTAGGACATGCCTTGTTAAGATCGGTGAAATCAACGCATATTCTCCATTTGTGATTGACTTTCTTGACTAGCACCATATTCCTCACCCATTCTGGGTATTGGACTTTTCGGATTAACTCAGCATTTAGTAGTTGGCCAATTTCTTCTGTAGCTGCTTGTTGTCTCTCTGACTTGAGATGCCTCTTTTTTGTCGGACTAGCTTACTATGTCGGTTGACACGTAGCTCATGAGCTATCACTTTTGGGGCTATCCTTAGCAATATATTAAGGTCCATAGGAAAAAAAATGTCTACATTGACGCAGAGGAATTTGATGATTGCTCCTCGCTGTGGTTCAACAAATCCTAACCCGATTCTAACTTTTTTGGTTTCATCGTTGCCTAGCTAAATTTCTTCCAATTCCTCCACTAGAGTTGTCTGCTTCCTTTCTTTATCTTTTTGTAAGTAGGCTTGGGACCTCTCGATTAGCAGAGTCTCTGAGGTCCCCTTACCCTTCATGGATAACACATATGATAATCTGGTCTCACATTGATTACTCCGGACAAAGCCGACTCTTTTGGGAGTCGGGAGCTTCTCCATTTGATGGTAGGTGGAGGAGACAACTTGGAGGTCGTTTAGCCAGGTTCTCTCAAGGATGACGTTGTAAGCTGACTTGACGTCCATCATATGTCAGTGTGTACCAACTCGAGAGACCTCCTTGCACGATATTCAGCCTTCTTTTGAAAAGTATTCCTCACTTGTTTGTCGAATACACATCCCTCGCAAAATTTCTTAGTGTAATCCATGTCTAGTAGCCCATGTACCATATCCTTCTTTACTAACTCTTTTAGGCCGTTGTAATGTAAGTGTCCGAACCGTAAGTGCCACAGCGAGGCTTTATCCTCCATGTTGACTTACAAACACCTTTCTTGCACGTTTCTCAAGTTGAGTTTGAACATTCGATTCTTGGCCATCTCCACATGTGCAAGCAATCGATCTTTTTTGTCCTTCAAGTGCAACATCCGGTCTTTCATGAAAACCGAATATCCCTTCTCCAATAGTTGCCCCATGCTAAGGATGTTACTCTTCAAGTCGGGCACATAATAGACATCCTCAATCGACCCTTCTTTACCATCTTTTTGAAGAAAACAGATTTTATCTCGGCCCTTGACTCGAACCTTCGACGCATCTCCAAATGACACGTGCCCATCCTCTATCTTTTGCATCTCCACAAAGAGGTGTTTGTGTCCGCACATGTGATTACTAGCGCCGGTATCGAGATACCACACCATGTCATTGTCGGGAGTAGTGTCTTTGTAGGCCATCATGAGAACATCGTCGTCTCTTGTCTTCTCTTCCGCGACTAGATTCGCGTTTTCTTCTACTTTTTTCTCGGAATAGCACTCTTTTGCATAGTGCCCATTTTTGCTGCAGTTGTAGCACTCGACATTTGAATAGCACTCTTTTGTGTAGTGCCCATACTTGCCGCAGTTATGGCACTCGACATTTGAACGATTTGACCGGCCGCCTCTCCCATGACCACGTCCTCGACCACGCTAATTCTGTTGGCTCGGCTAGCGCGGCCGCCTCTCCCATGACCACGTCCTCGACCACGCTAATTCTGTTGGCTCGGCTAGCGCTTTTCTTCGGAATTGTTTCCACATCCGCGACCTCCACCGCGACCAAAACCGCGACCTCCACGGCCACGTCCCCTTCCTCGGTTTTGTTGCGCGTACATCGCCTTGCCCTCATTGATAGTTGCCTTAGCTTGTAAGGCCTCCTCGAGCGGATCTTGTTTCTTCTTCTTCTTCCGTTGTTCATGCGCCTCAAGAGAACCAGCAAGATCATCAACAGTCATCTCTTCCAAATTTCTCGACTCCTCAATTGTGCATACAACATTCTCGAAATTCTCGGTTAATGACTGCAGAATCTTCTCTACAACCCTTGCATCGGTTAGGGTTTCTCCGTTGCGTTTGAGTTGATTCACCATTGTTTGCACACACATGATGTAGTCATATATTCCTTCTGACTCCTTCATTTTCAAGGCCTCCAACTCCCCTCGAAGAGTTTGAAGCCGCACTTGTTTAACTCAGTCAGCGCCCTTGAAGACCTTTTGCAAAATGTCCCACGCTTCCTTCAAAGTTGCCACACCAACAATTTTCTCGAACCCGACTCATACACCGTTTGGAACAATAAATAGAGAGCGGTCTTGTCTTTCATATGCGTTTCTTTCAACACCTTTATCTGATTCGTTGTCTGATTAGTTGTTGCTGTCGGCTCTTCATAGCCGACTTCGACTACTTCACATGCGTCTTGCGCACCGAGCAACGCACGCATCTGAATACTCCAATTATCATAGTTCGACTTGGTGAGTCGTGGCAGCGGTATCTGCCCCAGCGATGTACTCCTTGAATTCACCATAGCTCTGATATCAATTTGATAAAAACAGATTGCTTTTAAGGAAGAGAAACAAGAACACAATTTTCCTTCCTATTAATTCTTAAACATATATTTTTTCTTCTCTTCACTTTTTCTTAACAGAATACAACTGTATTAATAGACTCTTAAAACAGAATTCTAAACAGCAACACTTAATTCTAACCCTTCGTTACTGCCATGACTTATTATAGAGAACTCCAAACGACTGCCCCTTCAACTTCTCATTTAATGTCGCCTAAAAAAACTATGTTTGAGTTTATTCTTTAACAAACAGAAAATTTCAAATCCTTGTTCAGTTGCTCCAG
>NC_033801.1:63030255-63031307 GCF_001876935.1 Asparagus officinalis | reverse complement strand
AAGTCGTGAAATCTAAATCATGACTAAATGAAATATTGGAAGTCTGTCACTTGATGTTTGATGGAAGAAGCATCTGTTAGATCTTAACAATGAGATATATGATGCGAACGAATCCGAGAAATATAAGGAAGGTGGATGAGGGGGGAAAGAATGCTGGGAGCTTAAGATGGATATTATCTATACAAGACCATATGCTAAAAGAATAAATTTATCGAAATTAATCAATATTAATATGACATTCTTTTGTGTGTAGCTCAAAGGAAATTATTGCTTTAAATTTTATACGTTTGCTCGTGGAAACTAAATCAATAAAAGGAGTAAAGTTTTATTTAACAGAAGAGATTGAAATATATATTTTCTGTTTTTAAGATGAATAGTGTGGGGATCTGAATTCATGACTGTCTATAATCCACAACGAATCATTTATCATTTGAATCAAATTTTAGTTTTGATTCATTATTTTTTTTATTTGTACCTTGATTTGATTAATTGAAGTTGATATAGTCATATAGACTTTTGTTTATAAAAAAATATATAGACTTTATCTATGTTTTATGAAAAAATATTGATTAAAATGTTCTACAAACAACAAAGAGAAAAAGTGAATATTCAATCGTCTTGCCTTTATCTATGTTTATGGTAAAAGGATAGAATATTCTAGAATTAAGGGATATAATCTCTTTTGTTAAATTATCTTTTTATCCTTTCAAGCATAGTAGGAAAGAGGGAATGTCCACCACTCATCTATTTTCTGGATTGCCGTCACTTAGATCATTATATAATAGTATAGATATAGATATTTTGTGTATATTAAAAAAGTAAATGTTAATGTCAGTTATCGAGCAGGGGGTTTATCTGTGGATTATAGTGGTATTAGGGTGCTTAAACTTTCTCAGATGACTGGTTCTGAAGCCTTACATTCTCTCCTACACATGAAAAGCTCATGAGAGGCAAGAGTTGGGTTCTCTGGTTGTTCCTTTGATGATCAAGTTAGTGTTTGAACTTGAGTAGGAAAACAAGATGTGAGTGATGAAAAGTTGCTCAGAATTGTA
>NC_033801.1:62992525-63030245 GCF_001876935.1 Asparagus officinalis | reverse complement strand
ACCAGAAAGGTTATCTTAGGTAGCACAGCTTCCTTTTATAGTAGATTGGAATGACAGATAGGTAACTTTGGCCGAGTCCAGATAGGCAGCTGAATCGGCAGATACCTTATAGGTGTCAGCTACTGAAGAAGGTGAGTCATCCATGTGTTTAATGTGAGGGCGATAGCAAGTGCTTCGTGTTGACTATGCCTGATGAGTTGCAAAGACTATAGGGACTAGAGCAATGATGACTCTGACAGTGCATTTAAGGTGAGGATAGTTAGCTGTCGACGGGGGTTCGGGGACACACTGCCTCTTTAGTCAGACGGCGGGTTCGAGGACACACTGCCTCTTTAGACATCTGGCTGAAGATCAATAAACACCACATTTTTAGTCAGCTACGTAAGTTGTTGGCTTGAATAGTAGGCTGAGTATGGAGGCTCATTGCCTTGATCGGGTGGGTAGGTCAACAAGTACCGTCTTTTTAGTCGGTTACGCAAGATGTCGGCTGGAATAGTAGGCTGACTGTAAAAGCAGCTCGAGTCATCAGTCTTTGGATACTTCTGTTAGCGTGGAGCGGGACACGTGTCGGTTTCACAAGGAAGATTAACACTTAGTTATTTAAAGGCTATAACAGTTGCCCCTTTCACTTGAACTCGACTAGTCGACTCCGAGTGAAATACAAATAGTTATCGGTTGGCATTTTTGAGGTGCATTTATGAAGAATACGACGGGTTGCTATTGAAGAGATCCTCACTCGGGACGATACGATCAAGAATCTGTCCAGGTCGAGACCGAGAAGCGTGAGGGGCTAGCCAACATCTTTAAGTTTCTCAATTATGGCCGACTGTTTGTTGCGATGCTTTTGGAGCCCCTCAAGCATCTTCTACGAAGTCTCCAACTCCCTATGCCACTTGCCGTCACTCCACTTCTAAACTTCCAGCTCAATGCCCATGGCAGCGAACTTCTTCTCGGCCTCCTCCCGAGCCACTCTCTCAACCTCTAACACCACTTGGAATTTGGCAGGGAGGTCTTGCACATGCTCAAGCCAGGAGAACAGCTCTTGCCCGACCAGCGCCCCTCGTAGCAAATAGCCCTTGAGGGTTTGGTGAAGGCTGACGCTGGGCATCTTCAAGAGGATTTCATCATCCAAATTGAGGTAGAATTGCTCCAAAGCAAGAGACTGGGCCGTCTAGGACTCCAAGACCGAGCTTCTCTTGTCGAGATACCAAGCTTCTCTTGTCGAGATACCGCTTGGGAGTGAATCTATAATCCATGGACGACTCTTTGTCATGGCGGGGGCCTTCCCTCGACGACTGATCAAGCATCATATTTTTGTCCCCCTCACACATTCGGGTCGAGATCATCAATATAGTAAGGGAAGTGCCATTCGAAGCCACCCTTGGAGCCAGAGCTACATCAGCCATCACCGACTCCTCTACTGGCAGAGGTGGGGCCACTTCCTCCTCGGCCATGGCTGACGCCTTAGCTAATGCCTTGCTATGCCTTTGTGCCGACTCAGGTAGAGGAGGTTGGGCCAATATCCTCTTCAACCTCAGCCTCAACAAGTTCAGCCACCTCCTCTCGCCCTACAGGCCGAGCAGGGGATGCTTCATGGAGGATGACGATCTCGGTCGGCTCGAGGGGAGGAACAATTAGAGCTAGGGGATGTTGGCCGACTTCTAGGATCGAGACGGGAGCACTTGCCTCTGCTATTCCCCCGAGCCAGCCCGAGCCGGCTCGGCGCTCCCATGAGGACCTTGGCTGCTCAACTTCCGTAGTTTTCTCTTCCTCTTCTTTGACCTCTCGCATTGAACAGTTGCACTCGGCCCCATCAGTCGAGCTGTGATTTTAGCAGCATTTACTACCACATCCTCGGCCTCAACCGGGGCTAATTCGATCCTCAGACGCTTTTGGGGCCTAATTGTTGACCTTGACTACACCTCACCCGACTCTTTCAGCAGAAGAGCCAAGACTGCCACTCGAATGGAGTCTTCCTCAAACAGCGCGGTTCTGGATATGCCAACCATTCGAGCTTTAGTTATGGCAATAAATGTAGTATAAGCTCTCTGGATTCACTGCAGTATAAGCTCTAATCTCAACCATTCGTTCTTTAGTTTCTAAGGCTTCCAACCTACATAGAGTTGTAGCCATCTTAGCTTCAAAGGCTATGTTTGACTTTAAGAAAAGACCACTGGTTTTAATTGGGGAATTGATGAAATAATTTCATTACATTGGTCTAACTATATGGTTTTTTTTAGACGAACTCTCTAAGAACTTCCAAGCTTCATCGATGATTTTTTTTTCATAAACTCCCCTTGACACATAAACTCTAAGAAAGATTTTAAAAAATAATCTAATCCTTCACAGATGAGTTGGCATAATCGCCAGCTTTCTAGACCATGTTGAAAACATTGGATAAGAAGATCCTTAAATCTACTTCCAAAATATCTTCTCTCAGACTATCTTGAAATTTTAAATGCTATTTATAAGCTTAACAACTTTATGGATTGAGAAAAATTAATTCAGAAAAACAATAATAAATTCATCCTAGGTTAAGATAGAATTTATGAGTAAGCTATACAGCCATTTCTTAGCTTTGTCCTTAAGAGCAAATAGAATAAATCTAAACTTAATCTCATCAACAAATAATTCCCTAATCTTAATCATAAGACAAACATCCTCAAACTCAGATATAAAAATGTAAGCATTTTGTGATCCATTTCCTAAGAATTTTAGAAGTATGTTTATGAAGTTCGGTCTAAGCTCGAAATTAGCTCTGTTAACATTGGATAGCCTAATACAGGATAAGATTGCATTCTTAGTTGGATAACACAATCTTAAAAAACTGATGGATTAGCTATTTCTTTAGCCTCAAAAATTAGTTCAACATGGATTAATCGATTAGTATTATCCCCAATCCAAATTCACATATACTGAAATAAATTCTTTTTTAGATTTTTTTTATATCTAAAAAATAGAGAAAAAGATCCAGGAAAAATAAAAGTTAGTTAATTTTTCTTTTTATTTTTAAGGGAAAAACTAAAAGACCTAAAATATAAGTGAGAGAAAAAAAGAATGATAAAAAGAAAAATCTAATTAAACAAATCAAGAGCAGCCATTTAAAACAACCACCCTTAATTTTAGGTTAAGTCTAAACTCAACTAGACTATTTTCCTAAACAAAAACTCCTTGAGTAAAAAAATTAAAGTTTACTCAAAAAACTAGCCTAGTAAGGATAGTAGTAAACTAGCCTTGTAAGGATAGTACTAGAGGGAGGCCAAAAGCCAATTAAGTGCATCTTTCTTTGGGGAGAGCTTTACGCAACCCCTAAATATTACCTTAGGCACCATCAGGTTCAAGTAAACTTAAACTGGTTCACTTAAGAATTTTTTGTTCCTTAATGAGTTTGAGTCCTTAGGGATAAACGTCTAATGAATTTTAGAAGGGTTGTGTTTTTCTAATGAGGAAATAGTGGTTTGTGCACTAAGAAAATAATGATGAAATCTCTCACCTTATCTTGATTAGGGGGAGTTTTACCCTTAAGAGTATTTCAATGAGTGATAAAATCTAAATGTTTAAATCACTTTGGTGAATTTCTACTACTATATGCAATTCAACCCTAAGAATTAAAAGCAACTACAAAAGGATGCAAAAAGAAAACTTTGTAATTTTTAATTAATGTTAGCAATCAAATAAATATGAGAAAGAGAGCTCTTATTTGAATTTATTATCTTGTCAATAGTTGTTTAAGTGGCGGGTGGATTTTATTAGGATCGGCAATTTTTATTTTTATTTTTTTATTAGCTCTTAATTGTCTCTAATTGTGGAAACTAAAGAATGGAATTAAAAATACTAGAAATAGGTTTCACCTTTGCGAGCAAATCTTCAAACTTTAACATTCAATCATCAATCTTCTTCTTCAAATTTATTTCTTCACAATTAAGTATACAAATCAAAGAATCAAAATTAAAAAATCCTAATTACAGGCACTTTCCTCGACAACGACGCTAAAAACTTGATATGGGTAAATAATACAAAGTTGCAAGTGCATAATTATCAAGTTATAATATAGAAAGTTGTCGATCACATGAGGAATGTGTATAAAAATTCTAAATTTGATCCTAGAGCTATATGTGGATAAATTGGAGTAAAAATATAGAGATATAGAGTATGTGTGATTATATGCAAATAAAAAAACAAGAAAATAAGGGGAGAAAGGTAGTCAACAATAAAAGAAAATAAAGAACATACGAGAAAGGGAAATAAAGAAAATAGACAAGAACAAAATAAAAAACAGAAGAAAATAATCAAAAAGAGCAAAATCAAAGCAAGTAAAATATGGAGAATATCAAGTACAGAAATGAAAGATCTAAAATGAAATCCACTAGTGAATTTCATTGAGGATTTATGAATTACTCTCTTTTTATCATATTTTACTTTAGATTTACTAATCATATATTATAAACTACTAAAAAAGCATAATCTATCAAATTATCATCCAAACAAAGTTCCATTCATAAAAGAACAATTACTAGATAATAATTCTAGAATTCATAAGCATAACTTATCAAACTACTTAAGATAAGCATAGATTATTAAATTCTTCATCTATCAATTAGTTCTCTACTTGATTATCCTAAGCATGATCATTTTAAGTACAAAGAGAGTAATCTACAAATTATAAAAGAAATCAAACTAATTTCATAAAATTCTTAAATTCATACAATATTTTAACTATTTCATTTTACAAAATAAAAAACATGAAAATAAAATATAGACTAGAAAGCATGAAAGAAAGAGATCTAATTTACAAGAAAATAGAAACTAACTACAAAAATAAAAATAAGAACAAAGAAATAAACATCTAAACTATGAGCATAAAAGAAATCTAAATAATAAAAATGAAAGAGCATAAAAGTAAATCTGCACTACAAAATAAAAATACAAGAAATTAAATTGTACAATGCATGAAAAATAAATAATAAAATAAAAGAGCAAATAAGTAATTCTACAGTACAATGCATCAAAATAAATTTAATCTACCAATATAAAATGAAAAATAAAATAAAATTCTAAAATATGAAGTTCCAAAGTAAGAAAATGAAAGAGAAAAATAAAGACGCACATTGTGAGGGATAGGCCCATTAAAAGTAAATCTATATCTACATCTTCATCTTCATTAACAAAGACGAAGAAAAGAAAATTTAAAAGGTGGGAAATTTTTTTTTATTAATTGAAAATAAAGTTTATAATTTTAGTATATCTTCTCAATTAAGAGTAACCATCATCTACAACTAGAGTTTTTATTAAAAATTTCACACTCAAACCCTCACTCTCTACTCTTATTTATAGAGTATTACAATCAATATTAGTTCTTAAATCAAACTTAACCCCCAAGTCAATTTAAGCCTTTGGTTTGTAAATGTTTACTGGGTTTCGATACTCCTGCCGATACTTCTTCGATTAGCCTTCTTTTTACTAAAGTTCTGTGGCTCTTTTGTGTGGGTCTCCATAGACTTCATTTGTCTTGATCTTAGGCTTCAATAAAGGTTAAAAAATAGGAGAGTTTTGAGTTCTTTTGGGCTCTTATTCCCTAATCCTTTCTTTCCTATAAATTAAGATAAAAACACTCATTAACAGATATTTTACTCAAAATAAGATAGATGATAATGGTATAAAAGTGCAATAAAATATAATGATCGGTTTAGTACTAAAACACCCAAACATCTTAAAGGTTTAATAAAATTTAGCCTTTGAAAAATTAAAGACGTTTGGCAATTTTTGAGATGCCATGCTAATATTAAACTATTAATCTCTCTTTTATATTGAAAAGAAAAGAGAATTAGAAAGTAAGATTATTAGAATTTTTAATTATGAATAGTTATAATTTGATTAGAATTGCTAAATATTTGATTTTAATTAGAATATGTTAATTTGATTAGAATTCTTAGGTGAATATAAGATTATATATCCACAAGCCACCTTATGATAGAATAAGATGTGTCCATTTGTCGATTTTTTGGTATGACATATGTCAAATTCTTGCTTGTTTAGGTACAACTAGTTCTTGTGCACGCGTAATGCATGTGGTTAAATATCAAAATAAAATTTTTTGTTTATTTTCTTGCTATAAAATAAGTCAGATTCATTTTGAGTTAAAATCTATAAATATGGTGTTATGGTGCTTTCAATAGCCAAAGTGTGACCCTTTAGTAATAACAGACAGGTGTACTTCTGCATACAACACCCCAATCAAATTGGCGGTCAAAGACCCGCAAAGATTCCACCTTAGCTGACTCACCAAGTCGACATTCCCTTATGTCGACTCAAATGGCGGAACTTGTCGGCTCATGTCAAAGACGACTCTGTGACGCCCCTGGGTTCACACAAGGCTATAGTCCAAGGTGAAACTAGAGATGTCAAACCTGCCATGCACCCACACTGTGCATAAACACGTTTCACCAATCACGATAATATCCTCTAGTGGAACCAAATAGAAGTGTAGGTACAAAACAGGCAAAATAAAGGAAATAAATATAATAGAAATGATATAGAAGAGATATCTCATAAATAAAAAGAATTATGTCTCAACTATAATACATCTGATATCTGAATAATGAAAATCTCTCAATATGAATCAACTAAAAATCGTACTAAGGCACACTGCCTTTACAATTTGAAAATGAAACTCTAATGTCTGGATAAAACTCAAAACTACAGTGTAGTATCTACAAGTAAATATACGCAACGACGACTATGCCAGAACACCGTCACCATGCGGCTCTTCGAAACTCCGAACTACCTGAAAAGTAGTTTAAAAGAAAAAACAACAACAAAAGCGTAAGAGCGCTACAACAAGATTACCTCCATCCTTCCCCAGGAGAAGGGCTGCTAGATGGAGTGAAGGCTCTATCTATTAAGCATAGTCTATCTAGATTTATTTTTCCTATATCTAAGTGGGATTAACATTTAGAAACATATAACACGAGACGTAGTACGTCGAGCGAAATAATCCAAACAAGGAAACCGTGATGTATATACCATAAGTCTCAAATTGTAGATATCTAAATATTAATACCGAACTAAAAAAAGACAATATAATAAAACCAACTATTAGAAATCCACAACACGAGACTGGTACGTCGAGCGAAATAATCCAAACAAGAAAACCCTCATGTATATATCATATGTCTCAAGTTGTGAATCTCTAATCATTGATTCCAACTAAGAAGTAAAGAAGACAGTAAACGAAATAAGATATCAACACATCATATTTATAATATCTTCCACTATCACTGGAGAGATAGAATAAAATACCAACATATAATTTTATATACTTCCAAAAGTAATGTATCTCGGTCATATAGTTCAGTGATAGGTCGTATTCATAACCAGCATCTGTCACACTTAGGCTATCAAGTAATTATCTCAGTGTAACGTACTACCCTATAGGTATCCTGAACTGTGTACATGGCTTATTAGTCTCATCACGATCTCAGTGCGTAACATGAGTGTGGGACGGACTACCAAATAGGTATCCTAGAAATACGGCTCACGAGCCTCATCACACCCTAGTGCGGGACGGATGGCTAGATCAAGCCTCCTAAAATCCGACTCAATGGCATGTACATGTGGAATATCGACGCACTACCTCATGTAGTACTGAACTGAGCTCATTAACGATATTCACCTCATATATAAACTGTGTATATCTGGTATGTTAATGCACTATCCTATATAGTATTGAGCTGTGCTCATCAACGATATCCAACATGTGTATGAACGATATCTAATTCAAATATGATCAAATCAAAACTCATCATAATCCTTTTGGGATTCTCATATGCGTAACATAATATATTCATGACTATATGTGTAACATCAAGTAGCTCAAAACTCCGCGAACGCATCTCAAAACGGCGTAACACAGCTCCACAAAACGAGCAGGAAAAATAGACGGGACTTCTGTTAGTAAAACGAGCATATATTTCTCTAGGAAAATTATTTTTACAAATAGTTTTCTGTTTTGAAAACTAGATTCACACATCTTTCAAATGGCATAAGTTTGGTTCAGTTTGAAGTTCATTTGTTATCCCAAATTCCCAGTTAAACATTATACATGTGCAGCAGTTTTTCTGCAGGATATGTTGTTAGTAAACATAACATATCTTACTCTATACAAACTCTTTTTAAGAATGGTTTTCTGTTTTAGAAACTAGATACATATAGCTTTCATTTGGAACTATTTTGGTTAAATTTGGTGTTTGTTTTCTATCTTAAAATCTCAGTTAAAAATTACATAAGTGCTGCAGTTTTCTGCAGAAAATATATATTTAGTACATCACTTAAATTTCTCATATATAAATAAAATTATGAATAACCCTAATAATCATGATCATGATACTATCATAAATAGTAAGAAAAGATTACTAATCTAATATTGATTTAAGATTTACTATCAAAATTCTGACTTTTAACACCTCAGGTTAAGATTAAAGCATGAAAACACATATTTAACATCATATTAATCATCTACACTAGTTATTTAACTATAGGGATAGGTTTGGATGAAGATAATCTTGCCTCAAATATCGTTCGCCTCTAAGATAAACAACAAGTAATTAGAAGTGCAAACAACTCGTTTTCCCATTGCTACACATCGATGATCTCGCCCTCATGTCGATATTTGCTTCACAAAGCTCTCAAAATTCTCAATTTTAGGGTTAGGGATTTATAGAGAGGAAGAGGGGCTGCTAGGATTTGAAACTCTGATGTAAGGGTGATAATTTTCGTGAAAACACACACACACACACACACACACATATATATATATATATATGCAAACCCAAAGTAAACATGTTTGACCGGAACCAGGAAACCTAGTCTGACTAGGAAAGTAACATTCAGTATTTTGACCATAACTTTCACGTTTGACCTCGGAATAAGGTGATATAAGATTTGTTGGAAAGCTCTTGAAGAGACCTATAACTTTGGTCTTTTAAGTTTTTCTATATTCCAACTTTGGTGTGAAAAATATATATACTTTTAACTGGTCGTTTTTCCCAGATTCAGGCACATGCACGTGTGCATGATATCACTTCTATATTCACATATATACATTGAATTGATCTCAAATCAATTCTTAGCATACTAAAACATTAATAAATTTTATTTACCATAATGTAACACATTTATTATTATTTATTACAAAATATTCAATTTTTTTGGGGTTTTACATTCTTCCCCCCTTAAAAGAATTTCGTCCCCGAAATTCCGCAAACGTATCTTAGAGATTAATAATATATTACCATAAATCTTCAGGTATAAAACTTTATAATACCTATACTTAACAATCTAGAATGTGAACACTCCCACTTAACCCCTAACTAAACGGAACTAGTACGTTAGGCGAAAAATCCACACAAGGAACCCCCATATATATATCATATGTTCCAAATGATTAGAAGTTAAGTGTTAACACCCTCATTCTAGCTTTAAATATAAATATGACCATCTGGGTAATCATAAATACCAATCAAAATTAATCAACTTACATGTTCAAACAAGTGCGGGTAGTCGCGATACATAACATCTTCGCGCTCCTAAGAATTTTCCTTGATATATATACTTAACTATCTAGAATGCAAATACTCTCACTTAACTCCTAACTAAGAGGAATAAGTACGTCGGGCGAAAAATCCAAATAAGGAACCCCTCATATATATACCATATGTTCCGAATAATTAGGAGCTAAGTGCTAATACCACAATTCTAGCGTTAAGTATAGATATGAGCATATAGATAATCACAAACATAGACAGATCATATCCAAACAATTTACTTGCTCAAATAGGTGCAAGTAAATAAGTGCAAGTCATCATGATGCATATCCTCATCGCACCCTAAGAAACTTCCTCGGCTCCTTTCCGATTCCATTGAACTTTAACTAAAGATATCACTTTGTTTCTAAGTCTCTTGTCCTTCTTGGCAAGAATACACACAGAAATTGCAATAATAGTCATATCATTAAGAATCTCAACCTCTAGCGTGTCTAACACTCGCTGCTGCTCCTCATCACGTAGATGCTTCTTAAATATCAAAACATGAAAGATATTGTGTATACTCGACATCGATGCTGCTGGAAGATCTAGCCGATATGAAACGGCTCCAAAGCGCTCCACTCTTCTGAATGGACCAATATACCTCAGGGAAAGCTTCCCCCGTCTACCAAATCGCTGAATTCCTTTCATTGACGATATTTTTAACAATACATAGTCCCAAACCTGGAACTCTAATGGTCATCGTTTCTGATCTGCATAACTCTTCTGACGACTCTGTGTTGCAAATTACACTCCCGAATTATTGCTACTTTTTCTATAGTCCGTCTCACTAATTCCGGTCCAAGCAATAGGTTGTCCTCTGGTTCTGCCCAACAACTAGGCAATCTACAAGGCCTCCCGTACAACACCTCATACGGTGCCATACCAATAGTCGCCTGATAAATGTTATTATAAGCAAACTCAATCAGTGGAATGTGATCCTCCCAACTGCCCTGAAAATCTATGATACATGCCCGCAACATATCCTCCAACACTTGGTTGACTCTCTCTGTTTGTCCATCTATTTGTGGGTGAAAGACACTAGAGTACGACAACTGGCTACCGAAAAAATTCTGAAAGCTCCTCCAGAAATGTGAAGTGAAAACCGATCCTCCGTCTGATACGATCGTCTCTGGAACTCCATGCAACCTCACCACCTCCTGGATGAAAATCCTCGCGTAAGTATCCGCCGTGTAAGTCATTTTCACTGGTATGAAATGTGTGGACTTTGTCAACCAATCCGCAATCACCCAAACTGAATCATACCTCTTCTTTGATCATGGCAATCCTACAATGAAGTCTATAGAAATATCTGCCCACTTCCACTCCGGAATGGGTAAAGATTGTAGGGTTCCTACTGGTCTCTGATGTTCTGCCTCCACTTGCTAACAAGTAAAACACTTAGCTATATACTTTGTAATTTCCCTACGCATGCCACTCCACCAAAAGTGTCTTTTTAGGTCCTTGTACATTTTAGTTGTGCCTGGATGCACTGTGTACCTAGTACGATGCACCTCGTCAAATAAGTCCTTCAACTGTGGATCTCTCGGCATTACTAACTGGCCCTTCATCCAAAGTCCTCCATCTACTCCAACGGTCCAATCTTCTTTTAGTTCTTTGGAAATCTCCCCCTTTCGGGTTTGAATCCAAGAATCCTCTAGTTGTACTTCGACTACTCTATCATTCCAGGATGGCTGCACTGACAGTGCTCCTAAGAACGCATTGCTCCCACCGATCTCTGGTCTGAAGTCAAATAGGCTGAGGGTGTAAAGATCTTTGTACAACGAGCATCTCAAAGCTGAAATCCGATGTCGACGCTTCCTGCTCAACGCGTCTGCCACAACATTTGCCTTCCTCGGATGATACTGAATTGCAAACTCATAATCATTAATAAACTTAACTCATCATCGTTGTCTCTGATTTAGCTCTTTCTGGGAGAAGAGATACTTCAGACTCTGATGATCCGTGAAAAGCTCGAACTGTACTCCATACAGATAATGCCTCCATGTCTTCAGTACAAAGACCACTGCTACTAGCTCCAAGTCATGAGTGGGATAATTCTGCTCATGCGTCCTCAACTGTCTCGAAATGTAGGCTACCACTCTCTTGGTCTGCATCAAAACACCTCCAAGACTCGATTACGATGCATCCGTGTAGACAACAAAAGTCCTATCACTGTTCGGAATGATTAACACTAGTGCTGAAGTCAACTTAGCTTTCAAAGTCTCAAAGGCCTCCTGGCACTCCGTGCCCCAAACAAACTGTACACCCTTCTTCGTAAGGCGTGTAAGTGGAGTCGTAATCTTTGAGAAGTCCTGAATGAACTTCCTGTAATAGCCTGCTAATCTAAAGAAACTACGAATCTCTGTAACCGTCTTCGGCGGCTCCCAATCTAGTACGGCCTCTACCTTAGTTGGGTCTACTATAATATCCTCCTGACTGGTAACATATCCTAAAAATCTGACTTCATAAAGCCAAAACTCGCACTTGCTGAACTTGGCGTACAGTTGATGCTCCTGTAATGTCTGCAATGCCAAACAGAGATCTTGTTCGTGCTGTGCCTCCAATCTCGAATATATAAGGATGTCGTCAATAAAGACGATCACGAACTGGTCCAAGTATGGACGAAAAACCCGGTTCATTAAATCCATGAATACTGCGGGTGCATTGGTCAGCCTAAATGACATGACAAGGAATTTGAAAGACCTATATCGAGTCAGATAGGTAGTCTTAGGAATATCCATCTCCCGAACCCGTAACTGATGATAGCCAGAACAAAGATCAATCATAGAGAAATACTGTGCTCCCTATAGCTGGTCGAACAAGTCATCAATCCTCGGTAGTGGGTACCTATTCCGGATAGTGACTTTGTTCAACTCGTGATAGTCTATACATAGGCGCATACTGTTGTCCTTCTTCTTCACGAAAAGGACTGGCTCTCCCTATGGAGAATGACTCCGACGAATAAAACCCTAGGATAATAACTCATCTATCTGGGTTTGCAGCTCCCTTATCTCAGCAAGTGCCACACGATAGGGTACTCAGGATATTAGTGTCGTACTTTGCTGTAACTCGATGTAAAAAATCGACCTCTCTCACTAGAGGTAAACCCGGTATGTCCTGAAAGACATCCTGGTACTCTGAGACCACTCACGTCTTGCTCAAATCGGCACCACGATCCCGCAGCATCACCTCATCGATGTACGCCAGAAATAACTCTACAAACTGGTTGCTCTGTGAGGTCGCTACTATCAACTCAGACCCATTGGATACTTGCAAGCTGACTGTTTTAGCAAAACAATCCATACTAACATAAAACATGGTAGGAAGATAGTTAATCCATACCGAGAATGATATCGAACACCGACATCTGCAAAATGATTAGATCTATGATAAACTCGGACTCATCTAGACTAATGACACATCTTCTATGGACACTCCCTAATAGGGACACCTCCCCTAAAGGAGTAGAAACGGATAACAATACGTCTAAAGGATATGCAACTAGCTGGAATCTATCCATTAATGTATGAGAGATAAAGAATGAGAAGCTCCTGAATCGAATAAGATCCGAGCTGGAAATGAATAATCACTAAGAAAGTTCCGTTCGCACCATAATCACGCGGTACGATTTCATAAACCTTGTCGGTGGCTGACGACTGTTGTGCTACAGGCGGTAAAATTTATGGGACTATTCTCAGGAATTTTTTGGATAGCACAAATCTGGCCTGTAGGTCCCTCTATCCTCGGAATGGTAGGTGGTGCATCGATCTTCTGCTACTAGTCGTAACCATGACCCTGCGACTGCTGACCCTGACCACTGATCTGTTGATGGTGATGAAAATTCTTACCCCATTGCTGGGTTCCTCCTGGTCTTGCAAAAGGTTTATTGTCCTTACCCTGGTCTCTGGACAATCTTACTTTCAAAATTAACTCTTAGTATGTATCCCTGCTCCAATCGGGTTAGGTCTAGTTGCTTTTCGAAATAGTAGATGAAATCCTTCTATAAAATTGACATTCGCTGCTCCGGCATAACTGAAATCGGTGCTATCCTTCGGCATCATTCTTTAAGCTGAATATAACTAATCTCCGTCTATGTACTGAGTCGACATTAAGTAAATCTAAAAGTATTTCCTACATATTTCCTTCTTTTATAGGTTGTAACAGAATCCGATGTGCCCTAAAATTTCTATGCTCCCAACTTCTAATATCTTCCTCAATCTTACCGAGCCAAGCTTCCTGCTCTGCGGCTCTATTAATAGCTGGATGTGGCGATGGTGATACATTCGGTATTACCTCTTCAATAGGTATAGCTGGTACAACTGGTGGTGGAACTTTAGAAAGTAAAATCTGGCTTGCTACTCACTCCTTGAGTGTTGCTAGTCTCTGCTTCTGCAATCGGTGTTTTCAAACCGATCAGATACTGTGGAGCCTGTTGCGGCTCGGGCTCTACTTGCTCAGCTCTCCGGATACAAGCTTTACCTCGACCACGTCCTTGTTCTAATGTTTACAATAGCAAGAGGAGAGCTTATTTGACACAGTAAGTGAGATCCCAATCATAAATAACATAACATATACCAATAGGAAAAATTGTAGCATTTATCATTCATGTAATTACTTTTCAATCAAAGTAAGGTAAGTGTCACAAAAAAAAATTGTAAATTTTCGAATATACGTATATAACGTCCTCACTCGTTCTAGAAATTCCTAGTGGACTCTATACATGATTCCTAAGAAACTCTATCCTAGCTCCACGACTCGACACAGGAATGATCCTAGGATGCTAGAACTAGAGCTCTGATACCAATTGTGACGCCCCTGGGTTCACACAAGGCTACAGTCTAAGGTAAAACTAGAAATGTCAAACCTGCCATGCACTCACACTGTGCATAAACACGTTTCACCAATCACAATAATATCCTCTAGTGTTACCAAATAGAAGTGCAGGTACAAAACAGGCAAAATAAAGGAAATAAATATAATAGACATGATATAGAAGAGATATCTCATAAATAAAAAAAATCATGTCTCAACTATAATACATCTGATATCTGAATAATGAAAATATCTCAACATGAATCAACTAAAAATCGTACTAAGGCACACTGCCTTTACAATATGAAAATGAAACTCTAATGTCTGGATAAAACTCAAAACTACAGTAAAGTCTCTACAAGTAAATATACGTAACGACGACTATGCGAGAACTCCGTCATCCTGCGGCTCTCCGAAACTCCGAACTACCTAAAAAGTAGTTTAAAAGAAAAGAAAAACAGCAACAAGAGCGCCAAAGCGCTACAGCAAGATTACCTCCATCCGCCCCTAGGGGAAGGGCTGCTAGATGGAGTGAAGGCTCTGTCTATTAAGCATAATCTACCTAGATTTATTTTCCATGTATCTAAGTAGGATTAACATTTAGAAACCTATATCACGAGACGTAGTACGTCGAGCGAAATAATCCAAACAAGAAAACTCTTATGTATATACCATAAGTCTCAAATTGTAGATATCTAAACATTAATACCGAACTAAGAAAAGACAATCTAATAAAACCAACTATTAGAAATCCACAACACGAGACTGGTACGTCGAGCGAAATAATCCAAACAAGAAAATCCTCATGTATATATCATATGTCTCAAGTTGTGAATCTCTAATCATTGATTCCAACTAAGAAGTAAAGAAGGTAGTAAACGAAATAAGATATCAACACATCGTATTTATAATATCTTCCACTATCACTGGAGAGATAGAATAAAATACCAACATATAATTTTGTATACTTTCAAAAGTAATGTATCTCAGTCATATAGTTCAGTGATAGGTCGTATTCATAACCGTCATCTGTCACACTTAGGCTATCAAGTAATTATCTTAGTGCAATGGACTACCCTGTAGGTATCCTGAACTGTGTATACGGCTCATTAGTCTCATCACGATCTCAGTGCGTAACATGAGTGCGGGACGGACTACCAAATAGATATTCTAGAAATACGACTCACGAGCCTCATCACACCCTAGTGCGGGACGGACGGCTAGATCAAGCCTCCTAAAATCCGACTCAATGGCCTTTACATATGGAATATTGACACACTACCTCATGTAGTACTGAACTGAGCTCATTAACGATATCCACCTCATATATAAACTGTATATATCTGGTATGTCAATGCACTATTCTATATAGTACTGAATTGTGCTCATCAACGACATCCAACATGTGTATGAACGATATCTAATTCAAATATGATCAAATCAAAACTTATCATAACCCCCTTAGAATTCTCAAATGCATAACACAATATATTCATAACTATACGTGTAACATCAAGCGGCTCAAAACTCCGCGAACGCATCTCAAAATGGCGTAACACAGCTCCACAAAACAAGCAGGAAAATAGTCGGGACTTCTGTTAGTAAAACGAGCATATCTTTCTCTAGGAAAAATTATTTTTACAAATGGTTTTTTGTTTTGAAAACTAAATTCACACATCTTTCAAATGGCATAAGTTTGGTTCAGTTTGGAGTTTATTTGTTATCATAAATCTCCAGTTAAACATTATACATGTGCAGTAATTTTTCTGTAGGACATGTTGTTAGTAAACATAATATATCTTACTCTATACAAATTCTTTTTAAGAATGGTTTTCTGTTTTAGAAACTAGATACATATAGCTTTCATTTGGAACTATTTTGGTTAAATTTGGTGTTTGTTTTCTATCTTAAAATCTCAGTTAAAAATTACACAAGTGCTATAGTTTTCTGTAGAAAATATATATTTAGTACATCACTTAAATTTCTCATATATAAATAAAATTATGAATAACCCTAATAATCATGATCGTAATACTATCATAAACAGTAAGAAAAGATTACTAATCTAATATTGATTTAAGATTTACTATTAAAAATCTGACTTTTAACACCTCAGGTTAAGATTAAAGTATGAAAACACATATTCAACATCATATTAATCAAAAATCTGACTTTTAACACCTCAGGTTAAGATTAAAGTATGAAAACACATATTCAACATCATATTAATCATCTACACTAGTTATTTAACTATATTCAACATCATATTAATCATCTACACTAGTTATTTAACTATAGGGATGGGTTTGGATGAAGATAATCTTGCCTCAAATATCTTTCTAAGCCTCTGAGATAAACACCAAGCAATTAGAAGTGCAAACAACCCGTTTTCCCCTTACTACACGTCGATGATCTCGCCCTCGTGTCGATATTTGCTTCACAAAGCTCTCAAAATTCTCAATTTTAGGGTTAAGGATTTATAGAGAGGAAGAGGGGCTGCTAGGGTTTGAAACTCTGATGTAAGGATGATAATTTTCGTGAAAACACATGTATATATATATATATATATATGACCCGAACCAGAAAACCTAATCTGACTAGGAAAATAACCTTCAGTATTTTGACCATAACTATATATATATATGCAAACCCGAAGGAAACCCGTTTGACCCGAACCAGAAAACCTAATCTGACTAGGAAAATAACCTTCAGTATTTTGACCATAACTTTCACGTCCAACCTCGGAATGAGGTTATATAAGATTTGTTGGAAATCTATTAAAGAGACCTACAACTTTGGTCTTTTAAGTTTTTTAACTTATTCAGTGTAAAAATTACATATACTTTTAACTGGTCGTTTTTTCCAGATTCAGGCCCGTGCATGTGTGCATGATATCACTTTTATATTCACATATATGCATTGAATTGATCTCAAATCAATTCTTAGCATACTAAAACATTAATAAATATTATTTATCATAATATAACATATTTATTATTATTTATTATAAAATATTCAAATTTTTTGGGGTTTTACAGACTCGCTACGAGCCCATTTGACCAGTTATTCAAAACCATTACGGGGTCTACTCGAAAAATGTTACTTCTTGACCAAGTCAAAGGACGACTTCAGTCTCGAGCCTATCTCACTGACAACATGTCAGCATCGCATTTAATGCTCGATATGCGCCGTCATGCTTTTAGCCTCGATAGTCTTCATGACTCATCGGACCACATCAATACCGCCATGCCTCTAATCGCTTCTCAGTTAAAGCAGAAGTGATCTCTCCCCTAGTCGCTAGCCGAAACTTGTAAAGTAGGTGCTGACGCAGCTGCCAGTCCATACTTCTTTACCGCCGTCCTGTATTCTACCAAAGTGGCCATTATACCCTTATACCATCGGTATAAATAGAGGTATTATTCTAACATAGAAGGAGGCTCCTAGATTCTGACTTCTAGATCTGATTTTTTAAGCAATATCTGTAAATTATATTGCACGATACAAAAGAACTCTTACAGTTCTTTATTTCCCCACTCAGGTTCACCAGCTGACTTGATCGTTGGAGGAACCACGGGAGAACCAGTCATCGTCCTCTCACTAGTTTCTATTTGTATAGGCATTAGCACTCTAACTCAGAACCGGATATTCGGGGAAGGGAGCTGCCCCTCATCAACCTCATCTAACCATTTTAATTGACTGTGTGATCATTAACATCAACACATAGATTATTACATTTGCCATAAAATTTATTTAAACATTTTTTAAAATTTTATGAAATAGATGATTAATTTTAAAAATCTCTTGGGGCCAGGAATAAACAACTAACAAGTTTGTAGTGGAAGCTAGGAGAACGTAGTACATTCTTAAGAATTATTAATCTTTACTTAATTTTTTATAATGATATGATCTCATTATTAACTAACTACAAGGCCTAGTACATTATTTTTTTGTTGGGCTCATGTGAGTCCTTATTGCAATGAATGTTGTACAAATTAAGTACAAAGAAAAAAGGTGGGTTGATCAATAGTGTAGTTAGTGAGGAGAAACTCCAGCAGCTTAATTTGGTATGTGAATATATTATAGATGGAGATGGAGAAGAGTGGTTTTGAAAATAGTGGGTGTGTATGGGTAATTAATATGGTTTTTGTTTGTGTGGTTTTCTTCGTTCATTTTCAAGATATATGTGGCCCTGTGGATATATATAGCTATAGCATTGCTACTCTTTTTTAATTTTTTGGAAGAGTTTGGGTGTTAAAAAAATTATCTAATCAAGTTAAAGTAGGATCATATAAGTTAAGCCCATACATGAAATTTTTTTAACCAACACTTACGTATAAATATTACAATTGGCATTTGAGATCTAAAATATATGTGAGATTCTCTTTGATTTTTATACAAACAATATCTATTTAAATAATAATAGTATAATTAAACTTTGTGATCTGAAAAAAGATCAAACATACAATATAAGCAATTACTTTAAAATAATCTAATCTAATCTAATAAGAAGAAAATAGATAAAAATGATGTAAAAATTATTGTAAATTTTATAATTTATAATTTTTAAACAATCTAATCTAATCTAATAAGAATAAAATAACACATGCACATACCTGTTGAAAGAGATGAAAGTACTATAAAAAATTATTATAATTTTTTATCTAAAAAAGATCAAACATACAATATAATTAATTTCTTTAAAATAATCTAATCTAATCTAATAAGAAGAAAATAGATGAAAATGATGTAAAAATTATTGTAATTTTATAATTTATAATTTTTAAATAATCTAATCTAATACTATTATAAAAGTGTGTTGGTATGTTAAAATATTTCTTCTGAAAATGCCCTTTAAAACACATACATGCATACATAAAACACATGCATCCATACATAAACCATACCTCATACATACATAACCCCTAATTAAATGCATTATTATTCATAACCCCTAAAATAATTTCGCCATGACTAAGATGTTTATATTTTTATAACCTCCCATTAACATATTAGTCTCTTATAATTCTCACTAATTATCACTATCATAATTAAAAAACGTTACAACCATTCATCTTCTTACTAAACCACTATAAATCATAACAAATCTCTTACAAAAATGAATACATCATATGCAACCCTCATCATCTCCATTGCACCTCCTCAAATCCTTGAACGTCTCTTTGTCCCGATTTTGCCAATTTGGATTTTATTCTCTGCACAACCAACCACTACTTACTATCTCTTATTATAACATGATGAGATTATCATGATTTATAGTGAAATGTTCTTTCTCTATCTTTTATAGAGAATGTTTCAACTGATTTTTTACCATTAGAATTTCTCTTTGCTTGATTTGTTTCAACTGATTTTTTACCATTAGAATTTCTCTTTGCTTGATTTGGCTTATTATAATTTATGTCTTCATTGGTCAATCAAGATTTTTGAAGTTTGTATTTAATTTTTGTTTTGAGAACCATAAAACCCAATCAAGTTTGAAATTCATGATTTAACAAAATATATTTTACTTAAAATATTTTATTTAAAGTAATAAAATATATAATTTATTTTAAAGTTATAGTTGTAATGTGCTATCAAAACTTAAGATGATGCAAATGGGTAAAAAGAGTTGGACATAATAATAATAATAATAATAATGTCTCGCTTATAACCTTTTCATATTCATAACCTCTCCATTAATTAACTATAAATTTTTTATTTAATCTCTGACTCATAACCTCTCCTAATCTTTAATTTCATCCATTAATCTCCATCACTAACAATAACGAAACCTCACCCCCACCCCCCAACAAACACTATCCTTTAATTTCAGCAGAAACTAAATATACTTAATTTTTATAACCTCCCAATAACAAATTAATCTCCTACTCTCTCTTTCTTAATTCTCACGAATGATCACTACCATAATCATAGAGAATGTTTCAACTACTTATCTTTATACTAGCCACTATAAATCACAACTAATTTGTTTAAAATTTTCTACGAATTCTCTTTTAAGTATAATTTTCTACTTTATTATTAAAACTAATAAAGTAAGATTTCAAAATAAGCTAAATATAGAGTGAGGCTTCGTGACATGTGTGTATTATTTAGAGCTCAAGGTCTTAAGACTAAATTCTGGAAATGACACATCAAGTTACTTCACTTCCAACTGATCAAGTAAGATGAATAATTGAAGAAGAAACAAAGAGTAGTTTCCCGTATTTATATAAATGAGTTTGAGATTTTTAGGTTCTGCACTTACTATGTATATGCAAAGATCTATAACACTAGTAGAATATGCACATAGCAGACCATATTTTCCAGCGTAATGAAGAAAAAAGATTAAAAATTTTAACATCATATAATATTCAGTCTGTTATTGTGGAAAGTAACTTTGAACTGAGGATATACTTTGGTCATACCCATCATGATGGTTCCTTAAAAAATCATATACTGAGTTGCAAAATCCATCCTTCACAAAAAGTTTTATCTGATTGAAATTTGTAGGTTCAACTTAAAAATATTGTTAGAGCAAAATAATGACACACATTACTGTAAGACCCTATAGCTTTTTTATGATGTTTGTTCTTAACAATTGAAGAAGCTCTGATTAAGTCTTTTCAGAGGACTATATAGATTTTGGTTAATTTTTTTAGCTCTGATAGAGTATTTTCTTAGTTGTCATAGAACATAAAATTTTTTCATATTAATACAAAATATTTAAATTATTATTTTACAATCAGTATGTTATTTATCCTTCATAATAGTATAACTATATTACAAATTTGTGAATAAAAAACCCCAGCATGTGCTAAATTATAAATGTCAAACATTATGTTAAATTATAAAACAAATAGAATTATGCTTTTTAGCTTCACAAATTGAATAATGTCTTTCAGGTATTCCTTATGTTTTATTGGAAAGCTCTGGTTTCATAAAACTAAAATTTTAGAAAAATTATAGAGTAAACATTTAAATTTGTAAAACAACCCTCAAACTTCATAACTTTATAGATATGCTATAAAATTTACAGAAAGTACCTTGAAATGTCACAAATAAACCTCATAAAAGATTATATTTACTCTAGGATTTTAATGATAAAAAGATAAAATAAACCTCATAAAAGATTATATTTACTCTAGGATTTTAATGATAAAAAGATAGCAAAAATCCTCAAATTACATCTAACACCTACTCTAGGATTTTAATGATAAAAAGATAGCAAAAATCCTCAAATTACATCTAACACCAAACTTATTATGAAAAAAAGATAAACATAAAATTAATCCAACAACGTGCAATGCACGTGCACTATACTAGTCTAATCTAATAAGATGAAAATAACACATGCACATACCTGTTGAAAGAGATGAAAGTACTATGAAAAATTATTATAATTTTTTATCTAGAAAAGATCAAACATACAATATAATCAATTTCTTTAAAATAATCTAATCTAATCTAATAAGAAGAAAATAGATGAAAGTGATGTGAAAATTATTGATATTTCTTGATATGAAAAAAGATCAAATATACAATATAACTAATTACTTTAAAATAATATAATCTAGTCTAATAAGAAGAAAATAACAAAGGCATATATTCGTAGAAGGAGATTAAAGTATTATGGAAATTATTGTAATTTCTTGGCTTATATACATTGGTATATGATGTTGCATGTGAGGGGATAACAATTGTAAATAGAGTTCTATTTAAATAATAAGAGTATAATTAAACTTTAAAAATGATTATGCAGTATCGTGAACTACTTGAATTTTAGTTGGTGAGAGATCGTCATATTGTGTCCTCACATCGTAGCCGTTTGTTTTAATTTTCCTTTTTTATAATTTTGAGAATGATTTTTTCTCTTTAATTTGTTTGGTAGATTTTACAAATACCACATCCACATTATGTATATTTGTAGGTCTGTGTTATTCCTATGTTCGACCTCTGAGGTGGACATTATTTGTCACACTAATTTGTTTGGTTTTTTCATATACGCCCTTCATCTTGTATACATTTAAAATTTTGGCATTTAATAATTTTATTCAGGTTTACATTTCAATTTAAACTATATTCTTATTTTTATACTATGTATATCCAATAATAATTCATTAATTTATCATCTCACTCTTACTTAATGGATTAGTATTTGAATTTTAAGGGTATTTTTGTCTACCAAAAGATTTTTCGAATTCGTTCTTTTAAAGGGACTAGTTGAGATGCACGTGTAATGCACGTGATAATACCATGATTACTTAAATTGGTAAAAATAGAAAAAAGATAATAAAATTTTTTGTGGGATTGATCGTCAACTCAATAATCTCTCTCTCAAATAAAATATTATTATTGTTTCATTTAACCCAGACCGTGGTCATGTGATCTATTATTTGTGAGTTATAAATACATTAATCTAGTACAACATATCTGTTTATTAGTATCGTAAAGTCTTCAAAAGATGAGTGATTATTAAATTCGTAAAGGAATTTTGCAAATGAATTTACTTGCAACATATCCATTAAACTTTTAGTTGTGGTTTGACTCATATTCACATTAGCTTGTAGTTATGGTTTTACTCATATTTACATTTTCTAATATTCTTATTCAATTTTATAGCTCATTTCCCGCACCATTTTTCGTGCTATAGAAGTAAAATTAAAAGTATATATAAGATTATTCCATAGTATATATATGGAACAATCAATGTTTACATTATCTAATATATAATATTATCATAACCCTTTTTACATTATCTAATACATTATACCATAGTGTATATATATATATTTACATTATCTAATATTCTCATTCAATTTTATAGCTCATTCAATTTTAATATTTATATAAGATTACATTATACCATAGTATATATATGGAAGACTCAATGCTTATAGCTAGTAGTTGGACTCCATAAAATAGGTTAACTTTACATTATAATTTGTTAATTGTAATACTATTGGTAATGACATTACCTTTCCTCTTTATCTTATTATTCATGCTTTTCTGATGTAAGTTCTCTTTTGCTAATCACTCAATTATCTATATTTAGTTTTTATAATATCAGAATTTAGAATATTCTTTTCTGCTAAAAAAGTGTTGACATGATTTACTTAAAAAATATATACACATAGTAGTAATAGTATATATACTTCAGTTCAACTCAAACATTAACTTGATGTCATTTAGAGTGAAGTCCTTTCTACGCTAGTATAATGATATAGTGATTACACAATTCAAAAGTCAAAGAAGAAATTTCTATAAGAAAAAGTAATTAAAATGTCAAATTATCAACTAATTTATAAAATATACATGAAGGTACCGTTTAGAAAATGGTTAAGTGAGGGATTAAGGTGACTTAACCCCTTCTTAACCCGCCAAACATAAAAAATCTATACAAGAGTTAAAGTGAGTTAACCCTTTATAATTTGCTAAACATAAAACATATAGAAGGGTTAAGTTAACACCTGTAGAGGGATTAAAATTAGTTAACCCCTCAAAATGAGGGGTTTACTAATACTCCTATTTAGAAGGATTAAGAGTTAACCCTTCTAATTATAAAAAAATAGTCAAAATTATTGTTATTCCGAAACACTAAAACTGATCACAATGGCTAAAATAAAACTTATTTAACGGGTTAATAATTTAGTCCTTCAGATTATCGAATGGGCTAAGTACATTAATCCTTCTCTTTAACCTCTCTTCCTTAACCCTTTGCCAAACGGGACCGAACTGTGCATATAGCTATAGAAAGTAAGGTATATATCTTCATGAATATTCCATAATGAGTGACCAATTATAGTCATCCTAATTTAAGCATAAATAGTTATTATTTTAATTACTAATTTGATACGTGTAACTATGGAATAAATCTCAAGCAAAAAATAGGAACTGAGATTTTATTATCTTGTAGGTAAATAAATAAATGTTATTAGAGCTCCTCTTTATATTAAACTTAAAAGTAATAATTTAAATTACTAAGCGCTAAATATTAATTCATTTGAGAAAGTAAAGTAATCTATGGTCTATATACTTATACAATCAATCAATCAAGCATATTAAAATTATAATGACCACAGTCAAAATTATATGGTGAGTTCACATTAACTATAATTTATAAATATAGTACATTAAAGACAAAATTCTTTTAACCACTACATAGATTGTCTAAATTTTTTTGCATATATAAACTATACTGCCTAGGAATAATGATGTGTGCACTTACCTATGACATAATAATCTTAAGAATAACTTGCACTTCAATATCATCATTAATTGACATATCTATGCATGACACTGAAAATGCAATAAAAATTTAGAAAACTACAAGAGAAACAACCTCAAAAGTTTTAAAATTTAAAAAACACCCTAAATTTTTTTATTTTACAAATACACAAAACTATTAAATATTACATTAAAATCAAGGAATTATAAAAAATTACTGAAAATTTTAAACTTTGGACGGGTAATTTGTAATATACTAAAAATTAAGGGTGTGTATTTTATAAATTTCATACCTCAATAGATTTTTAATTAGTTATGTTCTTTTCAAAAAAGTTATGGATAATATTAACCATGAAAAGTTTTTCCTAAATCTACACTTTTAAAGGGAGTATGATATTTTTTACAAATTTTTAATTTTCTAGGGGTTGTTAGTAATTTTGTATATACTTTTAAAGGGAGTATGATATTTTTTACAAATTTTTAATTTTCTAGGGGTTGTTAGTAATTTTGTATATTCATTTTAGTGTCTATAGGTTTAATTTTCTAGGGGTTGTTAGTAATTTTGTATATTCATTTTAGTGTCTATAGGTTAGAAATTCTCATAATGTTTTTTGTAAATTATGAATTTTAGGGTTTTTTTATAATTTTTTAAACTTATACGCCTTTTCTACAGATTGTAAATTGTTATAGACTATTTATAATTCCTATGTTTTTAATTTACTAATGAGTTTAAAATTCTCAGGGTGTTTTTTATAAAATTTAAAATTTGAGGGTTTATTTGTAATTTTTGAAACTTTAAGGGTGTTTACTTAAATTATAAATTATGTAGGGGATATTTATAATTCCTATATTTTTAATGTACTGTTAAGTTAAAAATTATTAGGATTTTTATAAATTTTATAATTTTGAGGGTTTTATTTTATAATTTATAAAAAGTTTAGTGTGTTTATTGTAAATTCCATAAAATTTGGGGCTTTTTATGTTATTTGTTGGTTTTTAGTGTGTTTATATGTTTGAAATATTCAAGGGGTTATTTATAAATTTTGAATTTTTAGGGGTGTTTCTGTAATTTTTAAAACTAAGATATTTTCTCCAAAGTCAAAAAATGTTCACTTGATAGCTAGCATATGTTTTTCAGATTTATTACTAAATTAAAATAAGTAAAATTTATAATTTTTATAATGTTTTAATAAAATTTTGAATTTGTAGAGGTGTTTTTGCAATTTAAAAACTTAGGATATTTTTTACAAAGTTTAAAAACTTTTAGGTGTTAGATAACACATGTTTTTTAGATATATCTGCGAACTGAAATAAACAAAGGATTTGAATTATATCAAACGTATCTCATTTATCCAATAACATGTTAAATCTCATTATGAATAGGATAAATCATTTAATTACCTATTCAAAAAAGATAGGATAATTAGAATAGCTTAAAACAATAATGTAATATTAAAAAAATTTAAGGGTTCTATGTATATATATATATGTATATACATATCTATGTATATATATGTATATACATATATATGTATGTATATGTATATACATATATGTATGTATATGTATATACATATATGTATGTATATGTATATGTATATATGTGTATGTACATATATATATATGTATACATATGTATATACATATTTGTATATATATATGTATATGTATATATATGTATATAATATATATATATATATATGTATGTATGTATGTATGTATGTATATACATATATATAAAAAAATAATCTATTCTATGTATATACATATGTATCTACATATATATGTATATGTATATATATGTATATAATCTGCACTACAAAAAAAATACAAGAAATTAAAAATTGTACAATGCATGAAAAAAATAATAAAAGAGCATGTAAGTAATTCTACAGTACAATGCATCAAAACAAATTTAATCTACCAATATAAAAAGAAAAAAAAAATAAAATTCTAAAATATGAAGTTCCAAAGTAAGAAAATAAAAGAGAAAAATAAAGACGTACATTGTGAGGGGTTGGCCCCTTGAAAGTAAATCTTCATCTACATCTTCATCTTCATCAACAAAGAATAAGAAAAGAAAATGTAAAAGGTGGGAAATTTTTCTTATTAATTGAAAATAAAGTTTATAATTTTAGTATATCCTCTCAATTAAGGGTAACCATCCTCTACAAATAGAGTTTTTATTAAAATTTTCGACAGTCAAACCCTCACTCTCTGCTCCTATTTATAGAGTATTACAATCAATATTAGTTCTTAGATCAAACTTAACCTCCAAGTCAATTTTAGCCTTTGGTTTGTAAATGTTTACTGGGTATTGATACTCATGTTGATACTTCTTTGATTAACCTTCTTTTGACTGTAGTTCTTTGGCTCTTTTGCATGGGTCTCCATAGGCTTCGTTTGTCTTGATCTTGGGCTTCAATAAATGTTAAAAAAAAGGAGAGTTTTGAGTTCTTATGAGCTCTTATTCCTTAATCCTTTATTTCATATAAATTTAGATAAAAACACTCATTAACATATATTTTACTCAAAATAAGATAGATGATAAGGGCATAAAAGTGCAATAAAATATAATGATCAGTTTAGTACTAAAACACCCAAACATCTTGAATGTTTGGTAAAATTTAGCCTTTGAAAAATTAGAGACGTGGCAATTTTGTGAGATGCAATGCTAATATTTAACTATTAATCTCTCTTTTATATTGAAAAGAAAAGAGAATTAAAAAGTAAGATTATTATTATTTTTTTAATTATGAATAGTTATGATTTGATTAAGATTGCTAAATATTTGATTATAATTAGAATATGCTGATTATGGATAAATTTAATTTGATTAGAATTCTTAGGTGAATATAAGATTATATATCCACATGCCACCTTATGATAGAATAAGATGTGTCCATTTGTCAATTTTTTGGTATGACATATGTCAAATTCTTGCTTGTTTAGGACCAATTTCTCTTTTTATATATAAAGGAGTGATTTGATTAGATTTGATATTAGATAGAATAAATTAGATTTTTTAACCTAGTTTTAGATACAATTACAAAAAATACATAACCTATTGAAAGATACTACTTCTAATCAATTTAGTCGCAAATCCTAAAATTAAAATTAAAATTTTTTAAATTATGATTTTTTTTTTTTTGCAGACTTTATCTTCCATCAGAGTTACAGTCCTATAGGGTTTATATTTTCTACATCCACGTCAGATTTTCAGCGTCGCACTTTACCACGTGGCACTACCTAATTTGTCGAACTCCATCACAATACGTGGCGGCAGACCTTCTGAGATCTTTATTAGACTCCGAGAACGAAACTAATAACTCAAAAATCCGAAGACGGAGAAGCGATCGTCGTCAACACCACAAGAAGAGAACGAAGTGGTCTTATCGAGGGTTCTCACCGCAGGTGACCACGCCCCTATTCTTCGCTCTGGAGAGCCGATCGAGGGGAGACGTGGCTCCATCTGGGCCACAAACACTCTCCCGTCGAAAGATCCCGTCCTCCGCCTCTCCTTCGCCCTCTTCCTCTTCTTCCTCCCGTAGGCGAAACCCTAAATCAACTCCTGATAATTTCCCCTTTTGGCAGCAAACTTGGTTCCTAGTTCTACTTTTGTTAATGGCGTTCTCTCTCTTCGCCATAGCTCTCTTCCTCTTCCTTAGCCTAGACGCCGGCGAGATATCTCCGGCCTCCGCCGCCTTTTCCTCATCCTCCGCTTCCTCCTCCGGCGGTGGCGGCGTCGAGGTTTGTGATCTGATGCTTTAGATCTTGAGATCTGCGTGTAATTAGGGTTAGGGTTTTGGTTTTTGACTCTTTTTTTTGGTTTGTGTGTGGGGGTTGTAGGTAACTTATGGGAGTTTGATCAAGCTGATGCACGAGAAGACTAAGTTTCGGTTGCACTCTCATGATGTGCCATATGGATCGGGCAGTGGACAGCAGTCGGTTACAGGGTTCCCAGATGTTGATGATGCCAATAGTTATTGGGTGAGTTTTCGGTTTTCTATTTTTGTTATTTCTGTGTGATGGTTTCATTTGAGAAGTTTGTGTTGTGAGTTTTTGCTTGTGAAAGTTTTAACTTTTTAACTATAATTTTAATTATAGACCCTGAAACTAATTAGACGTAGAAATAATTTTCTGTTCTTTCTTTTAGTATTGATGTCAAATTTATGGTGTTGAGTTATAATAACCAGAACAATTTGTGTACTTGAACTTGTAAGGAATGAGCAATCAAATATCAAATTTTCAGGCACAAGGGTTTCAATCACCATTAAGATTGATGATTAGACACGTTTAGTGTTGTAATAGCATCATAAGCAGCTAATTCATTCAAACTTTGACTACATGGAAATTTCAGAGTTTGACTGGTGACCATCTAGATCACCGTCATTTTATAGTGCTTGGTGCTTTTAAAGTTCAAGTTTTAAAATTATCTAAGGTCACATCGACACAATCCGCCCAACTGTAAGCTTACATCACAACCATCGTATGTTCAAAGTTCAAACACAATGCAGCCATCTACAACCCAAACTATACTACAAGTTACATGAGTTTTATCAATAACATTATCCAAAGCATGGGCATTTAATTGCAGAGGAAGTCTTATTTCAGCGCTGATGTCCAATACGCAAAAATTATCATATACCTTGTTGATGTTTCACTTTGTGATCAAACCTTCACATTATACTCCAAGAGCAATAGTGTTGGGAGCTCATCAATCAGTTTAAATTATATGGCCTTTATGAACTAGTAACGATAATGTTGGACCTTTGAGTTGTAGGAGCCTCTTTAATGGTAAGTTTTTTTGGTGGGTTAATCCAGATTACCGAGGTTTTAAATATCAAATATTGGGAAAATATTAGACGGCTAAAATCCATATCGAATTACGGATATCAGGGAAATATTGGGATACATGTAGTAAATATCAGAGCGTCATATATATAATAAATTGTTCTAAAATATAATCTAAACATACTTAGTGAAATATAAGCATACAAAAATGTAAATAACATATGTTTAGGAGCACTAGCCAATTGTAGAAAGTTATTTAGAAAGAGAGCCTACTAGAAGTTGTTGAAAAACTTCACTTGGCTGGGTTTTTGCTTAAAATATTAAAGAAATTTTGCAGAACTATATTGTTTTGCAACAAGCCACATAAAAGGACATATTGGCCAATACATCAACTGATTTATTGGTCATGTCTGCAATATTATCACCCAAAAAATTGCCAAAAAATGGTAAAGGATATTGAGACCTTATTGTTATGTGGCAAGCCTTATAAATGGATATATGATCCGACATATATCGGGAATATTTAAAAACTGTACAGAACATGCATTGGTGCTTTCATAGTTAATAATTTAAGGACGATCGCACATGACACCAAACTGAAAGAATTTTACTTTTATTTTTGTGATATCCTCGGTGTGTTAATGAAATATTTTTTGTGACATAACTAATCAAATACACACGTAAGTTTTGTGACATCCTAGGTGTGTGAATCAAGCTTTCTCCAATGGTGCTTTCATACCAAATAAAGTTGAATGATGATGATGCGTGATGTTGACATAATTATCAACACTGCATACTTATCCAGATCAAGTTTTGATGTATCGAGCCTATGGATCCATATATTGAGATAAAATTCAGTTGACCCTTATCGTAATGAGTGTACATTCAACAAGTTTCTATATGCCTTTGCATGTTTTTAGTGCCATGGTTGCTTTCAGCATTATCAACACTATGGATCCATAGATTGAGATAAAATTCAGTTGACCCATATCATAATGAGTGTACATTCAACAAGTTTCATATGCCTTTGCATGTTTTTAGTGCCATGGTGGCTTTCAGCAATATCTTTAACTGCATATTCTTTAAAGTTGCACATTGCTTAAATTTGTAACTTGTTTAAGCATTTCACAGGAGCCCACACCAGCAATGTTATTGTTTTACTCCTTTTTTAAGACTTAACATTTGTCTTCAGCACTAGACTCTGATTTTGCACTTTGACCATCATCAGGTGACTTATGTCAAGGCTTAGGATATCCTTAAGGCTACTCTTAGAATGGATTGTAGGTTTATCTGCACAAAATACAATTTATATGGATGTAAGAACCCATCACATCAAAGCATGCAGAAAGTTAGCAGCCAGTGGAAAATTCACAGCAGAGAAACCCCAAATTACTCGCTCTAACTTGCAAGTAGACCCAAAGTTAAGTCAAAGTAGAAAGTTTGTATTAAATAAATTCAAACAACTAGTAGTACCTAAATGCACCTAGCCTTCAAATTTATCATCTAAATTAAGAAATTCAAATAACTTCATTCCATAAAACATCAACAAGAACCAAATAATTGTAGTAGAAAAGCCAAAAATCTGAACTGATGCTCCCAAATGCAAACCATATCTGCTTCCAAGTTCCAAGACTTAAATAATAAAATAATTATACCTTTCTAGCGGCCAGGGACTTGAAATTTACTTAGTCGACAGATCCAATGATCAAGATATAACTATATCTATAAGAAGTTCGAGATGAAGATTGACAAAGGGACCTATCTACTTCTAGAGGGGAACTTACACTTAAAAAAGGAACGAGCTGCTTGAGACTGTCCTTGAGATATTGAGAATCATCCTTGAGAATGATCATCAATGGTCTATAAATTCTGCAATCACGACTCGAAGATCAGGCTGTCCTTGAGAGGGGAACTTACACTTAAAAAGGAACAAGCGGCTTGGCACTGTTCTTTCCTTGAGATATTGAGAATCATCTTTGAGCATGATCATCAACGGTCCATAAATTCTGCAACCATGATTTGAAGATCAGGCTCCACCTGGGCCTCTTTCTCCAAGCAACAACAAGCACCAACAAGTAATAGATTACGTCGAGGAGCATTGAGGGTTCTATGGTGCTGAAGTGTTGTGGGTTATCCATTGTGTGATTTGGAGAGAAATGATTAGGTCTGAGGCAAATAGAGTTACTGGGAAAGGTTTTATATGATCCCTGTCTAAGCGGGCCATAAACAGGTAAACTCGAGTAGTTTATACTCTCGAGCGACGATTAATGGATCAGGGAGGTTTCCCTGTTCATGACCGGCTGTTTAGCTTTAATCTAAACCCATTTACAGTGAATTGAGTAATCGGGTCAACTATTAGTAGAAATGAATATTCGTCGTGCCGTGTCTATGAAAACTGAACTCTGCACACTCAATCCATATATATTTAAACATTTTCCTTGATCTAAAGTTTTTGCATTAAATCTATAATCAAATCGGAAGCTAGTAGAAAAGAATACTTGTCCCCCAACAATTAGATTGTCCAGTCCATGAAAACTGAAGACTGCAAAACAAGCAAACTGCAATTAGGCAGTCAACCAGTCCATTTTCCAGCCAGGTTTTTTGGATATTCATGAATCTGAATTACTCGACTATTCAACTCTGTAATATGACATTTTGGCTGTTATCATTTCCTTTCATTACATGATCTTTGGTATTTCACTAGTCTGATTGCTGGCATTTCTCTGATTGTTAGCATTTTTTCAAGCATTAGACGGGTTAATGCAGGCCTACCCTGTGAATTCTCTTTTTTTCCCTCCATGTTATATAGCGATTCTTGACTTCCAGAGGGTTATATCATGCAGTCCATTCTAGTGAGCTTCTGTAGATTTGATGCAATGATGATGAACATCTATAGTCTCTTGATGGAATTAAAGTTAGTATCATATTTTTTTTCCCGTTTATATTTGGCTTCTGCATTGTACTTAGAGAACTTGTGTAAGTGCTTCATTCCTTTGGGTCCTTTAGGTCATTTGGTTGTTTATATTTACTTACATTTGTGCTTTCGGTGCAAGCTTTTAATCATGAAGCAGCTTTCCCTGAGGAACACAGTTTTATTTACTAAACTTTCATTTAGCTTGTGATATTTCCACAGATAACTCAAAAACTTGTATAGTTTCACTATGATTCCATCCTAGATCTCTAAATTGGGCATAATCTTCATAAAAATCAAGGCAAAAGTGACTACTATTAATTTTTGTTCTTATATTTGTTTTTATTATTATATTTTTTGGCAGATTGTAAAGCCCCTGCCAGATACATCTGCCAGACAAGGTGATACCATTAAAACTGGAACTATTGTTCGACTGCAGCATATGAAGACTCGGAAATGGCTACATAGCCACTTGCATGCTTCCCCAATAACTGGTAACATGGAGGTGAGTTGTGCCCCACTTTTCTTTTTATCTTGCCCCACTTTTCTTTTTATCTTCAGGTATGGCTGTGTAAGTATTAGTTATAAATCTTTATTTTATCTCATTTATTAGACATGTTGGTTAATGTTTAATAATGTTGATTGTTTGTTTCTGGTTTTCACACAAATGACTGAACCTATACATTTTTTCCCTAAATACTTTTGTCATTTTTGTTGTCGTGGCATTTGCACATTCTTAGAAGTACTTTGAAGGACCTACTATATTGTTTAATGGTGTGGTGTGTCAATGCTCACTGTCACAAATCTGTTTGCTTTTGGAATCGAGAGCTTGAACATCATGGAATTTTGGAAATCTGATTCATGACGTCTCATGTAATTGAGCTGAAGAATTTCATAAAGTTGATGAGTATAGGTTATTTGAAATTTTAATCCTCAATTTAAGCCGTAAAATGTAGTATGCTCAGGGTTTCTGAAATTTGTATTCAACAAGTTTGTGCATGAGTTCTACTTCATTCTCTACATAAAAAGAGTCTAGAGCTGTCTGCTTTTTCTTTTGTCATGTAATACTTTAATAATATGTCAAAATCTAAAACCATACTCATTTGACTGACTTGCAATGTAGCCCAAGTGGTTGCATACCCACGATCCATTATTTGACGTCCGGGGTTCGATCCTTGGCGTTGCTCAATTTTTTGGCACCTTATATAAACTACAACTCATGTGGCAGCTTCACGTGTTCAGCACATGAAGACTACAATAATTCCATTTTAGTCCCTCAATCTACAATAACTCCATATTACTCCCCTAAATCTTTGAAATTTCTCATTAATCCCTCAATGATAAATGTTTATCAATTGTGTTTTCGCTCCCAAAATCTATCTTAAAAAAAAAGGTTACTTGCACTTTGATACCTTACACCTTATGTCACTTTAAAGTCCCATAGTTCTTTGAACTTTGATACCCAAAATCTACAATAATTCCATATTAGTCCTTCAAATCTACAATAATTCCATATAATTTTTCTGACACTTTGGTACGACGAAGTTTAAACTTTTTAACTTCGACATGCGTAGAATTGCTTTTAACACTTTGATACTTCGAAGTTGGTAGTTGGGTTAGAGTATCAAAGTTAGGAATTTGTAAACTTTAAGGTATCAATGTAAAAAATATGAATCTTTGTTGTATCAAAGTTAAAATATTTATAACTTTTGGTGAATCAAAGTGTTTACAAAAACTTTGGGTTATTAAAGATAAAAAGATGATTTTAGAGAATAGGATTCATCAACCAAGACTGACGATGCTTAGTGGAGGTAAAGGTATGTGGTATCTTTACCTAAGGTAGGTGGACATGTTTATGCCAATTGTCTTAAGCGAATCAAGCAATCCATTGGCCACAATCCTATTAGTTGTAGAATTCATGGAATCTTACTTGGTGATCAAGTAAATCCATGTGATAAGACCTCATTAGTGGAACAAGATTCCTCATGTATTACAATCAATAAAGTCATGGAAGCTGGTAATTAGAGGAATTGATTATTGATGGGGTTATATACAATTTATCTTCAAAGATTTGATATAATTCGAATCAAAATAGCATGATTTTAAAAACTACACAAAAAGAAGAAATTGCAAAGAGTAATAACCTAAAGGGTAAATTGCACAGAACTCCCTTATCTATACCTTCAATCAGCTCATTTATCAGCACTTATCCCCTCTTACTTCCTAAGGGAAGAGTGCTAAGTGCTAATAAATAATTAGGGGATTAAGTGGAACAGAAGGTATAGATGAGGGGTTTATAACAATTTATCTTAACCTAAGTCTATTACAACTGTAGTTATTTGAAAATTTTGAAGCATTTGGACACTGACTAGATTTGAAATAACTTTAGGAATATTAACCATTATCTCCATACATATTCACCATTACTTTAAAAGTTGCACATAAAACTTAATTTTGTAAATATAGTCTTTGTTAATCTAATTCTTGCATATATGAAATATAGCATCTTTTGCATAAACTCCCAATTAAATTTGGCACGTGCATTGCACGTGCCCCTGCTAATTAGTCATTAGAAAATCTTCAATCAAGTACCGCTCTGATGGGAACACCAACCAGAGAAACAATTAATGCTGTTTCCCCCAAATTGTTGAAATAGAAGGTTATAACTTTTCAATTATGGTTTGCTTTATAAGTTGACATGATTTCTTAAAGGTCACAGCCAGTGGAAAAGCTAGCTATAGCTAAGTGTGTCTATTTCAAGGTAATTTTGATAGGATGTGCTTCACCTATCGAGAGAAAGAAAAACCTACTCACTATTTTTTGCTTGCCAGTTTTCTTGCCTTTTGGATCTTAATCACATACTTATTAACAGTAACAAACCAATTTATAAATGCTTTATTGGATTTTTAACACATGTACTATCCAAAAGTTAAAATTTTGCTCATTTACCAAGCTAAAATTTTTACGTTCTTGTATCCCTGTAAAGAATATTAAAGTTGCTTGCATACCCTTCAAAAAATATTAAAATTTGATCAAACTCAGGACATTAGTATTTATGCACATGTTAACTAAACCTGACTCGTTTGTTACTAGCTTATGATAGGTTATTATTTACTATCGTGTTGATAACAACTTGTATAGTATATGGTGAAAATGAATTCATAAAATTAAAGGGAGAAAATTATGTAGTGGATAAAGCACACTATGATTGTATGGGCTAAACATGAAAAACTTAGGTTAGAAAATGCTCAACATTGATACCATTTTTTTTGGTGGAAAATAATTGTACAGTTTTTGATATGTTTAATTTGAAAAAGAATAACAGGAACGGTGTTAATATATAAAGATGGTAATTGGCACATTATCTCCTATTCTACTAATAATTGAATGTCGAAAGTTTTAAATAGAATATACTGCAGGTCCTTTTTTAACCTGGCCTGACCCATTATTAAAGGGTATGGGTTGAGTTAAACGGGTACGGGTTGTTCACAGGTTGACCTGAATACCTTATTACTGATCAAGTCCAACCCTATTACCCGTGTATGACCCATTTATTTAGAGAAGGGTTTCATTTTAATCTCGTTTTGCTGAGATCAGTGGGAATAGGTAAGAGTTGCTCAGTCCTATGACTAGAGAGAAATCTCAGGAGGCGTGGATGATGGCCTGCAGCAAGATTAATAGGGAGAGGAGAGAGAAAATAAGGAGGAAGGAGAAGAAAATTATATATATAGAGAGAGATCCTGGATTTTTATTGCTTTAATTTTGTTGTTTCAGAGACATTGAGAACGTTGGTTTTGGTGTGGGTTAATTATTTCAATGATGTTTTTTTCTTCTTTTATGTTGTTGATTTGGGATTATTTACACCTGTAGTTCATGGAATATTTGGCCTCTTTTGTGAAATCTTGTAAGGCCATTGTTCCATATAGGTCCCACATTTTTCATATTCTGAGATTAGTATCTTAAACCATTAAAATTACTATTGGGTCCTCTAAATCATATAATATGCAAAATTAAGCTATCGATTACCAAATTCTCTAATTTGCTAACCATAATTGAGATGCGTAACTAATATTCCACCCTAAAATGTTAAAAAGAATATTCTCTAATTCAAATAGGTGCTTACTGAGGGGATTAATTTCAAACAATATATATGTTGTGAGGACCTAGTTGTCGCAAGTTCTTTGGGGACTATTATGAAATATGAGAGATTTGAGGGTTATTGCCAGTTTCAGCCACTTTCTTGCAAGTGTTGTTTGCTCCTTTATTAGCTCTTGAATCAATGAATGGTCCATGGATGAAGTTCTCTCTGGGTCAATTCCGGGTCAGATGGGTACCCATTTAAATGCTTGTCGGCTAACCATGACCCGTTTAACTAAATGGGCCGGGTGGGTAAAGCTTATATGGAACATTCACCTCACCCAAATTGACCCAATCTGTTCCTTTTGCCACCCCTTATTATACTATATCTAGTTAGCTATAAGATAGAGCTATTTAACTAGGTGGAGGTGTAGAGTAGGACATCGAACAAGTGAGAACCAATTTCTGTTGTTTTAAGCAAAAATGAAGGAAAAATTACAACTAAGCGATGTGGTGCGGGGTCAAGTGCCCAACACTTTCTGTAGCTCAATGGAATAATAGGCTGTATGGAATTTATATTTTTATTACAAGTAATAGTTGTTTATAATCAACTCCAAGTGATAGTTGTTTATAGTCCACGTGGGTATTAGTTGACTTCATGTTATTTGAATTGTTTCCCACTTCTGAATGATATTTCATATGTTTTGACACTTGGGCTTTTAATCACATATGCATGCTACTGTCTGATTGCTAATTTGCGTCCATCTGTAGGTGAGCTGTTTTGGAGGTGAGAATCAGTCAGATACAGGAGACTATTGGAGGTGAGGCCTGCATATATATGAAAACTGGTTTTTAATTTGTAGCTTATCAATGAAGATTTTATTTAGTTCTTTTTCATTACCATCAGGCTTGAGCTTGAGGGTAGCGGAAAAACATGGAAGCAAGATCAAAAGATAAGACTCCACCATGTTGATACTGGTGGTTACCTGCATAGCCACAACAAGAAATACAGTCGCATAGCTGGTGGGCAACAAGAGGTAATATTGGCCAAATTTTCAATTATATATTTGTTTTTCCTTTATAATTTTCCCTCTTTTTCAAGGAATGAAAGTTACACTTGTCAAGTGGAGGGTAATCTCATTTTGGAAAAAAAGATAAGGTGAATAAGTTTTGGTGGGCAACAAGAGGTAATATTGGCCAAATTTTCAATTATATATTTGTTTTTCCTTTATAATTTTCCCTCTTTTTCAAGGAATGAAAGTTACACTTGTCAAGTGGAGGGTAATCTCATTTTGGAAAAAAAGATAAGGTGAATAAGTTT
>NC_033801.1:62956903-62990163 GCF_001876935.1 Asparagus officinalis | reverse complement strand
ACACCGAGTGGGGGTTGGCAATTGGAACATTTTTTCTAGAACTGGGACAACCATTAGTTTGGGATACTTTAGTGGGACAATTACACCGAGTGGGGGTTGGCAATTGGAACATTTTTTCTAGAACTGGGACAACCATTAGTTTGGGATACTTTAGTGGGACAATTACACCGAGTGGGGGTTGGCAATTGGAACATTTTTTCTAGAACTGGGACAACCATTAGTTTGGGATACTTTAGTGGGACAATTGTTTGTGTGGTTTCAAATAACACCGAGTGGGGGTTGGCAATTGGAACATTTTTTCTAGAACTGGGACAACCATTAGTTTGGGATACTTTAGTGGGACAATTGTTTGTGTGGTTTCAAATAATTTATAACCATTGAAGTATATCAGTTATGCATCTTGATGATAAGACCATTATTTATACGTTTTTGAAACTTACTATTACCTATTAATAATTATTCTTTTTAATATTAAGTAATCTTGAATAACTATTAGTTGGGCTATAAGATTTTATTATAATAATAATTGTATTTTTTGGAATTATTTTGATAAAAAATTTAAAGACAAAATTTTTCCTCTCTCTTTTTTTCGCTCTACCAAATACTTTCCCCTCATTTCTTAATTTCAATTAATTTTAATAAAAGTATGGATTTATAATTTTTTAATTTAAATTAATCATACATATTTAATATTCAATTAAAAAATGAAAAATAACATATAAAGAAAAGAGTAAGAAGAGATGTGACATGATCTTATGGTGTGCTTCTAAGAGGATGGAGAAACAAAATATGAAAAAAAAAATAGAATTTTTTTTTAAAACACTCATCATACACTTCTTGGACAGTCCTTTTCCTTTAATATAGGCATATACACTTATTCATATGTGTTCTCAAGTATACAATTCATATGTTAATTTAAAACACTTATCATTCGCTTCTTGGACATGGTCGGGTTCATAATTATTCTTTTTCTTTTTCTTTTTCTTTTTTTTTTAATGTGACCTCCCAGGGAAGAATTCTAACTCGTTTCCTCTAGTCTTTAATCTGTCATTTTCTCTGAAATGAAGAGCTAGCTTATAAATTTTCACATGCTTTACATGTTCAACTTATGATGCATTTTCATATGCTTATAAATGCTTTACATGCTTTACATGCTTTACATTTTCTGTCTTTTTTTCTTAAAGGTGAACAATTTTCTACCTATCACTGGTCTTTAATATGTCATTTTCTCTGAAATGAAGAGCTAGCTTATAAATATTCACACGCTTTACATGTTCCACTTATGATACATTGTTTTAAGCTGGCTTTCATTTTGCTTTTGTTTTTGTATTTATTTATTTTGCAGGTATGTGGGGTAAAAGACAAGCGCCCGGATAATATCTGGTTGGCAGCTGAGGGTGTCTATCTTCCTGTTAATAGTAGCAAGTAAAAGGAATTTCTTTTTGACACTGTTGAGTGTTGAGGGCTGATCTAGTATTATTTATAGGTACGAAATTATTAGGGTTCCCTTCTCTAAAGTGATTAATTAGAAATATTACTATTCCTATTTTCATCAAGCAGCTTATTATGATAATGTCTTCCAAATTGTTTGATTAATTGTGTACTTGCCAAGAAGCTATGATCGCATTAGTGGAGGCTTTATTTCAATACTCAGATGGACAAACACTTGCTGCCATGGATTCATGCCTTAAATGGCTTCTATCTAAATTTGGTTGGTGAGGAACTGATGAGAAAGTGTCAAGAATATAATGATATTTTCTCTCAACCACTGTCACTTTGTTTACGAGTATGATGTGTTTCTCTCAACAAGATCATTTTGTTTATGATAAATAAAGTTGGCTAGACTGTTCAGAGAGAGATTTATGAGGTCAAAAACTATTGCAGCGTTCCTCAAATGAAAGAATGAATTAGCTCAAGGGTGTAGAAGCGTGAAATGACAAAATGGTAATGTAGTTTATTTATATTACCATTGGCATTTGGGAACTAACATTAGGATTTGGAAGGTTGATTTAAAATCAAAGGATTTTAAAATCTAAGATTTGAAATACATGATTTGATGGAATCTCTTGGTTGGATGTTTTTACTAAATGTAAGGATTTGAAATCAAAGATTTGAAATCTATTGTTTGGATACACTTTATTATATATGAATTTAGATTCCGAATTGATATTTTAAGAAAATTTACGCTTTAGAATAAGTTTCACAAAATCCCCTGAGAAGTTTGGCCCATTTGAGATAAACCTTGAAAAGTTTGAAATTGTCACTTAACCCTTGAAACTATTGTGTATTTCTAAATCTATTTTCTGATAAGCCCCAACATTTGAGGGGTTATTTAGAAACTTTTGAAGGTTAAGTGACATTTTCAAACTATTTGGGCTTTACTCATAATAGACCAAACTTCTTGGGGTTTTTTTTGTGAAAGTTACCGTAAAATACAGTAAAATGCTATAAACACCCTTAGAAGTGACTGAACATAAAAAATTTTACATTTTTTTGTGCAAACTTTTTTCTTATATTGCCCAGAAGTGTGTGGATGTTGAAATTTGCAAATGGTAAATTAGTCTACTCAATAAACATGATGACTGTGATCTATTTAAAAGTCTATAAAATTAGAGAAACAAGAATATGAAACAAATCTCTAAATGGTTCTCAAAACAATTCATGAATATCATTCAAAAAAGTTTCGGATTGTCTAGTATTCCACCAATTAATAACCCAAGGTTCCAGAATTTTTTGAAAGGAGAGAGAGATCGACCAGAGCAAAAATACTATAGATGCAAGATATGAGAGGGAAGTCAATGCTTTCTTTTTTTTTTTCAATTTTGATTTGTGCATTGTTAATGAACTGCTTCATTTATCAACTCTATTTGATCTGATGTTTCTCTAAAGCACAAGTTCTATAGTAAGCATAACTATATACCTTGTTATCTAGCCCAAGCCTTTACCAAAGGAAGAAAAATCTGTCATACCTAAAATAAAACTTTGAGAAGTGATTAAAAGCCAAAATTGATCACCTCGATAGCAACTTATAAATACTCATGCAAACATCTCATTCTTCGTGAACCGATACGAGAGAATACGAATAATAATAATGATGTACGAAATATTCATTATTATAGCATTTTTTTCATGGTTTCATCCATTACCACATTGACCTTCAATCTTTAAAATAACAAGAATACTACTCCAATAGGTAGCTATGATAGAAGACTTGATAACACAAAACAGTTTAGCAAACAATCCACATAAGAAGCTCTAGGCTACACAGTAAGCCTTCGTTTAAAACACAACATATGATAGGTAGTAGATAACTAAGATTTTCTACAATAGGCTAAATGACCACAACATAAACTACTAAAAGAAACCATATCAACAATCGTCTATTTATCCTTCAAAGTCTTCTCCGGCTTTCTCTCATATGCTTCCAACTCATGTCTTGGACAACTTATTGGGTCGTACATTACAAAATTTAGCATTAATTAGTTCACGAAACAAAATACTCTTTAAAACAGAAATAATATTTACTACACAGGCAAAGTCAATTTGCAACCTCCCTCCTGTCACCAAAACCATCCTTCTAGTTAAACAATTAGATACGCATCGGCCCATCTTGTTGACCGTCCCAAAATTAACAGAATTTGATAGCAGCCCATATTTATTTAACCAGAAATTTAGATATTTTGCTTAAGGTTTCTTCGCCCATCATACTCCCTTTAAAAGCACGAGTTCAAGGAGAAATCATTCATTGGTCAATATTACCCTTCATTATTTTGAATATTTTATTTATATCTTAATCTATTTTAATCATAATTACATCCTATCCTAATCCTACGTGAACTATCTATAGGTTAACAATTTAAAAAATAATATTAATAAAATATATAAAACATCTGTATGGTATTAATTTGTTAAGATAAAAAAATTATACGTAGCTAACAAACTATAATACATGAAGTATTGCAAAAAAATCTTTAAAAAGTTTTAAATTAAATTGCACAAAATATTCTAAAAAGTTTAAAATTATAAAAATCATCGTGATGTCTCAAAACTTAAAATAACAAACATAAAATTAAGAAATTAACAGCAGTTTGTGAAGAATTTAAAATTTGGAGTTAGCACCTCAATGTCTCAAAAATTATAGAAACACCCTCAAAAGTTCACAAACAAGCACCCTGAAATTCAAAAATTTCAAAACTTATAAACAACATAGATGAATTCTAGGGATTATCATGATACACACAAAAATTTCTGATATTTTAAAACTTAAAACAACAAATATGAAATTAAGAAATTAACAGTAGCCTCTGAAGAATTTATAATTTTCAATTAACACCTCAATATATCAAAAATTATAGAAACACCCTCAAAAGTTTAAATTATTAAAAATCACCCTAAAATTCTAAAATTTTAAAATTTACAGACAATAAAATATGAATTCAAGATATTACCTTCAGGCACCTAAAAATTTAAAATTTACCGAAATTAACCTCAAAGTTACAAAAATTGTTAAAAATCACCCTAAAACTTTAAAATTTTAAAATTTTAAAATTTATAGACAACAAAAGATGAATTCAAGATATCACCCTCAAGAACCATTAACATTTACCGAAATTAATCTCAAAGTTACAAAAATTGTAAATAACTCCTTCAAAATTTAAAATTTATAACAAGTACACACCAAATCTGGAAACTATTAGTAGACCACTAAAATTTAAATTTTTTTAAAATTAATCTATAGTTTTAATAATTGCAAAAAGCACCCTCAAAATTTTAGAGTTGTATGAAATATCTTGATATTTAAAAAAATTATCACCAATACATGAAATATAGAAGTAATAACTATCAAACTTAAAAGAATTTTTTTTTTGAAAAAACTATCCCAAGGTTTTAAAAACTACAAATCACACCCTCAAAGTTTAAAACTATAAAAAAGTGCTGAAATTTTAAAACTTGGTAAAGAAAAGTGTAATTATTTGGTATTTTTTCATTAAGATGTGTGTGTGTGTGTGAGTAATTTCTAATTGAGGGTTTACTATCCCTTTTCAGCATCTAAAAATAGTATAAGTTGATATTGGTAAATAAAAGTAATAAAAATTGATTAAAAACATTTGGTTAAGGAATAAATTTTTTAAAAATATTATAGCTTAAAATTATCACTACTTTATAAATTAAAGTAACTACATATAATTTTACTAACTAATAGGTTGGAGCAACAAAAATACATTAGTAACATTAATTGATAAATATTTAAATCCATAAAAATTATAAAATACTATAATATAATAGCTTAGCATTAATTAATTATAATTTAGAAACATTAATTTTTGATTTTAATAATATTTATAGGATAAAAGAATATAAAGAATTACATATAGAGAAAATATCAGAATGTTCAGAGATGCCCTTCAAAAGAATTAAGCTATTTTCATTGCAAATGAGAAAGTAGCGGAAATAAATTTAAAATTTAAAATTTAAAAAATATCCATAAATCACTTGAATTAGCATTAACATAAAGCATATCTATTAAAGAAGCACCGACTGAGTTGCGTTAAAAAATTATTTAACAACTTTTATCCCAATCAAAGAAGTATTCTCCATGGAAGATATAAAAAAATAGTAAGTATTCATAAATTTCATACTTTTTTCTTAAAATACTAAAGAAATTAAATATTAATATTACAACTTAAGGGAAATTAGTAATGAAAAATGTAAGTATTTAGTTTAGATCTTTGTGAAAAATGAGAGGGATAGTGCAAAGGTAATATCATTGACATAATGAAAACTCTTATTGGATGCATATTAGAAGAATTTATTGTAGAAAAAAAGATGTAGCTTCTAATCTTATTTAAGTAATAAACTAGGAACACAAAGAATTTCATATATATGAAATTAACATTTATTCTCATTGAAATAAAAAAAAATCAAAGTCTAGATTTTAAGCAGTTTATGTTGAACATCGGAAATACATTTAACTTCTTTGTAAAGTTAAAGAAGAAGATAAAAGATTAATGATCTTAGGAACAATAACAACATAAAAAATATAATTCCAACTTGATATCACAATCGATGTAGATGATAAAAACACGAGAATTACCCAGAAAAAAGAAAAAGATGAAGAAGGATTGATCTTAGCTCAATAAAAAATAAAACAAAAAAAATAAAAGATAATATTTTTTAAATATACTATAGAATAGTTTAATTATTTCGAGTGAAATTAGGAATCTTTAGAATGAAGTTTCATAAACTTTTTTAATATTTTCATATGCTTATGTGGATAGTTTTATCATATAAAAGTATAATAGAGTTAGTATTAATCTTTAATTTATAATTTTTATGAAGTCTATCAATGATTATGAACAAACTTCATATTTTCTTTTATATCGTTGTAGCATACTTTTAGTCAATCATTTTGCCTTATTAGTTTTAAATATTAACCTAACACTATTTTAATATTTTTACTTTTGCAACACTGTATTTTCTGAAGTAAAGCTCGGTTTCATATCGGTCAAAATAATATGAAAATTCAAATTAGCTTCAAATTATATTTGTTTTTTTTTTGTCAATTCAAAGATCAACATGAAAATTTAAATTGGGTGTAACCCATGTAAACAAACATAAAAAAATCACGATATAAAAGTTTAGAGACAAAAGTGAGCACAAACTATTAAAGTGGAACTGATGAACAAATTTTACTTTGAAAATATGCCAAAAATATTTAATCATGGTATTTAACCATGTGCATTGCATGTGTATAAAATCTAGTAAACCCAAAAGAGCTAGTCAGCTTACACAGACAACAAATGATAGAAAGCAAAAACAAATTGAATGTAGAAACTGTAATAAAATTGATACTTCTATCATGAAACAAATCAACAATGTATCATATGTTGTGGTTCTAAGATTAAAATTGAAAAGTGAACTTACAAGTTGATAAATTTAGCAATTTAAACTCAAATCAAACAGTAAACAGATTGCGGCTATTCTCAATCGGTTGATAGAACAGGGGGTCTATCCGCAATTAATTCATTAAAAGAAGGGAAAAATGTGTCCAGGCTCCAAAAGCAGAAACTTCATGTAACAATGTCCCTCATAGTTTCCCCCATGTGGATCAGTCCCTTGAAGTGTGATACTTTATACTGCAGTTCCTTTTTAGCAATTATTACATGCCAGTTAAGCTAAAATCCTTAAATTATCTTTATCCTCTCTCCTCAATCCCTCAAACCAGCTCTCTCTCTCTCTCTCTCTCTCTCTCTCTCTCTCTCTCTCCTCTCTCTCTCCTCTCTCTCTCAAGCTCTCAAGCATCATTCATGCCCGCGACTACGCCCTTCACGATGACGTCGGGCTCTCATCTCCTCTCTCTCTCTCTCTCTCTCTCTCTCATCTCCTCTCTCCTCTCTCTCTCTCTCAAGCTCTCAAGCCCCATTCCTGCCCGGGACTACGCCCTTCACGACGACGTCGGGCTCCAGATCCGCGCCCTAGCTCGCGAGTTGGTCCCTCGAGTTCCCAACCACTTCCCCTCCTCTCCTCCGCCCTGCCTCGTCACCGTTGCTCGCTGCCGCTCCCCGCCTCACCCTTGACTACGCCGGAGATCGCCACTGTCGCAAACTGCCTTGCCCTCGAGTTCGCCATCAACGTTGTCGGGATGCCATCAACCCGGATGCTTGCCAAGAAGAAGCTACATGTTTTCAACAACTTAGACTAACATATATCGCATCACATGTCGATCGTGCCCAACATCAACTTTCACGACAACAAATGTTTTTTTGGCTTTTTTAATATTCAGGAGAACAAAATGATGTTGATTCTGATGGTAATTAATCAAAATATTATTTAAGCTTGCATCTAAACCTTTGAATTCCTCTCTTTTGGACTTGGGCTCTTTGGCAATGAATTGGTCGGAGTAGATTCTCCATTCGATTATGTTTATTTGCTAATGAATTGGTCAGAGTAGATTCTCCATGCTAGTTCTAGCCCGCACCATGCTAGTTCTAGCCCGCACTATGTTAGTTCTAACAAGTTGGGGCAAGTTAGAACTAACAATATTCGAAGTGATATAACGAGAGGTAGAAAATGAGCCCAAGTGAAAGGAAGATACCGTGTGATAGATAATATAAAGGGCTACACACCGACGAAGACGGTGGTGAAAACGGAGACCGGAGGTGGCCTGAAAACGCATGCGAGGTCGGCACGGCGCTGCTGTTTTCTGCTCGCTGCTGCCATTGAGTGATGTTTCGGATGTTACCGAGAGAGATAGAGAATGAGTTAGAGCGTGATACAAATTGGAGGTGATAGGAAACATGTAGGGCTACTCACCAAAGAAGAAATCGACGGAAATAGATATTGGAGGTGATCGAAAAGTGAGTGCGAAGTCGGCACAAAACTGTAGTTTTTTACAGTGCAATTTCTCACCGTTCGGGTTTGTTCTTCGCTGTTCAGAGCTTTTCAACGCTTTCCGAGCTTGCCGGAGGTGGGAGGAGGTTACCGGGGTCGTCGGGGTGTCTCGGTGGGCTCCGTCGGAGGTGGAAGGAGCTTTTCTCCGTTTCCAAGAGTCTAGAACTAAGATGAATTAGAGCTAGAACTAGCTAGAACTAGCATGGTGCGGGTTAGAACTAGAAAGGTGCGGGTTAGAAATAACTTGAGGGCCCAAGAGCCTAGAACTAAGATGAATTAGAGATAGAACTAGTTAGAACTAACATAGTACGGGCTAGAACTAGCATGGTGCGGGCTAGAACTAAGAAGGTGCGGGTTAGAACTAAGAAGGTGCGGGTTAAAATTAACAAGTACGCAAGCAAAAAACACGGGCTTGGTTTAGAACTAGCAAGGTGTGGGCTAGAACTGGCTGTATACAAGCTAGAACTAGGGTAATAGAAGCTAGAACTAACGTAGAAGCAAGAATTAACAAGTGTGCATGTAAAAAACGAGGGTTGGGTTTAGAACTAGCAAGGTGTGGGCTAGAACTGGCTGTATACAAACTAGAACTAGGGTAATAGAAGCTAGAACTTACCTAGAAGCATGAATTAATAAGTGCGCAAGCAAAAAATGAGGGGTGAGTTTATAACTAGCAAGATGTGGGCTAGAACTGGTTATATACAAGCTAGAACTAGGGCAATAAAAGCTAGAACTAACATAGAAGTAAGAATTAACAAGTGTGCATGTTAAAAACACGGGTTGGGTTTAGAACTAGCAAGATGTGAGCTAGAACTGGATGTATACAAGCTAGAACTAGGGTAATAGAAGCTAGAACTAACGTAGAAGTAAGAATTAACAAGTGCACAAGTAAAAAACAAGGGCTTGGTTTAGAACTAGTAAGGTATGAGCTAGAACTGGCTGTATACAAGCTAGAACTAAGGTAATAGAAGCTAGAACTAACGTAGAAGCATGAATTAACAAGTGCGCAAGCAAAAAACGAGGGCTGAGTTTAGAACTAGTAAGATGTAGGCTAGAACTGGCTGTATATAAGCTAGAACTAGGGTAATAGAAGCTAGAACTAACATAGAAGCAAGAATTAACAAGTGTTGATGTAAAAAACACGGCCTGGGTTTAGAACTAGCAAGGTGTGAGCTAAAACTGGCTGTATACAAGCTAGAACTAGGATAATAGAAGCTAGAACTAACCTAGAAGCAAGAATTAACAAGTGTGCATGTAAAAAACGAGGGCTGAGTTTAGAACTAGCAAGGTGTGGGCTAGAACTTACTGTATACAAGCTAGAACTAGGGTAATAGAAGCTAGAACTAACCTAGAAGCTTGAATTAACAAGTGCGCAAGCAAAAAATGCGGGCTAGATTTAGAACTAGCAAGGTGTAGGCTAGAACTGGCTGTATACAAGCTAGAACTAGGGTAATAGAAGTTAGAACTAACGTAAAAGCAAGAATTAACAAGTGTGGATGTAAAAAACGTGGGCTGGGTTTAGAACTAGCAAGATGTGGGCTAGAACTGGCTGTATACAAGCTAGAACTAGGATAATAGAAGCTAGAACTAACCTAGAAGCAAGAATTAACAAATGTGCATGTAAAACACGAGGGCTGAGTTTAGAACTAGCAAGGTGTGGGCTAGAACTTACTGTATACAAGCTAGAACTAGGGTAATAGAAGCTAGAACTAACCTAGAAGCTTGAATTAATAAGAGCGCAAGCAAAAAACACGGGCTAGATTTAGAACTAGCAAGGTGTAGGCTAGAACTAGCTGTATACAAGCTAGAACTAGGGTAATAGAAGCTAGAACTAACCTAGTAGCATGAATTAACAAGTGCGCAAGCAAAAAACACGGACTGGATTTAGTACTAGTAAGGTGTGGGCTAGAACTGGCTGTATACAAGCTAGAACTAGGGTAATAGTGTGACGCTCCTGGGTTCACACAAGGCTGCAGTCCAATGTGAAACCAGAGATGTCAAACATGCCATGAATGTATGAGAGATAAAGAATGAGAAGCTTCTAAATCGAACAAGATCCGAGCTGGAAAAGAATAATCACTAAGAAAGCTCCGCTCGCACCATGATCACGCGGTACGATTGGATAAACTCTGCCAGTGGCTGGTGACTATTATGTTACTGGAACTAGAATTTATGGGACTATCTATCCCTTAGGAATTTCCTGGATAGCACGAATCTGACATGCTGGTTCCTCTATCCTCAGAATGGTAGGTGGTGCCTCGATCTTCTGCTACTGACCGTAACCGTGGCCCTGCGACTATTGACCCTGACCAGTGATCTGCTGGTGGTGATAAAAAAACCCTTACCCTATTGCTGGGTTTCTCACAGTCTTACAAAAGGTTTATTATCCTTACCCTGGTCTCCGGACAATCCTACTTTTAAAATTAACTCTTAGTATGTCTCTCTGCCCCAATCGGGTTAGGTCTAGCTGTTTCCCGAAATAGTAGATAAAATCCTTCTATGAAATTATCATTCGTTGCTCCGGCATAACTGGAATCGGTGCTATCCTCCGACGTCGTCCTTTAAGATGATTATAACTAATCTCCGCCTATGTACCGAGTCAACATTAAGTAAATCTAAAAGTATTTCCCACATATTTCCTCCATTTATAGGTTGTAACTGAATCAGATGTGCCCTAAAATTTTTGTGCTCCCAACTTCTAATATCTTCCTCAATCTTACCGAGCCAAGCTTCCTATTCCGCGACTCTATTAATAGCTGGATGTGACGATGGTGAGACCTTCGGCATTACCTCTTCAATAGGTACGACTGGTATAACTGGTGGTGAAACTTCAGAGAGTAAAATCTAGCTTGTTACTCACTCCTCGAGTATTGCTAGTCTCTGCTTCTGTAATCGGTGTTACCAAGTCGATCAGATACTTTGGAGCCTACTGTGGCTCGGGTTCTACTTGCCCAGCTCTCTGGGTACAAGCTTTTCCTCGACCACGTCCTCGTTCCAATGTTTATAATACCAAGAGGAGAGCTTATTTGACACAGTAAGTGAGATCCCAATCATAAATAACATAACATATACTAATAGGAAAAATCGTATCACTTATCATTCATGCATTTACTTTTCAATCAAAGTAAGGTAGTTGTCACCCAAAAAAAAATTTGTAAATTTTCGAATATACGTATATAACGTCCTCACACATTCTAGGAATTCCTAGCGGACTCTATACATGATTACTAGGAAACTCTATACTAACTCCACGACTCGACACAGGAATGATCCTAGGATGCTGGAACTAGAGCTCTGATACCAACTGTGACGCCCCTGGGTTCATACAAGGCTGCAGTCCAAGGTGAAACCAGAGATGTCAAACCTGACATGCACCCACACTGTGCATAAACATGTTTCACCAATCACACTAATATCCTCTAGTAGAATCAAATAGAAGTGCAGGTACAAACAGGCAAAATAAAGGGAATAAATATAATAGACATGATATAGAAGAGATATATCATAAATGAAAAGAATCATGTCTCAACTATAATACATCTGATATCTGAATAATAAAAATGTCTCAACATGAATCAACTAAAAATTATACTAAGGCACACTGCCTTTATAATATGAATATGAAACTCTAATGTCTGGATAAAACTCAAAACTATAGTGGAGTCTCTACAAGTAAAACTACGCGACGGCGACTATGCCAGAACTCCGTCACCCTGCGGCTCTCCGGAACTCCGAGCTACCTGAAAGGGTATTTTTAAAAGAAAAAGAAATAACAACAAGAGCGTCAGAGTACTACAGCAAGATTACCTCCATCCGCCCCCAGGGGAAGGGCTACTAGATGGAGTGGAGGCTCTATCTATTAAGCATAGTCTACCTAGATTCATTTTCTCCGTATCTAAGTGGGATTAACATTTAGAAACCTACAACACGAGACATAGTACGTCGAGCAAAATAATCCAAACAAGGAAACCCTCATATATATACCGTATGTCTCAAATTGTAGATATTTAAACATTAATACCGAACTAAGAAAAGACAATCTAATAAAACCAACAATTAGAAATAAATTGTAGATATTTAAACATTAATACCGAACTAAGAAAAGACAATCTAATAAAACCAACAATTAGAAATCCATAACACGAGACTGGTACGTCGAGCGAAATAATCCAAACAAGGAAACCCTCATGTATATACCATAAGTCTCAAGTTGTGAATCTCCAATCATTGATCCCAACTAAGAAGTAAAAAAGACAGTAAAAGAAATAAGATATCAACACATCGTATTTATAATATCTTCCACTATCACTGGAAAGATAGAATAAAATTCCAACACATGATTTTGTATACTTTCAAAAGTAACGTATCTCAGTTATATAGTTCAATGATAAGTCGTATTCATAATCGGCATCTTCCATACATAGGCTATCAAATAATTGTCTCAGTGCAACGGACTACCCTGTAGGTATAGTAAACTGTGTACACGGCTCATTAGTCTCATCGCGATCTCAGTGCGTAACATGAGTGCGGGATGGACTACCAAATAGACATCCTAGAAATACGGCTCACGAGCCTCATCGCACCCTAGTGCGGGACGGACGGCTAGATCAAGCCTCCTAAAATCCGACTCAATGGCCTGTACATATGGAATATCGACGCACTACCTCATGTAGTACTGAACTGAGCTCATCAACGATCTTCACCTCATGTAAATCTTTGTATCTCTGGCATGTCGATGCACTATCCCATATAATACTAATCTATGCTCATCAACGATAGTTACCTCATGTATAAACCATGTATATCTGGTGTGTCGATGCACTATCTCATATAGTACTGAGCTGTGCTCATCAACGACATCCAACATGTATATGAACTAAATCTAAATCAATATGATTAAATCAAAATTCATCATAATTCCCTTGGGATTCTTAAATGTCTAACATAACATATTCATGACTATACGTGTAACATCAAGCGGCTCAAAACTCCGCGAACGTACCACAAAACGGCGCAACACAGCTCCACAAAACGAGCAGGAAAAATAGACGAGATATCTATTAGTAAAACAAGCATATCTTTCTCTAGGAAAACTATTTTTACAAATGGTTTTCTGTTTTGAAAACTAGATTCACACATCTTTCAAATGATATAAGTTTGGTTCAGTTTGGAGTTTACTTGTTATCCCAAATCTTCAGTTAAACATTATACATGTGCAGCAGTTTTTCTGCAGGACATGTTGTTAGTAAATATAACATATCTTTCTCTATACAAACTCCTTTTAAGAATGATTTTCTGTTTTAGAAAATATATACATATAGATTTCATATAAAACTGGTTTGGTTAAATTTAGAGTTTATTTACTATCTTGAAATCTCAGTTAAAGATGATACAAGCGCTGCAGTTTTCTGCAGAAAAATATATTTAATACATCTCTTAAATTTTTCATATATAAACAAAATTATAAAAAACCCTAGTGATCATGATCATGATACTATCATAAATAGAAAAAAAAATATTATTAATCTAGTATTTGTTTTAAGGTTTACTATCAAAAATCTGACTTTTAACACCTCAGGTTAAGATTAAAGCATGAAAACACATATTAAACATCATAATAAACATCTACACTAGTTATTTAACTATGGGGATGGGTCTAGATGAAGATAATCTTGCCTTAATCTCATATGCAGACCCCTGAAATAAATAGCAAGCAATCCATGAGCACAAACCACCCGTTCTCCCTCGTTACACGTCGATGATCTCGCCCTTTTGTCGATATTTGCTTCACAAAGTTCTCAAAACTCATAAGAATAAGATCTAGGGTTTTTTAGTGGAGAGGGTTGCTACTAGGGTTCATAGATATAATAAAAGAAGGGAATTTTCATGAAAAACATAGGTATTTATAGAGGCAAACCCGAAACAAACCTGTTTGATCCGAACCAGGAAACCTAGTCTGACTAGAAAAATAACCTTCGGTATTTTGGCCATAACTTTTACGTCCGAATTCGGAATGAGGTGATATAAGATTTGTTAGAAATCTCTTGAAGATACCTATAACTTTAGTATTTTAAGTTTTCTATATTCTAACCTTTGTAGTGTGTAAAATACATATACTTTTAACTGGTCGTTTTTCCCAGATTCAGGCCCGTGCACGTGTGCATGATATCACTTCTATATTCACATATATACATTGAATTGATCTCAAATCAATTCTTAGCATACTAAAATATTAATAAATATTTTTTTCATAATACAACATATTTATTATTTATTATAAAATATTTAAAATTTTAGGGTTTTACAAATAGAAGCTAGAACTAACGTAGAAGCAAGAATTCACAAGTGCGCAAGCAAAAAACACGGGCTGGGTTTAGAACTAGTAATGTGTTGGCTAGAACTGACTTTATACAAGCTAGAACTAGGGTAATAGAAGGTAGAACTAATGTAGAATCAAGAATTAACAAGTGTGCATGTAAAAAACGAGGGCTGGGTTTAGAACTAGCAAGGTGAAGGCTAGAACTGGCTGTATACAAGCTAGAACTAGGGTAATAGAAGTTAGAACTAACCTAGAACCAAGAATTAACAAGTGTGCATGTAAAAAACACAGGCTGGGTTTAGAACTAGTAAGATGTGGGCTAGAACTAACTGTATACAAGCTAGAACTAGGGTAATAGAAGGTAGAACTAACGTATAAGCAAGAATTAACAAATGTGCATGTAAAAAACGAGGGCTGGGTTTAGAATTAGCAAGGTGTGGGTTAGAACTGGCTGTATACAAGTTAGAACTAGGGTAATAGAAGCTAAAACTAACCTAGAAGTATGAACTAGGGTAATAGAAGCTAGAACTGGCGTTAGTTCTAGCTTCTATTACCCTAGTTCTAGCTTGTATACAGCCAGTTCTAGCTCACACCTTGCTAGTTCTAAACCCAACCCACGTTTTTTACATTCACACTTGTTAATTCTTGCTTCTACGTTAGTTCTAGCTTCTATTCCCCTAGTTCTAGCTTGTATACAGTTAGTTCTAGCCCACACATTGCTAGTTCTAAACTCAGCCCTCGTTTTTTACATGCACACTTATTAATTCTTACTTTTACGTTAGTTCTAGCTTCTATTACCCTAGTTCTAGCTTGTATACAGCCAGTTCTAGCCCACACCTTGCTAGTTCTAAACCCAGCCCGTGTTTTTTAATCCACACTTGTTAATTCTTGCTTCTACATTAGTTCTAGCTTCTATTGCCCTAGTTCTAGCTTGTATACAGCCAGTTCTAGCCCATATCTTGCTAGTTCTAAACCCAGCCCTCATTTTTTGCTTGCACACTTGTTAATTCTTGTTTCTACGTTAGTTTTAGCGTCTATTACCCTAGTTCTAGCTTGTATACAGACAGTTCTAGCTCACACCTTGCTAGTTCTAAACCAAGCCCGTGTTTTTTTTGCTTGCGCACTTGTTAATTTTAACCCGCACCTTCTTAGTTCTAACCCGTACCTTCTTAGTTCTAGACCGCACCATGCTAGTTCTAGTCCGCATTATGTTAGTTCTAGCTTGTTCTATCTTTAATTCATTTTAGTTCTAGGCTCTTGGGCCATCAAGTTAGTTCTAACCCGCACCTTCTTAGTTCTAGCTCGTAGCATACTAGTTCTAGCCTGTACTATGTTAGTTCTAGCTAGTTCTAGCTCTAATTTATCTTAGTTGTAGGCTCTTGGGAATGGAGAAAAGCTCCTCCCACCTCTGACGGAGCTCACCGAGACACCCCGACGATCCCGGTAACCTCCTCCCACCTCCTGTAAGCCCGGACAGCGTTAAAAATCTCCGAACATCGAAGAACAAACCCGAACGGCGAGAAATTGCACTGCACAAAACTATAGTTTTGTGCCGACTTCGCACGCACTTTCCGATCACCTCCAATATCTGCTTTCGCCGATTTCTTCTTTGGTGAGTAGTCCTACATGTTGCCTATCACCTCCAATTTGTATCACGCTCTAACTCATTCTCTATCTCTCTTGGTAACGTCCGAAACATCACTCGATGGCAGTAGCGAGCAGAAAATAGCAGCGTCGTGCCGACTTCGCGTGCGTTTTTCGGCTACCTCCGGTCTCCGTTTTCACCACCCTCTTCGCCGGTATGTAGCCCTTTATATTGTCTATCACACGGTATCTTCCTTTCACTTGGGCTCATGTTTTACCTCTCGTTATATCGCTTCAAATATTGTTAGTTCTAACTTGCCCCAACTTGCTAGAACTAACAGTGCAAGCTAGAACTAGCATGGTGCGGGCTATAACTAGCATGGAGAATCTACTCCGACCAATTTATTGCCAAATAAACGCAATCGAATGGAAAATCTACTCCGAACAATTCATTGTCCAAGAGCCCAAGTCCAAAAGAGAGGAATTCAAAGGTTTAGATACAAGCTTAAATAATGTTTTGATTAATTACCATCAGAATCAACATCACTTTGTTCTCCTGAATATTGAAAAAGCCAAAAAAATATTTGTTGTCGTGAAAGTTGATGCTAGGCACGATCGACATGTGATGCGATATATGTTAGTCTAAGTTGTTGAAGACCTGTAGCTTCTTCTTGGCAAGCATCCGGGTTGATAGCATCCCGACAACATCGATGGCGAACTCGAGGGCAAGGCAGTTAGCGACAGTGGCGAACTCCGGCGTTGTCAAGGGTGAGGCGGGGAGCGGCGACGAGCAACGGTGACGAGGCAGGGCGGAGGAGAGGAGGGGAAGTGGTTGGGAACTCGAGGGCCCAACTCGCGAGCTAGGGCGCGGATCTGGAGCCCGACGTCGTCGTGAAGGGCGTAGTCGCGGGCAGGAATGGGGCTTGAGAGCTTGAGAGAGAGAGGAGAGAGAAGATGAGAGAGAGAGAGGGGAGATGAGAGCCCGACGTCGTCGTGAAGGGCGTAGTCACGGGCAGGAATGAGGCTTGAGAGCTTGAGAGAGAGGAGAGAGAGAGAGAGGAGAGAGAGAGCTGGTTTGAGGGATTGAGGAGAGAGGATAAGGATAATTTGAGGTTTTAGCTTAGCTGGCATGTAATAATTGATAAAAAAGAGTTACAGTACAAAGTGTCACACTTCAAGGGACTGATCCACATGGGGAAAACTATGAGGGGTCTCGTCACATGAAGTTTCTGTTTTTGGGGCCTGGACACATTTTTCCCTTAAAAGAATTATGTTTTCTTGAGATAAAAAGATTTCTACTTGGGTATAATAGGAGCTTGCGTAAAAAAAAATAGTTTTTCAAAAGCATGGTGCTCCACTATTTTATGTCCCTAACCATTCTAAGGTGCTTTAATTAAATTTAGTCATAATCTACTACTAATTAAAGAAACAGAGAAGAATGCAAAGTCTAACACAGTGATATCTCAGTGACATACTTGCTCATTGACTTTCACATTTACTTTCTATTTTCACCAGAATTTAAACAGAAATTGAACAGTAAACAGAGCAGTAGTTAAAGTACAAATATAAAAAAGCAAATTTGGAGGAAAACAAAAAATGGCCAGAACCCCACATCAAACTCTCCCTTACCAGAAAGCTTTAAAAAAAAAAGAAATCCAAGAGAGAACTTGATGAGGACATTTAGACGCGTGCTCGAGATTTTCGCCGGGTTTATCAGCGCAGGAGGCGCAATATTTCAGCATTGTGGTTTTGAATTTAGATGTAATAATTAATTTGAATTTGAATTTTGAATTTTGAATATTTAGTTTCTTTCATTTGGTAGTTAATCAGTGATTGGTTGTAATTGGTTAAGGGAGAGATTTGAGGGATTTAGATTATTTTCTAAATCTGTAATTGCTTATTTAAAGACCCTGTAATCAGAATGATGAATCATTGATGAATGAAATTAATTTGCTTAGACATGGTGTGAAACCTAAGCGTGATTAATTCCTTTGTCACCAGCCGTCACTCCTCTTCCTCACAAAAGAAAACAAAAGAAAATTCGAAAATTGCACTGTTCATCTTCCTCCCTCACCTCACGTCAAAGAACCCACCAACCCTCTTCCTGTTTCTCTTCAAATCGAGTCGCACCAGTGATCTCGCTCCACCGCCTAGACGCCCCCCCCCACCTCGAATCCCCTACCTCCGCAACCGCCAGCACCGCCCACCTCCGCCTCCGCCTCCCGTAGCCGTGACCGCTCCTCCCTGCAACCGCGCCCAACGCCGACCGCTCTCAATTCCCCAACGCACCCCCCACCACGCGACCACCCCTCTTTCTTGCCGACGACACCACCCCTGTTCTGGCCGCCCCTATCTCCTTGTCAACAACCCCCACCATCAGTTTCCCCTCTCTCCTCCACAGAGCCGTTCACCCTCTCTTGTTTTCCTTCCACTTGAATAACTCCAGAACCCACCCCTTGCTCCTATTATTGTATTCTGTGAACAGTATTGTTGTTGAGATTGGATCTGGTTTTATGTGCTTTGTCAGTGTATGGCTGACCCCGATGCTGAAGATGGACTCGTGCTAGATCCAAAGACCGGCATAGTAGATTTACAACTTTCCCCGTGGTTTGATTATCAGTCATTCGAGAGCGTGCCCGAGTACGTTGAGCGTGTGACTCATCAGATCGTTGATAGAGTAGAGAGTAGCTTGGGAATCAGTTCGTGGCATCGGCGTTTCCATCCAGATACACCGCTCCACCCGAATTACGTCGCCCTCGGTGGAGAGCTTCCACCCCTCATATTTGGCATCGTTGAACCACCTCCAGAGGATCCTCCCGTTGACCCAGTTCAACCCGACGAAGGTCTAACTTTCTTTCGCCCAAATATTTTCGGAACTGCTATTGCGTGCATGTTGCTATCAATATTATTATCGATCGTACTTGTGCTGTATTCAGCTTGATTAAGTGAGCAAGCGAATCTGTTGCTAAGTATTTCTACTTATCCAAATATTACAATTTGAACTGTATTGAGAGAACGAATCATTACATTTATTTTCTAGATAATTTACAAAAGATTTGAACTTAGTTCATTGCAACTTTGCTTAAAACCCATCGAAAACTACACTTTATTCTTGAGCTTCCTGCCTAGATCGATCGCTGAGTTGGCGAAGCATTGTTGTTGTTAATCTTCATATCTGCATCACATTGTTTCGCATCAGAACTTACCCGAATGGGTTCAAAGATTTGGATACTCTTTGTTAGTTAGCTAAGCGTGATTGGCTTACCACTACGTGAAAAAGAAAAAGTTGTTTCATTTGCCATTTCCTGTCGGCTTAACGTTGATGCCATGTTTAATCAGACAAGAGAATTAGTATATTTTAAGATTTTCGATTCTGGTTTCTCAGTGATGTGTGCTAAAAAAGAAGAAGATGCTGAATGCGTTTATGAGAATTGGTATATTTCAAATTAGCATATTTATCACAACTCATGTTTCGAACTTGAGGAGAATTGGTAAGACATGATTTGTGATACAGAAGTCATAAGTTCGAAACATGTCTCATGCTTATGATTTGGCTCTCATGAATCATATGTTTTAACCTACTCTCCTCAAGTTTTTTTTGAAACATAAATATGGTGGTTTAAGGACATATCCTATGTTGGAAAACGGGTGTAGACCTAAACCTGTCATCTACGACTTCAGGCGGATGAGCTACGGGCGAGAAGCAGGCGAGCTTCCCACGAAGTCCAGGCGGGACTCCTATAGGCGAGGTCGAACGTTTGATGCACAGGCGAGCTCGAATCTGAGGTGTAGGCAAGCTCGATGTTGGGGCTTGCTACAGGCGAGGAGAGAGGAGTCTTCAACAGGCGAGCTCGAGCGGTCTCTTCACAGGCGAGGTCTAGATACGGCTCGACAGCCTGGATCCAGCCTGTCCTAGGGTTTTCTTATAAAACCCTGTGCACGAGATGAGATCGGTGTGAGGGATTTTTTTTCTCAAGGCGGTTTTTCGAGCACGATAGCTTGGCGAAGGCTTTGAGAAGTTCTTCTCCACAGGACTTCTAAGTACAAGATTTTTCAGGGAAGAATCTCAGTGATATAAAAGAGATTCCTGTAGTAATTTATTGAGGAGAGAGGAGTTTTTCCCTGTTGGAAAAACTCATGCATTGAGAGAGCAACATATAGTTTTCTGTTACTTCTTTTTGAGAGATCTCAATTTGAGATCTGCTCTTTTGTAAGCTTTGTAATCTTCTTTAATATAAAAAAAATTATTTGTGTGGCTCCCGAGGACGTAGACAAGTTGCCGAACCTTGTTAAAACTCGGTGTTCTTTTTCCTGTAATTTTTTAATTTGCTATGATTCCTTCTTTTCATTGCTTAACACAAGATCCGGTAGGGCAAATTTCGCAGAGGATTCATATTTGACAGGTGGTCGAGTAGCTAAGGAGCAGTTGTACTAATAATTGATAGCTTGAATTCCCCAACAACTGGTATCAGAGCCCTTGTTCAGATCTGTGTGTGTAAGAAATGGCAGAAGAAGGCAAATATAAAATTAAGAAGTTTGACGGATCATACTTCGCTTACTGGAAGTCACAGATGGAGGACAAGATAGGTAGAGCCTCCATCATACTTAGTAGCTCTTCTCCTGGGACGGATGAAGATGATCTTACTGTAGCGCTCTGACACTCTTGTTGTTGTTCTTTTTGTTTAAATTGTCTCTTTCAAGCAGCTCAGAGTTTCGGAGAGTCGCAGGTTGACGGAGTTCTAGCATAGTCGCCGCCGCACAGTCTTAGTAGTTGAAGCTCCACTGTATAGTTACGTTCATTGTTTAGACTTTAGAGTTGTATTCATTTTATAAAGGCAGAGTGCCTTAGTATAGGATTTAGTTGATTCATGTTGAGATATTTTATTATTTTAGATACCAGATGTACTTTAGTTGAGACATGATTCTTTTATTTATAAGATCTTTCCTTCTATATCATGTCTAGTATTTTTACTTTCTCATTTTGTCTGTTTTGTACCTTCACTTCTTGTTAATTCCACTAGAGGATGTTACTGTGATTGGTGCAACGTGTTAATACACTGTGTGGGTGCATGACAGGTTTGACAATCCAGATTTTACCTTGGACTGCAGCCTTGTGTGAACCCTGGGGCGTCACAGTTGGTATCAGAGCCAGGTTCTAGCATCCTTAAGATCATCATGTGTCGAGTCGTGGATCTAGGATAGAGTTTTTTAGGATTTATGTATAGAGTCCGCTAGAAATTCCTAGAATGAGTGAGGATGTAATACGTTACCGCGAAAATTATGAATTTTTTTATGACTACCTTATTTTGATTGAAAAGTATTTGTGTGAATACTATGTGATACATTATGTTATGTATATATATTTGCGACCTCATTTACTACGTCCATTAAGCTCTCCTCTTAATATTATAAATATTGGGACGAGTATGCGGTCGAGATAAAACTCGTACCCGGAGAGCTAGGCAAGTAGAGCCCGAGCCGTAGTAGGCTCCATAGTATCTGATCGATTTTGTAACGCCGATCGTAGAAGCAGAGACTAGCAACACTTGAGGAGCGAGTAACAAGCCATATTACATTTTCTGGAGTTCCACCATCAGTTGTATCAGTCGTGCCTATTGAAGAGGCGATACTAAAGATTTCACCATCACCACAACCGGCTATTCATAGAGCCACAGTACAGGAGGCTTGGCTCTGTAAGAATAAGAAAGACATCAGACAGTGAGAGCACCATAGTTTCAAGGCATACCGGACTCATGTGCAGCCTATAAATGGAAGAAATATATAAAAATTTCTTAACGTCGACTCAATACTAAAGCATATTTAGATGCATTCAGGTTAGAGGATATCACTGGAGGATAGCACTAGAGGATGACACTAACTTCAGATTTCCGTTGGAGCAGCGAATACCACTTATTTGGGAAAATTTTTGTTTTCTTCTTTGACAAACGGTAGAGCTAGTCCGATTAAAGCAGAGAGATATGCATGTAGTTAATTATAGAATCATGACCAGCATAGTGATAATGGCAAGGGCAAGAGACCTATTACAGAATCTAAAGAGCCCCAGCAGCAGGTTAAGGAATTTTTACCGCCAGCAACAAGGACAGCATAAGAAGAGAGCACAACCTTCAACATAATTCGAGAGCACCGCAACAACACAGAATTCAGTGTACATGTTACAATTATCATAGTACACCAGCAGGAGGCCAGCATGACAGAGGTCAGAGTCAGCAATCTCAGGGCTGTGGTTACAGCCAGCAGCAGAGGATTTGAGGCACCTCCAGCCATCTCAAGAATTTAGGGACCAGTATGCTAGATTCGTGTAATCCAGGAGATTCCTGAGGGACAGTCAGTCTCATATGTTCCACCGCTATCAGCGTAGCAATCGCCAGCCACCGGCAGGGTTTATGCAGTCGTACTGCGTGATCATGGTGCAAGCGAAGCTTTCTTATTGATTTTTTTTCTAGCTTGGATCTTGTTGATTCAGAAGCTTTGCATTTTTTTATCTATCATGATGTCATGATTAGACATCAACTTATAGCGTAGCCTTTAGGTGTTTCATTATCAGTTTTTACTCCTTTGGGAGAGGTGTCTCTCTTAGAGAGCATCTATATGAGATGTGTCATCGGTTTAGACGTGTCTGAGTTCGTGGTCGATTTGATAGTCCTGCGAATGTCCGAGTTTGATGTTATTCTTGGTATGGATTAGTTATCATCCTATTACTTTAGTATAGACTATTTTGCAAAGACAGTCAGCTTGTGAGCATTCAATGGGTTTGTATAGATAGTAGCAACCTCATAAGGTAACCAGAATGTGGAGTCATTTCTGACATACATCGAGGAGGTGATGATACAGGATTAAGGTGCAGTTTTGACGAGACCGGAGTCATCTTAGAGTATCAAGATCTCTTTCAGGACATACCGAGATTTCCTCCAGTGAGAGAGGTTATTTTCCTACATCGAGTTGCAGCAGGCACCGTACAGATATTCCGAGCACCCTATCGTATGGCACCCGCTGAGATGAGGGAGTTACAGACTCAGCTAGATGAGTTGTTAACTCAGGGTTTTATTTATCGGATTTATTTTCATGGGAGCACCGATCCTCTTCGTGGAGAAGAATGACGATAGCATGCAATTATGTATAGATTATCATGAGTTGAATAAGGTCACTTCCCGGATCAGATATCCACTATCGAGGATTTATGACTTGTTCGACTAGCTGCGGGGAGCGTAAGGATTTCTTGAAGATTGATCTTCATTCTGCTTATTTTCAGTTACGAGTGCAAAAATTGATATTCTCAAAACCGCCTTTCTGACTCGATATGGGTCTTTCGAGTTTCTTGTCATATCATTTGGGCTGACCAATACACCCGTGGTATTCATGGGTTTGGTGAACCGGGTTTTTCATCCATGTTAGGACCAGTTTGTGATCGTTTTAGACGACATCCTTATCTATTCAAGATTAGAGGTAGAGCATGAGCATCATCTTCGTTTGGCATTGCAGACTTTGTAGGAGCATTAGTTATACGCCAGGTTCAGCAAATGCTAGTTTTTGGCTATCTGAGGTCAGATTTTGTGGCCATATTATTAGCAAGGAGGGTATTATAGTGAATCCAACTAAAGTAAAAGCAGTACTTAATTAGGAGCCACTGAAGACAATTACAAAAATTCGTAGTTTCTTAGGTTTGGCTGGCTATTACAGGAAGTTTGTTCAAGACTTCTCGAAGATTACGACACCATTTACACGCCTTACGCATAAGGGTGTATAGTTTTTTTGGGGCACGGAGTGCCAGGAAGCCTTTGAGACTCTAAAGGCGAAATTGAATACATCGTCAGTAATGGTTATTCCAAACAGTGATAGAATATTTGTTGTCTACATGGATGCATAGTTAATGGGTCTAGGAGATGTTTTGATGCAGACCCAAAGAGTATTGGCTTATATTTCGTGAAAGTTGAGGCGCATCGTACCAGATACACAGTGCATCCAAGCACAACGAAAATGTACAAGGATCTAAAGAGTCATTTTTGGACGAGCTTCTAGGATTCGTTCGGTAGCCAGTTGTGATTTTCTAGTGTTCTCTAACCGTAGACAGATGGACAAACAGAAAAAATCTTTGCGAGAGGATCGAGTCAAAGCTCTGATAATCAAAACCCGAGTAGTTCCACAGACTGGGGGGTCGTACACATCCTCCCGTAAAGCCATCTGCTGCTCAAAGGTGTCCCGCTGCTTCCAAACAAACCGAGACACCTCATTGTACATATTCGTGTGTCGTGCATAAGAGAATTTCTGTTACCTCTCGTCTGGGGGTTCGTGTTGAAGCCCAGCAGCCCGTTAAGATTCCGCACTCGCAAGGGGGTAGTTCTAAACGTGACATCCTAGTGGTTCTAAACGTGCGACTCCTAATGTAATGTTGCACCAACGAATGATAGGATGCTCCGGTCATCATGCCGACGAGTTGTGCCATCAGGCTAGGGTGCGAACAAATCTCGGAAGAGGATTGTCCAAAAAACGAGTTCTTATTATCCATGTGAGAGACTTTCAGGGCAATATTATTAAAATGTAGCTGCCCTAGGACCATTTCGCAAAGGGTCTCAGTATTCGAGAAACTTACAATTGAAGCATCAAAGCTCAGATCAACACGCTTCCACGAGAGAAAATCTGCCGTCCAGGATGATGAATTCCCTAAGTCACCATCAACATGGCTGACAAAGGAAAGTCTGTAATTGCTTCAAATGACTCTAATCCCGACTTTTCTCCGAGAAGAAAAGTCGATCCAAGAATAGCCCAATGAATGTTTTGGCTTCAATTAGGAGCCACCGAAATTCACGAAGGACTATCTTTGAATGACGAACTTTCGGATACTTGCTCCGTAATCGCCTCCAATGATACCATGTCTAGCATGGGGAAACCAAGGAGGCATTCACGATCACTCCTGGTCTCATAGCTCAGACCCTTCAAGAAGCTCTAGCTAAACAATGAGAAGAGCTTAGAGCCAAAATGAAAATAGAGATGGAGTTGGCCATGCAACAAATGAGAGAGTTGCAGGCTCAAAGACTTTGACCACCAGAGTCCAGTCAGCAGGCTGAGTCTAGTCATCGCACTACACCTGTCACGCCTATTCAAAATGGTGCAGACGACAGTGATCCAGAAGTGGATGAAGTCAACCATGTGGAAAGAGTTAAAACTACGAGGTGAACTAGCCGAACGCTTTCTCAAAAGAAAGAAGGATGAGAGAAGCCAATCGATGGTTAAGGCACTTACAACTGATCCTAGATCCCAGCAAGAATATTCTTTCGAAGATGATGAAGTTCTAGCCATCTTTGAGTACCTCCTCACCAACAACAAAATTAAGCTGCCACCGGTTACAAATCAGGAGGAAGCAAATAAGACCTCGGATCTAAAGTACTGTACGTATCACTAGAGGATCCATCATCCAACCAAGACTTGTTTTACTCTAAAGAACAGCATTCAAGCCTTGGTTGATGTCGGTGTCATAACGACAAAACAAGCTAAATGAGGATGACAATAACTCCGACAAGTATAAGAGTTTAAATTGCTTCTCCCTTTCCTCTGACGGGTATACGAGATTAAAGTGCTTCCCTTATTTCCAACAACAGAAAGTTCCTAAAGAATATTACTCTTAATATTCTTAAGGATAACCCAACAATATGACCGAATACAATTAGATTTAGATTCGCCAAAGAGTTGGGGGTGGAATACCTTAATGCATTCCAATGAGAAGTTTTTAGAGAATACTACACATGATATTCTTAAGAATAACCCAAAACTAATTGATTTTTCAAGGTGAAAACCAACCATCAGAATAATTCATTCTTAATCATGATAAAAATGATTAAGAAACTCCCACTATGGCTATTTAATTATTTCTAAGATGATTAAAAACCCCCCACTATGACTTTTGGAGCACTTTTTTATTGAGATGAGATTCAACGACTGCATATAGTCAATCTTTCCTCGCGAAATTCCTAGGGTGTAATTATAGAGTGCTTAATGATTCACGGTCCTCCACCACAAAATCCATTACTGATCAAATTAATTGATGGTGGATCTATCAAAATTCTTTACGGTTAAATCTATTCAAACTCTCACTGTGTCTAAGCCTTTAACAATCCCATTGTTAAAGTCCTGACACGACATCCAAAATTTTAATCTGCTGATCTATAGAGATTATCAAACCCCTTCGCGTTAAGTCCTAGCCACTTGACACCAAAAAATCCATATTGAGTAATTTGTACAAGTCAACACTCCCACTGTTATTTATATCTCAAACTCCTATTTAGTCAAACCTTTAAACAGCTAGGGTCAAAGTCAAAATTTCCTCTCGATTCATTCCATCAACGAGAGGTCCACTTTTAAATTGAACGATTAAACCTTTAAATAATTAGGATCATCTCAAACTCTCATTTGATTAAACATTTAAATAGTTAGGGCCAAAGCTAAAATCCTCTCTCAATTCCTTCCATTAATGAGAGGTCATCTTTCAAATTGAACGATCAAACCTTTAAATAATTAGGGTCGTCTCAACTCCCATTTGATCAAACATTTAAACAGTTAGGACCAAAAAATAGAATTTTCTTTTGATAAACGAGAGTCTTCCACCCACATCAGGCGATCAAACATTCCTACAGTTAGGGTCGTTGCAAAATTTCCATTTGATCAAACATTTAAATAGTTAGGGCCAAAGTTGGAATTTTATCTTGATAAATAAGAAATCTACCTTCAGATTGGGTAATCAAACCTTCCGATAGTTAGAGTTATCTAAATCTTTTAGATTCTCGGAGTAGAGATCCCACTATTAGTTTTTCCTTTTAGATTCTCAGAGTGGAGATCCCACTTTGAGTTTCTTTGCACGTAGGAGATAGAATATAAAATTCTTTATCTCCGACACCGGGTTCGTCTTCGCCCCAAGAGAAGATACAATCTTTCAACACGAAAATGCATGCCTTACACGCATGGGGGACTTTATCTCGATCCCTAATTAGAGATAAGTTTACGTCTAACACGCGTTATTGGTTAGTCTTTTGTCACGAAAAAACACCAAAATCCATACCTGGGGGATTTTATCTCGATTCCTAATTAGAGATAAGTCTACGCCTTACAAGCATTACCGGTTTGTCTTTTGTCACGATAAAGACGAAAGCCCACGTATTCAACATCGTGGTAGATTGTTATTAATAACACCAAAATCCATGTCTTGCATACTTTGGGGATATTATCTCGATCCCTAATTAGAGATAAGCCTACGCCTAACATATGTTGTTGGGTGGTGCATTCCCATGAAAACGACAAAGTCTATGTATTCGATATCATAGCACTAAGTCTAAAAGAATTCATTCTTTTAGAACAACATTACATGTAGAACGGACTTAGATAATCTACATGCTAGCCCGACTCAAACGGTAGTCGGTAAAGGCTCATCAAATTCATTGATGTAAGGGTTTGCCAAAATTCCTATAATGAACAGCTTGCGATGACGGATTCGCTCTTCTAACTCGGAGAGCTTCTCTTCATAAAGCTTGTACAAGCTTCATCTTCAATCAGCTTTAATAGTCATTGATGCATCAACTTTATCAGTTGGTCTCGTAACTCGAGCGCATGGGGTAGCTTCAAAGATAGTAGTTGTATCAGCATCTACAGGTGGTCCTACAATCAAATCTTACACAAAGAGCTCAACCTGGCAAGCCTCCAATGTATTCTCAACTTGCTCTTCCCACACTCCGATGAGTATATGAGTCTAAACTGCATCTCTTTGAACCTCTGACGAGTATATGAGGTTAAATTAATTCTCAAAACTCCAAAGAGTATACGAGTATAAACTGATTCTCCACGCTCCAACACCTTTAGAGCTTAAACTGTGTAGACTCCAGTTAACGTATGAGTATAAACTATATTCAACGTGGGTCAACACACCACAATAAAAGTCGACACCGGTCAACACGTTGATAATTTTGTCAAAATAAGGCTTAGGAAAAATTCCAGGTTAAAGGATAATCCCCGGGAGTTCAATTGTGATTCAAATACAGACTCCCGACGAAGATGATCAGTTCTACGACATGAGTTAATTCAAATATCAACACACCAGCTCTAGTTCAATATTTCAACAATGGTCAAATGATAAATACAGTACCAAAAGAATTTCAGCTATTCGACAAAATACTGAATAGACTGAAAGCCAAAGAAATCAACGAATTAAAAGCTAGGCATATCATATCCAAAATATTCTAGTCTCCTCTATAAAAGAATGAGGCTGAAATACTTTGGAAGGGGTATCTGTAGGTACCAAAAATTACCTATAGGTTATCGCACGTAGCTCGAGATGAAGAGAAGGCGATGAATGCCATTATCCGAGTCAAAAAGGATTATCCAATGCCGTAAAGAAGAAAACAAAAGCACGAGGCGAGTCGATGAAGCGTACGAGTCAAGGAAACATCGAAACATGCACAAAAGGATGGAACGGGACCAAAACCAGGAAGTCAAAAAATCCCAGTCACCTCGAAGTGACTTGGAACAGTGCCGAGTCACATTGAGGTGACTCGCATAGTGAAGTTCCCAATGACGTATTTTTGGATGATTTTCTCGAGATTCGTTCGATCTACTAGCTCCATAACTGCCTTAGGATCATCCCTAAACATGGTTAAGCTGTTATTAATTGAAGATAAGATCAAATCATAAATTATTATCCAAAACACACATCCGAAACCTATAAATACACCCTTAGGGCCCTTATACACGGGGGATCAGAAACACAGAGCTTTGAGGTGAGGTGCTGACCTTGTGAGAGGAGACCCACGAATTTTAGAGAGAGACTAGTGAGATCTCGGTGAACTTCAGCATACGGAGGAAGATTTCGAGAGATCTGAAGCTCCCTTTTCATCCTTCCCTCGAGATCAGACCTTGTTTTGATCTTGAGAAGAGTAATAATCTTACTTGGTTGAGATTATTTACTTTAGTTCTAAGTTTCCTCTATTGAAACAAAGAACACTAAACCTTTGTGTGCATCAATCCGGATCTACTATTCGGCGGTCCACGGATCAAAGCGTCCCGGTACAGGCAAAGATCCCACGCAAACAGTGACCGATAAACGATCCTATGTGTGTTTCTAGGAAATTTTTGTTTATTTCATTTGTGTAAGCGAGAAGTCTTATAAAAAGGCTAGACTCTCTTTGAATCTGTAATTAATAAACAATTATAATGAATTCCATAATGAAATCAATTTCCGACGCAAATAGCATCAAACTTAGAGATTCAAACTGATTTGACTGCTATCGAGATTTTAGTTTGTATTCTTGCTAGAAAAGATAAGAAGCTTAGAAATAAGGTAATTCCTTTAGTTAAAGTTCAGTGGAACCGAAAAAGAGCTGAGAAGGATTCTAGGAACGTAAGGAGGATATTTGTCACGACTACCCGCACTTGTTTGAGCAGGTATAATTCTAACTATAGTTTGTTTGTGTTCATGATTATTTGTATAGCCACATTTATATTTAACGCTGGAATATGGGTACTAACACTTAGCTCCTAATCATTTGGAACATATGGTATATACAAGGGGGTTCATTGTTTGGATTTTTCGCCCGACGTACTAGTTTCGTTTAATAGGGGTTAAGTGGGAGTATTTATATTCTAAATTGTTAAGTGTAAATATCGCTTGTATTTCACATCTGGGGATTAATTGTGCAAGATGTGTACGTGAGGGTTTCTGTGACGCCCCTGGTTTCACACATAGCTACAGTCCAAGGTAAACTCAGAGATGTCAAACTTATCATGCACCCATACTGTGCAACAACAAGTTTCACCAATTACAGTAATATCCTCTAGTGGAATCAAAAATAAAGTGTAGGTACAAACAGGCGAAAGAAAGAAAATAACTGTGACTAACATGATATAAGAAAGAATATCTCATAAATAAATCATGTCTCAATGAATAAGTCTGGAATACATCTGTCATTATGAAATATATGAATGTATCACGACATGGATCAACTAAGAATGTATCAAGGCTCACTGCCTTTACAAAATGAGAAAATAAAGAAAACTCTAATAACTGAATATAAGGTTTGTCTACCGTGGAGTCTTATCTACTAGCTCATATGACGACGACTATGTAAGAACTCCATCATCATGCGACTTTCCGACGCTCTAAACCGCCTGAAAGGAAAATAAAAAAAAGAACAACAACAAGAGCGTCAGAGCGCTAAAGCAAGATCACCTCCATTCGCCCCCAGGGAAAAGGCTACTACATGTAGTGGAGGCTCTATCTATTAAGCATAGTCTACCTAATTCATTTCCCCATATCTAATGAAATTAATACTTAGAAATCTACAATATAAGATGTAGTACGTCGAGCGAAGTAATCCAAACAAGGAAACCCTCATGTATATACCATATGTCTCAAATAGTAGATAACTAAATATTAATCTCAAACTAGAACTGAAAGCAAGAAATACTAAAAAGTAAAGCATCATAACCAACGTCGGCATATGTATCTCATGCACTCGCATAACATAGTATTTTGGTTATCAATTATCTCAACAATGAGTCATGTCTTATTTGGCGTCCGCCAAATACTTGGCTATCAAATTATAAAAGTTATCATTTCTAATTCTTTTCAACTAATAGCACCCCCATGCATGACAACTATTAACCATTTCAAACTCTGTGCATAACTATGCGGAAACGAAACCATAGGTTCTACGCACACTCGTGCGGATACAACAATATAGGTACACCAACCTCTGCGCACACTCGTACGGATACCAAAACATAGGTTCAATAACCTCTGCGCACACTCTAGTGCGGATACTATAATATAGGTTCACAAAACTATGCGTACACTCTAGTGCGGATACCATAATATAGGTTCACAAACCTCTACGCACACTCTAGTGTGGATACCATATCATAGGAAAATGTAATCAGATTAACACTAAATAAAATCCCTTTCTAGGGTATTCCCACATGTAGTACAACACTGTTCATCAATAATTATGTCTATAACATGCAACTCAAGCCCGTGCTCACAATTCAAAACAAAACAATACATAATACAGAAAATCAGCCTTAGTAGTCGACTACTAAGTTTAGTAGTCGACTACCCTGAGTCCACCAGACTCTGTAATACTCAACTCAGGAATTAGTAGTCGACTAATGAGAACATTAGTTGACTATTTTGTATTGACTCAGTCTCTGTTAAGTCAATTCGGACTTGAGTAGTCGACTACTTCGCTTAGTAGTCGACTACTAAGTCGAAACCTACACAGAATCATGCACAAACAACACATTTGTAAACGTCGCGTGATTTTCATACTTTAAAATATTATAAAACTAGTAAATATGAAATAAAAGAATCATCACCATGATTATTTAACCCTTGATTTAACCAACTTAGCTAATTCCCCTTATTTAAACAAATATTTGATAATAAACCCTAATTATTGATTAGGTCAACATTAAAAATGCTTGCATATTAGACTAGAACTAATATGATTTCATTTAAATCATGATTTCAGAACCAAACATCCCAGATTCAGGGTCTAATTTATCTTGATCTACATGTAATCCTATTTATATCACAAATTTAGGGTTTTAAGTATGATTAACACATAGATAAATAGGTATGAACAATGATTTACATAACCTAGTGACAATAAATCACATTTTTGTTAATACCAGCAAGTAAATCTTGTAGATCTAAGATCAGATTAAGATTTCACATCACAAATATACCTTTTATCATGTTAAACAGTAAATCTATGCATTAAAATAATCATATTATTCATATACATATAATTAACACTATGGGTAAGGTTTGGATGCAGGATGTCTTGCCTCTATCACTATGTTGATCTCCTGAACGTGTGTACAACTCCTCTCTTCAACTACAGCCCTTGATCTCGCCCTCCGCTCGAAGTCGCTTCTCAAAAACACCTCGAGGAACTCGCAATTTTGGATCTATGGTTTAAGGGAAAAGAGGCGGCTGAAAACTAATAAGAGAATCTTAAGAATTATGTTTAAAACACGTTTATATAGTTAAGTTATCAATCAGATTCGAGAACAATGCAAATCCAACCCGAAAACTGAAACCTGGCATGTCTAGGAATCTGCGATAGTCGACTACACTGTAACTCATAGAATCTGTATATTGCTTATGTGCTCTTAGTAGTCGACTACTAAGGGTATTAGTCGACTACTAAGGATCTGATTACACTGATTTATACTATTCTCGTATATGTATACATCGAATTGATCTCTAATCAATTCTTGACATACTCAAACATCAAAAATATGTTATTTATCACAACATAACATATTAAATATCATTTATCATAATATTTAAATTTGTGAGTTTTCTTTTCTGGATTATTCCCTCAACGTGCTTTTCTCGTATTATTAATCTCTAAGATACGATTGCAGAATTTCGAGGACGAAATTCTTTTAAGGGGGGTGAATGTAAAACCCTATAAATTTGAAAATATTATGATAAATAGTGATAAATGAGTTTTTATTATGATAAATATCATTTATTATTGAATTAGTATGGTAGTAATCGATTTGAGATCGTTTGAATACATATACGAGAGTAAACGAGTGAAAACATGAAAACATGCATGAACCTGTAAGTAAATCCTGTGTTCTAGTCGGTCGATCGATACCTTAGCATAAGTCGATTGATAGCCTTCAACCGGTTAACCGACGCTAAGACATCAGTTGACTAATGGGTTGATTCCCAGTTTGACAGGGAATCCTATTTTGGGTCAGGTTGGTTTGTTTTGGGTTTACCCGTATATATATATATATATATATATATATATATATATACGGTTAACCGACGCTAAGACATCAGTTGACTAATGGGTTGATTCCCAGTTTGACAGGGAATCCTATTTTGGGTCAGGTTGGTTTGTTTTGGGTTTACCCGTATATATATATATATATATATATATATATATATATA
>NC_033801.1:62953921-62956822 GCF_001876935.1 Asparagus officinalis | reverse complement strand
CATAAACCCTAATTATCGATTAGGTCAACATAAAACATGCTTGCATATTAGACTAGAACTGATATAATTTCATTTAAATCATGATTTCAGAACCAAACATCCCAGATTCAGGGTCTAATTTATCTTGATCTACATGTAATCCTATTTATATCACAAATTTAGGGTTTTAAGTATGATTAACACATAGATAAATAGGTATGAACAATGATTTACATAACCTAGTGACAATAAATCACATTTTTGTTAATACCAGCAAGTAAATCTTGTAGATCTAAGATCAGATTAAGATTTCACATCACAAATATACCTTTTATCATGTTAAACAGTAAATCTATGCATTAAAATAATCATATTATTCATATACATATAATTAACACTATGGGTAAGGTTTGGATGCAGGATGTCTTGCCTCTATCACTATGTTGATCTCCTGAACGTGTGTACAACTCCTCTCTTCAACTACAGCCCTTGATCTCGCCCTCCGCTCGAAGTCGCTTCTCAAAAACACCTCGAGGAACTCGCAATTTTGGATCTATGGTTTAAGGGAAAAGAGGCGGCTGAAAACTAATAAGAGAATCTTAAGAATTATGTTTAAAACACGTTTATATAGTTAAGTTATCAATCAGATTCGAGAACAATGCAAATCCAACCCGAAAACTGAACGTGATAGTCGACTACTCTCCTTAGTAGTCGACTACACTGTAACTCATAGAATCTGAATATTGCTTACGTGCTCTTAGTAGTCGACTACTAAGGGTATTAGTCGACTACTAAGGATCTGATTACACTGATTTATACTATTCTCGTATATGTATACATCGAATTGATCTCTAATCAATTCTTGACATACTCAAACATCAAAAATATGTTATTTATCACAACATAACATATTAAATATCATTTATCATAATATTTAAATTTGTGAGTTTTCTTTTCTGGATTATTCCCTCAACGTGCTTTTCTCGTATTATTAATCTCTAAGATACGATTGCAGAATTTCGAGGACGAAATTCTTTTAAGGGGGGTGAATGTAAAACCCTATAAATTTGAAAATATTATGATAAATAGTGATAAATGAGTTTTTATTATGATAAATATCATTTATTATTGAATTAGTATGGTAGTAATCGATTTGAGATCGTTTGAATACATATACGAGAGTAAACGAGTGAAAACATGAAAACATGCATGAACCTGTAAGTAAATCCTGTGTTCTAGTCGGTCGATCGATACCTTAGCATAAGTCGATTGATAGCCTTCAACCGGTTAACCGACGCTAAGACATCAGTTGACTAATGGGTTGATTCCCAGTTTGACAGGGAATCCTATTTTGGGTCAGGTTGGTTTGTTTTGGGTTTACCCGTATATATATATATATATATATATATATATATATATATATATATATATATATATATTTTGTTTTGGGTTTACCCATATATATATGTATATATATATATATATATATATATATATATACACCTAAAAATTCTCTTTTACATCATATTTCTGAGGCGAGATTCATCTCTTCCAATCATATCCCCATTTTTAATTGATTTTATTTAGTTTTATTTGGTTTTATTGAGCCTTAAAACCTAGTTTAAGTATAAAGATTGTTTTTTTAGACTATAAGATATAAAGATTTAATCTTTTTAATTTAAAAAGATATAACATAGATTCTAAGTTGTGGATTTAATGTTTTAAACGTGATTTAACATGAATTTTGATTAAAGTAGGTGCTTTCATAAAAATCTTACACGTATGACACATATGAACATGTTAGCGTTTATGACACATATGAACATGTTAGGGTTTTCGTTAATTCCCAAAATTTGTATCCATGTTTTCATGTAGCAAAAACAACCCTAAATATGTTAATTCAAGTTTTATACATGAATTTTATTGTGAAATTTCGAATTTTGATAGATTGTGAGATTATTCAGAGAATTACAGAATCTAGAAAATTTGTGCTGATCGGTCGACCGATAAAAGATGATCAGTCGACCGATGTACACTAATCAATCGACCGAACGGAAGGGATCGGTCAACCAATCTGGGTTATTTTGCACATGTTGTTTTTTCTTTTGTTTGTAATCATGAACGCGAAGTGCAAGTCGCACGTCGTCACACGTGTATTGTTTTCAAGTATACACACATGGATTTTGAGTACGCATGAGCGTTTGGAGGTGTGTAATCTATATTGTGCACTCATCCTAATAGATAATGAAACATACATTGTATTTCATGATAGTTGGATGCTTAAGTACGTTAGTTGGTATATCGCAATAAGACCACGGTAGACTACACTCAGGGTGGCTAGTTGGTATGTTACAATGAGACCGCAGCAGACTACACCCCTTTGTGCATTATTGTTTTCTGGGATAAGGTGATATGCCTATTTCCGCAGAGAGATTGAGTAAGGTAGTTGATGCCACTTGATATTGTGAGCACCGTACAAAAGTATCGTTGTTTCGTATAGAGCATTGTACAGATTTCATTTATGCTCCTATGTTAGTTACCCGATGATAGGGTATGATACTGAGATTAGCATACATGGTACATTCTATGTAATATGATTTTGTTGGATGTTTATATTCGTGACTGCACCAACTACCTGAGGGTAGTATGAGGATTCGACATGACTTACATTGGTTCAGGTTTGGAGTTGTATTGCTTTTATTTACTGTTTTATTCATAGGAATTGGAGTTGGTATTTAGTGATTTACAACTTGAGACATGGTATATACAAGAGGGTTTTCTTGTTTGGATTATTTCGCTCGACATACTAATTCTCGTGTTGTGGATTTCTAAATATCAATCTCCTCTTAGTTCAGGATAGATGGTTTTATATATTTATGTACTAACTTATTTTTATATATACTCCTAACCCCCCCCCCCCCC
>NC_033801.1:62926494-62953911 GCF_001876935.1 Asparagus officinalis | reverse complement strand
CCCACCCCCCCCCTCCCCCTTCCCCTAGGGGTAGTGGAGATGATCTCGCTAGCACTTTGACACTTGTTATTTCCTTTCTTTTCAGGGAGCGAGCTAGGCCTCCGGAGAGTCACAGGTTGACAAACTTTCAGCTTAGCATCCGCATATATTATCAGTAGATACTTATGCTCCATAGTAGTTTATTATTTATTTTTAGACATTTAGAGTTGTACTTCATTTTGTAAATATTGAGTGTCTTAGTACTATTTCATTTGACTCTATGTATTGAGATATTTCACATTGGTATTCTATCTTATTCAGTTAGAACAAGATTATTTGATTATCTCTTTCTGTATCATGTTTATTGCATTATTATCTTTATTTACATATTTTGTACCTATACTTGTTGTTGATTCTACTAGAGAGATATTTCTGTGATGGTGAAACGCGTCTTTGCACAGTATGGGTGCATGGCGGGTTTGATCTCCTTGGGTTCACCTTAGACTGCAGCCTTGTGTGAAACCATGGGCATCGCAGAGTAACATCTGCGATGAATGGTATTAAATACTTAGAATTCTAGTCATCAAGATCATGTCTTTTTTTTCAAATAGGGATTTGATCTAAAATTGTATTCATCAATTTTCATTAAGATCATGTCTTTTCTTCATTTAAAGATTTGATCTAAAGTTCTATTCCTCAATTTTTATTAAGATCAAAACTAATTGGGAATGAGTTTGGAAGGGATGAACTTGCCTTTATTAAACTCTGAAATTGGAATCCCTATATGTTCCTTCTCTCCGAATAGCCAAAATCTCCTCTCTCTCTCTCTCTCTCTCTCTCTCTCTCTCTCTCTCCTCTTCTCTTCTTCTCTACGTCTGCCTGCTCCTGCTCTCTCCCTCTCCCTTTTTATAGCTTCTAAATTAATTTAAAAAAAATAAAAATAGTTGGTGGTATAGTGATAGTTAGGTTAGTGTGTATGTGTGTGTGTATATATAATTTTATATTATTTAAAAATTGGGTTTCAGTCTCCGTTTACAAAAAGCAACAAAAATTTACCCACAGCACCATCTCGATATTCTTAGATCAATGGTGCAAACCTCACATCCATCTGATCAACAGAAAATTATTAAAAAATACAAATGTAATAGATTTCAGCAGACTCACGACACCGAGATTGAAACTACGAATCAATCTCAAGTCGATTCCAATCTGATCCATTCATCCCAGAATGATCATCAATCATAATAAAACTCATTTAAAATATTTTCTCAAATTTTTAGGGTTTTATATGGTGATATTTCTAAACTTCATCTTAAGGGTCCTCTTAACTCTATTCGCTCCCTACAATTTGCAGATGATACTCTTGTTTTCTACAGAGCTACCCCTACTGATATTTCTACTCTCAGAATGGTCTTCAACCTGTTTGAAGACATCTCAGGTCTTGGTATTAACTATGCTAAAACTTCCCTTTACTACTGTGGGAAAATTCCAGGTAGAGGTATCCCCTTTGCTAATTCCATGAGATGTTCTATAGACTCGTTCTCTTTCAAATATTTGGGTCTCCCTCTTAAGCTTGGATCTCTTTCTAAAAGAGAATAGCAACCCCTCCTTGATTCTTTTTTTAGTAAGCTATCACTTTAGAAAAGTAAACATCTATCTATTGGAGGTCGTCTTATTTTGGTCAATTCAGTTTTGTCATCTTTACATCTCTATTACATGTCTTTCTTCAAATTACCTGGCTAGGTTATCAAATTTACTGATAGATTGCATCATAATTTCCTTTGGGGAGGGTCAACTTCGGTTAGAAATTCAAAGCTTTGGTGAAATGGTCAGCTGTCTGCAAATCCAAAAAAGAAGGGGGTTAGGTGTCCTTAATATGGTTAACTTCAATTTTGCTCTTTTATCAAATTGGGTGTGGAAAGTTTTAAGCCATGATTCTTTTATTGGTAATCCCATTTCCTCTCTATATAGCCTTCATAATTCTCCTCTCTCTAGTACACCTACCTCTAGATCAATCTCTAAATTCTGGCATGATGCGGTCTCTTAGCTTGGCTTTGAGGAGTATGGTTAGATGAAACTTGGGTAAGGGAACTAGAATCAGATTTTGAGAAGACAAATAGTTAGGAAATTTCACTCTGACTAGTCAATTCCCTGTGGCATATAATCTTGCTCTTTCTTGTAATGTTCTTGTGGCTTCCCAAGGCATGATGAGGGGAAACATTTGGATTTGGAAACCTATCCTCTGGAGAGCTATGTCCACTCCTGAACATCACCAAGTTGATGCTATGCTTGGGCTTCTATCGTCTACTCCTTCTACATCTGATGCTCAGGATTCACCTTCTTGGCCTGTTACCAAGAGTAACACTTTCTCTGTTGAATCTTTCTACTGCCTTCTCAATTTTGGTGGTGTTAATTATAATTTATAGTAGTTTATATGGGGTTCATAAGTTAAGATTTTCCTGTGGTTGTGTTCCAAGAACAAACTTCACGCTAAGGACAATTTGATGAAGAAATGTTAGATAGGGGATCACTTATGTTTTGTCTGTCATGAAGTTGAGGAATCACCAGATCATCTTGTTATCGAGTGTTAATATTCTCGTGATATTCGAAAATATTTCCTGCCTTTGCTGGAAATTAATAAGTTTCAATATGATATTTTTCATATGTTGAAATCTAAAGAACAGTTTATCAACGATAAGAGTTGTCGTATTCTCTGGTCTATCCTCTTGCCTATATTGTGCTGGTGTTTATGGGGAGAAAGAAACAAAAAGGTCTTTAATGGTGAGACTGGAGGTCCTTCCAAGGTGGCGTCTAATGTGGCATATTTTCTGTTGCTCTGGACAGGTGGTTCATGGTATAAGAAGGCTGCAAAGTTGAAATCCATTATACAAGATAAAAAGATCAATGAACTTCTGAGTATTAGCGAGGGTAATGGCTGATAATTTTTCAGGTTCTAGCTGTTTTGGTATTTTGAACAGATATTTTATCTTCATGATTAACTGTAAGCGATTTTTGTTGTGTATGCTGATTGTTTATCAGGAGTTTGGTTTTGTATCTATGTCTTGATACTTTATACCCTTTGTTTAGATTTTGAGTTTTAGAATGTTAGATGAGGTGACGGCTATGGTCCACTCCCTCTTCCCTTTCTTGTTCATCATCTTACTTTGGGTAGTCTCCTGTATATATCTGATTCTATAATATAAATCTTTTAAATAGGGCATGTTGCCCTATTTATACTTCAAGAAAAAATGTATTGTTGTTTATTGGGAGAGTCAATAAATAGGCCCTCAACTACTTAACTGGTATTGGTATTAGAAAAATATCATAAATCATAAATAAAATTCATGAGATAATTGATGCTTTGAACATCTTATTTATTGACTAAATTGCCATTGCTCTTAAACGTACAAATACTAAACTGTATAGCTATAGTTAAGTTTGTAACTAGAAAACTAACAACTCAAAAAGTTTGTACTACATTCAACTAGTAAATTAAGTCCTTTTTTCAGAAAGATACATATAATGTTGAATTATGAACTTATGCTAAAGTAAAGAAGATCATAAAGAATGGGGGAAACATAAAGCCACGACAGTTGTTAACAAATGAGACTTAAAGACTGGGGGCAACTTGTTAACAAATGAGACTTCATTGAGACAGCAGACACAATCAATTATGGCTACTAAATTCTGAGGGTAAGAGGTGAGTGAAGTAGAAATCCAAACAAAATATTGGTTTGGGTGCCAATGAAATTGTTCGGGCAACAATGGGTTGAGGTACAAAAGTTCAAAACTCAAGTAGTACACAGCCGGAAGCAAATGTGGTTATCCACATTGGAGCAAAATGGGATCACTTGACCCCACTTCCTCAAAGGTGGATCCGCATAACAATGACCAAAGTACTCCTTAGTTTATGTTTCTCATGAAAACAGCTTATCTTGGCCATTAGGGGAACAAATTATAACACATGAAAACGGCTTATATCTTGGCCATTAAGGGACCAAATTGTAACACCCTTACGTCTCGAGGGACTTACGAGAAATTTCAAAGGAGAAATTTCAAAGGTTTAGGACTAACGGTTGCTTGTAATTGATAAACTTTAAGCACTTCTTAGTTTAATGGCGTTGCATTGATGTTTAGAACTATTGATGTTTGAATAAACACAAAATGGAACTGCGGTTGCATTACAGATGTGCGGGCTGGTGCGGACTGAGGCATGGCAGGGCACTATTTTTAAAAGTTGTTTTGTCCCATCTATGACAGCGTCTCAGGCGCAACAAGGAGATTCAACAGTGAACTGATTAGCACTGTATAAACTATTCCAAATTTTTTTCAGTTATACCTAATTTTTTTTCACTTGGATATCTAGCTATTTAACTTTTTTGCAAGATCACATTCAAACCCGAACCCTTACAAAACCCGGCCCAGCATTTTCTTCAACGTGACATAAAAAGTCTTGATTATTTGACACAACAAATTTCTTCCTGTCTATAATATCTTGATCACAACTCATATTAGGTAGTTATTAGGCATTTGACATTTTATTTTTCAAAATATTAACTTGTGACATACAAACAAGCTATATTTCTTTAAAAATAAATATGATACAATTACAAACATTTAAAGCGCCGATATCTAAAAAGCGCTCGAGATGGATACGCTGCATGGTTCTAGGATACAATAAGATAGCTTTCACATGGAAGATTCGAGGTCTTGAAACATAAAATACGTTCCACCCAAAGTAAGGCCCACAACCCGTCAGAACTTCGGAATTAAAGGTACGCGCGCTTGATGGTGAAAAAAGCATGAAGCCAGGTTTCGGAGCTAGCACTAACTATGACCCTGGATGGCTGCAACATCCTATAGCTGCTCCCAGATAAATACAATCTGCTATTGTTATATAATGAAATCCTTCTGTTATCAATGAAATGCATAAAACCTTAGGAGATGGAATCAACACCAATGAAATCCTTCTGTCATCAATGAATTGCATAAAATCTTAGGAGATGGAATCAATACCAATCACATAAACCTCATCGAAGAAGCGCTATGTTGATAATATAAAATGAATTGCATAAAATCTTAGGAGATGGAATCGACACCAATCACATAAACCTCATCGAAGAAGCGCTATGTTGATAATATAAAATGAACTGCATAAAATCTTAGGAGATGGAATCGACACCAATCACATAAACCTCATCGAAGAAGCGCTATGTTGATAATATAACTAGATATGCCTAGATATGCCTTCCTATGATTTACGATTCTTTGGGAATGGAATTACATTGTTCTTCATACAACGGTGTTACGCTTGTGACAACCCTGTATCAAAATGGATGATTAAGATTCTGCAAGCGGTCAAACGTTTGGCAACAATGTGATTAGCAACCTTTTATCACGCATTGTAGTCACCATTACACAAGATTAAACACAATATGATATTACATATGCAGACTATTCAATGCCTTACTCCACCATCTCTGCATCTGAATCTTTGGCCACAGAAACCTCTTCAACAATTTCCGTATCTGAATCTTTGGCAACCGAACAATCCAACTTGCCATTTATCGACGATAAACCTATGAACATAAGAACATTAATTGGAATTACTTCTACTTTTGTTTAATCTTTTCATTGGTAGCAAACTTTAGTTACCAGTAACTGATGTATGCATCCCATGAGATGATCCTGAATTTCGTTCAGGCTCTTTTACTGCAAGCGTTCTGTGCACATCCTCATATATGGTTTCAAGCTCACGCATGTTCTTGTTTAACCTAGAATTAGCAGAAGAGTCGCCCAAGCAAGCTACTACAGCATCAACAGCATTGGCCTCAGCTACATTACAAAGCTGAAGGAAGAAAGGAAAGTGGATTAGTACAATGGGAAGATACAGAAAAGTAAGCTGTGTTGGTAGCTGCATCTTATGGCTTACTCCATTATAAAGCTTGGCCATGTCAAGTCGATCAACTTGATTATTGGATGGATATTCTCCGGCTGCTAGATCTACATATTGGGATCATAGTCAGCAACTTGAAATTTTCATGCATACAATAAAAAAAATCATAAATATATCATGGATACTTATCTCCTAGTGCATACCTTCACATTTTTTCTTTCGTTCATTTTTTAAATAAAAAAAAACAATAAATTTCAGTCAGGCCAATTGGGGTAGTAAGACCGTTCTTGGTTATGTTTATATCTTATAATAACTCACTAGCCATCTATCTGTAACAAATATCACATTAAATCCATTCCTTCAACAATGAATTGAGAGATTTAATACGAAATATGGACCCAGCTTGAGATCAACGTCTCAAAACAAGCAACAAATGACTTGAGTGAATGATAAGAAAACCCCTATAATCAAACACCATCAGTAAGGGGCAAATCTACTCAAAAGTAAATGCCAAAGAACCTCCGAAACACAGTTTCGGACATGCATTCTACGAACCAAATAGAGAAATAAATAAATAAACGTCCAACAGATGCCCATTATCTTACATTAGAATAATGAGTAGATGTGAGACAAAGCTGGGTAATTTATAGTAGAAAGGTAGTCTATCTTTGTATGTGTACACTAATCTGTCTTATATTCACAATTTCATACTTATTATCAAAACAATGAGGTTTTTCCGCATGTGCAGCATTCAGTGATGTGACAAAGAAAATACAAGGAAAAGCTCACATAAGCCGTGAACATCCAACAGCAACACTTCTGTAGTGTTTCATTTAATGAAGCATTAAGTAGGAAAGATACAAAACTGTAAGAGGTCTCACCCACTTTGATGGGTCAAAGTTTTAATGAATTGTTAATTTTGGGAACTGAGGGTTCTTCTCATTTATCCTATTTACCTTGTTTCATATATGTCATGGGCAGTGGGGCTTGCTGGTGCAGGTTTCCCATGGGAGAAACAGGAGCATGCTAATGGTGCAAAGATATCCTAGCTTGACCTGAGCTCATTTAATTTATCGCAAAAGGTATCGCTGAATTGAGCTTAGTATTGCAACTTAAAAAAAATTCCACTATGCTTCTGTATAATAATTGCTGAGTCGAGCCATGAACATCCAACAGCATAAATCCTACAACCTGCTCTTTGACCCAGTGTAATAATGAGAGCCATAGAGAAATTACTTTGATATATCTATATTGCAATACATGACATTTGGTTGACTATGCCGTTTTGTCTTGTAGAAATGAAAGAACGTTGAACTAATGATCAATTTTGAAGGAACCAAAGTATGATTCACAAAAGCTTTGCAACATACGCATTCTAGTGCCATTTCAGCAACACAGTAATAATGTAGATATGTTCAAAGTACATGCTTGTTAAATATATAATGGAACGAGCAACTCTACCCAACAATGATCATAGATGGTATCCATTTAGAACTTTCTAAGAAGACAATTTAAAATCACATATTGAATCAATTCCATATAGAACAAGATGTCACCATTTGTTTTTTTTTTAATAAACGGTGTCAAGGACCTATTCTACAAGTTTAAAACGGAAAAAATATATAGATTATGATTCCCAACAATGGATTTGTACTAAACCATAGCAGCTTGACATATTCTTGTGTCCCCAACAGTTTGGTAGAAAATGTGTTTTTTGATCAAGAAAAAGAAATTTTCAAAACCGACCCAAATCATGTTTTTATTTTCAAAACCGACCCACTTTTTTTTATTTATCAAAATCGACTCACTTTTTGCCATGTCAACTTAATCTCATTTCCTAATTAGTCGGGATTGCCAACCCCGACTATTTAGGACAGCAAAAACCGGATTTAAGGCTTTTTAACAATCTCCTAAACAGTCGGGGTTGCCAACCCCGACTGTTTAAGAATGGGATTAAGCTGACGTGGCAAAAAGTGGGTCGATTTTGATAAATAAATAAAAAGTGGGTCGGTTTTGAAAATAAAAACATGGTTTGGGTCGGTTTTGAAAATTTCTTCTCGAGAAGAATTATGCATTTGAATTTCCCTAAAAACCAGGGATTACCACAATCAGCGGGGTGTATCCTTTAACCGAGGCCTTACATCTCTTTGACTAAGATTTGAAATCTCGGTATGGCTTGCGGTTTCTTATTGGCTTTTCTTGTACAAACACTGGATTTTTCGACAATTTTGACAATTTCATATCATAATTATTAGATTCTTCGTCAATGTTTTAACAATCGGATTTTGGGGAAATATCGGACAAACAAAATCCATATTGGATTGCGGAAATTTGGGAAATATTAGGGATATATAGTAAACATCGGAGATATATAGTAAACATTGGAGTGCCATATTGATGACGTGCATATATAATATAATGTCCTTAAATGTAATCTAAACATAGTTGATGAAATATAAGCATACAAAATGTAAATAATATTTAAGAACCCTAACCAATCTTTTGAAACAAATAAAGGTCCAAATTGACATTACAACATTGCAGCCAGTTTTTTTAGGCCGAAATGTCGCTTGATATTGGAAAAATCGTGATATATAGTCGTCCAAAAATTGCCAAAATTAGTATAGTATTTTGTGACAAGTCATATAAAAAGACATATCAACCATGTTGACATATCGCCCAAAATTGCCAAAAAGTGAAAGGCTATTGAGATCATCGTTTCGTAGAAAGGCTTATGAAAGGATATATCGGCCAATTTATAGGGCCATGTTGGGGATATTAAAAACAATGTTCTTTGTGCCATATTTTTTTCACTGTTATATGAAAAATCAGAATTTAATCAAAAGACTTCCATTTTTTATTATTATTTTTTACTCTGCTAATAAAACACCACTAGTTCAAGTTTTCACTTCAAATCCCAGAATTCCTCAATCATATCAGCCAATATTCCTGTTTTACCCTGTTTCAACTGGATCTCACAACATGCTTTAAATTCAATATGATACAGTATGTATCAGTATCCACTGGTTTCTAAAACCTTGCCTTTGACATTAACTTTAGATTTCATTTTCCAGACCTAGATTTTTATTTTGTCGAGCCTTTCATATGTAAGATTTTTAAGTTCAACATGACCAACTCAAAGGTTAACAACAATAAAACTTCTGCATATCTTTGCAGCTATTCAGAAGCTCTTTAAAATAAAAAAATAACAAAAGCAGAAAAGAACTGAGCAAGAGTGAAATTGTGATTTGATCACTAGTGCTTTGAAATTGCATGGCTGATTGGAAAACAAAATGATGCCAAGAATACAGACACATTAAATAAAGGATCAACTTTGATTTTATTGATACGAACATGGAAGAAGTAAAATTTTTAAAAACCGTACCAATTGGTTCCAAATCAGGTAATTCTTTCAGTAATGTATTCATATCTCCTGTGGTTTCACCAGGCGCATCAGTGACCACTGGTTCAATCTCCGGGTCTTTGCTTATTGGACCACGGGGGTTGGCTTTATCCTGCAATATGTCAAACCAACTAGAAACAGTAAGTTTGAAGATAACAAAAAGGTTACGTATAATCATATTGGCAGTCAAGAAGTGGAGTTCCCCTTTATTAGGAGAGGAGGTGGGGATTGGAGAACGTAGAAATATATAGGAAGCCAGGACAATAATCATTCTTTAACAAGACAAGATAAAAAAGAATATCTGAAAGTTTCACACTTGGACTTGATAAATGATATAAATTCCAGCTTTATATGTTAAACAAAACTGAAGTTTACAAACTTTAGCTTATTCTACAATCACCTAAGAACCTGAGATGACATGACACTGATGCAAAAGAAGAAGAAAGAGAAGCAGGACTAGAGAGTTACGATAAAAGCCAACACTAGTGCCGAGGGAGGGAGGAGGGTGAGGACCAACAAAACATGGAACTGAGAGTCGAGGATAAGTAAAAGATTATATTGTAAGATGTTCACAGCTCAACTTCAAGCAAAAGTGTCAGTCACACCTTGCGGTCAATTAGATCGAAAGGAGAAAATCATCTATAACATGTTCAGAATTTTTGTTATGAGTGGATCACACACAGTCGGAATTTGGTCATGAGAGGGAATCATATACTGTAATAAATTTCAGTGGTTTTCAGACTTAAAAAAACATCTGCAACACAAATGAGGATGCGCACGTGCATATGCATGAACAATGTTCCAGAACGCTGAAAGTGAATATTATGGTAATGAGCCTCTATGCCCCTCAGAAGTTAGCGGTCGCCGTTGGGATATTTGATTAATAGACAAAAAATTATATTATTACTATGAATACATAAAAACATGAATATACAGGGGGGGAGTTACTTCCAATAGAATCCACTCCCTTAAAGGCGATATGCACCCTTTAAAGTGCCAAAATAATTTAAAAGAAAATCAAGTGATTTAAACTTTTTTGCTCATGCACCAAGCACAAACGGAACAGCTGAAAGTAGTATATCAGATGTATGACTTGGACATATAAATTTTGATCTAACCATTTAAACAGGATGTGAACACTTAAAATCATTTGCATGCCAATTTTGGTTAGATCTAAAAAAACTATAAGATCAATAACTAAGAAGCTTGATAATTAAGTCATTCATCTTGTACACATTTGATGCCTAGGTTAAAAAAAACCTCAAATGCCTGCTTTTTGTTTTTAAGCATTTCAATAAAGTAGATCAAGCAGAACAAAGCAATCTTTAACTTGAAATTCCTATCAATGACTTTGAAATAAGGATTTGTGAGAAATCAAAAACTCATGCCAAAATCCCTATAATTAAGAGATCTTTACTATTTTCATCGCGTAAAAATAAAAAGCAGATCATATCCTCAACAAGATCAAAACACTTGAGGAAGATTGGGGAAAAAAAGCTTATCACCGCTGAAACCGCAAAGAACCTATAATACAAATAATAAGGTGGATCATGTCCATGAACGTGACCAAAACATCATGATGAAGAATTGAGATTTGAAAAACAAATCTGTCAAAGAAAATTCATATTAAGAATCAAGAAAAAGAATAATGAATAGATTAAAATTAGAGCATACCTTCAAACTGCATCAAATTATTGAGATGAAGATTAAAAAAGAAAAGGCTTTTTACTTGCATACCCCACAAATCCATCATAATTTAATTTACCTCCAAATCTTCATCTTTGCCAAATTACCTTCTAATTCACAACAAGACCTTTACCTTACCGTAGGCAGCGTGGGTATGGGTGTGGACACGGACACGGGCATGGTTAGGGACACAGGACACGGCAAATTTATAAAATGTGGGACATGGGGACACGCGCGCGCGCGCACACACATATATATGTAAGGAATATGGGTTTGCTTGGTACCGAGCATAAACTTAGTACTTAGTAGTGAGGTAGCCCATTCTCATCCACTTACTTAAAAGGTGGCAGCACACTCACATGAGTGCACATGGGTTAGATAATTAAGGGTGATTATTTTCAAGTGGGGCCCATTTGAATGAGTCACCTCACTACTAAGTACCAAGTTTGTACTTGGTACTAAGCATATCCATCATATCCATCATATCCATCTCTCTCTCTCTCTTCCCCCCCCCCCCCCCCCCCCCCCCCCCCCCCACACAAACACACGCACACACACATTAGATTAAATGTTGAACTAAAAATACTTATAATATTTGTATTTACTAAACTAATAATAAGGTTTAAACAACAAAAGTTTAGCTTTGATCGCATGGGAATATACGATGGGTATTTTTTAAAAATTTAATTAATGAGTTTCAATTTTTAGGTTTAAAAGCCGATTGGTTTTGAAGCCAATATTACTAAAGAAGCTAGTTTACTGTATAAGTAATAGGAAAAACATGTTCTACTTTAAACCACACGTGTCTATGGCATGTCCGCAAAAGATCCTTGTTACATAAACACGGCATCCAAAACGCCTAAATTTCTTTGTTAGGGAATACTCTTGGTATATGTTCTATTGAATTAAGTTGATTTATGTTTTTAAACTATGACTAAACCAACCCTAGTATAAACAGAGCATGTTTGGAAACTTTGGATTATAATCCACTATAATCCAAATGGATTGTAATATAGTCTTTGATAAGTTTAGTGGATTATAATCCATAGTCTTTGGTAAGTTTAGTGGATTATAATCTATTTTTAATAGTAGAGTGTTATGCAGAGGGGTGGGATTATAATGCATCATTGTTGTCAAAATAACCAAAAAAGACAAAGATCGGCGGTGAGTTGTTAAATAAGTCCTTAGATTTTGTGAAATCGTAAGGGGTATAATTATCATGTACTTAGTTAAACCTCATGCCTTATAAACCACAAAAAAATATGCTAGGATACCCCAGCTTATTTTTTGGTCGGTCATACGCCAAAATAAACCACTTGCCAAACATCTCAAAGTGATTCATAAGCCACAAAAGTGGGTTATGAGCCAATTTAACCATTTGTCAAACATGTGTTGGGCTTTTTGTTTTGATGATGTTTAACAAACAATTTACTACTAATATTGTTTGTCTAGTGTTTGTGTTTTCCTATTTATTATAGACAAACAATATGTTAGAGGTTGGATGGAATCGAACATTCACGATCATATCCAATGGAGGTTGGCAGAATATCGGTATGAAGCTTCACAATTCAAGTTGATAATCCAAGTTTAAGCTTCATCCGCAAGTGTACCAAGTCGAGCTTATTGAAGACCTATAGCTTGGGTAATCTAGTTTAGGAGTTTATATTATGTGTGTTTAGTACTTTAAGATCAATATCATATACATACACATTTTATTGGTTTCTATGTATGTATATATATATATATATATATATATATATATATATATACATACATGTTTTGGTTTTCAAGTTTATATAAATATGAAATTACATATTTCATATTTATTGTTTTGATTTGGTTTAGCTTTATAGATATGAAACAAATATACATTCATATACATATTTTATGTTTCATATATCATTTTGTTAAATGCGTATTGTACAAAACTTCATTTTTGCATAATATTGAGTTTTTGGTTTATAGACTTATCAACAATAGTTTATATCTTTAATCAAGTCTATAAAATTGTTTACAAAGTTTTAAAACTTGATTTATGTCAAAACATCAAAATTCAAGTATCTCATGTTTTCATGTTTTGGACATATTTGCAAAATGATGATATTTCACAAATGGGAGGTGCTTTTTGAAAACCAGTTTTTGTAACACGTTCATTTTCATGTTAACAATCATTTTTCAAAGTTTTACATTTTCTGAATTTGTTTACTATTTTTAAATCGAGTCTAAAAATCAAATTTTTAGTTTTCAGCCTGCGTATCAGAAATATCAGTTCACGGTCGACCGTGTGTGTCGCTGCGGTCGACCACAAAAAATCCAGAGACTCAGCCTGTTTTCTCAGCTGCTCACGATCGACTGGACTGGCCTCTGCAGTCGACCGCCAATGTTACCGTTACACAGTAACAGTAACTTGCTGATTTTGTTTATTTTATTGATTTTTATGGGTTTTGGGTGTTTTCTTGGGTTGTTTTCTTCTTTATTGATTTTTATGGGTTTTGGGTGTTTTCTTGGGTTGTTTTCTTCCACCCTATATATACCCCATTGTCATAACCATTTGAACAACTAAGAGAGTTTTTCTTGGGTTGTTTTCTTCCACCCTATATATACCCCATTGTCATAACCATTTGAACAACTAAGAGAGTTTTAAAAAGAGTTTAATTGTGTTTAACAATTGTTTAAGTTTGTTTAGTTTGTTTAAAGCTTGGTTTGTGAAGATATTTTCACAAGAGGAAGTGGAGATTAATTCTTGGTGTTTGAGTTTCAATTCATCTCTCCTACTCTTTGTCATTTTAGAGAAGTTTTTCTAAACTCAATTTCTAGCTTTATATTTACATTGTTTATTGATTATTATCTCTATAAGCTAGATTTTCATAACTGAGTTTAGATTTGTTTTGATTATACTCTTTGTTCACACACAACCTATTGAGCTTACTGTATTTACATACATAGTATAATTTGAGGTTGTAGGTTTGTGACTTAAGAGTATGAGTTTTCATTGTGTTCTTGTCCATAGTAGAGAACAAACATTTGTTGTATTGAGCCTAATTATGACGATACACTTTGTAATACACTTATACACCGAGAGGAGTGTGTGGTGAGAGACGAGGTCGTCCCAAGAGGAGTGGGTTAGGTGGTAATGCCTAGAGGTAGGTTGTAATTTCTAATACTTGAGGGAGACACGGGCTAAAGACCAACACTTAGAGGATGTAAAGTGGGATTACAAGAGTGAAATCGTAAAGTTTTCGATGAGCTAAAACCGAGTGTGTGGTGTAAACATTATTCGGGTGAGCGTAGAAAACTCGGTTGTGATAGTGGATTTCTTTTCGGATGTGGGGAGCGGAGACGTAGGACGGAAGGTCCGAACTCCATGATCATATTGCTTGTTTGAGTTTGCATTGACGCACTCTTTTTGTTCATCTTATTTAGTCATTGCCTCTTTGTTTATATTGTCCACTATTTTGCTTACTCTTGTTTATATTACTTATCCTTGCATATATATCTTGTGGCATATCATATTTGCTAGGATATTTGTTTACTCGAGGGTTCTTTCCTAGTAGGACTAGGATTAGAGTCTAACAATTAGTATCAGAGCTTGGTGCTTTTGATTAGAGGCATAATCACCTAGAGTCAAAATTCATTGTTCTCATATTTGTGCTAATCTAATTTTGAGATTTATTGTTATCTTGCTTGCATATACATATATATATCATGGATATGAATGGTGCATCTTGTTTAGGCTATGATCCTAGTATTACTCCTAAATTTAATGCTTTCCCCTATGCTCAATGGTGTTTTAGATTTAAGCTATTTGTTAGATCTAAAAATATTGATTTGTGGGAAGTCGTTAATAATGCTTATGTTGTGCCCACTTTGGAGAAATCCAAGTAGAGCAAAAATGATAAGAAAATGTTTACAATGAATAAGCTTGTTTTAGAATTTTTATTAAATGCATTTGATCCATCTATGTCTAACAAGCTTGATTCTTTTGATAGCGCTTATACATTATGAAAATTCTTAGAAGCGCATCAAGGAGACTTGGAGGAGATTCGACACGTTGTGACGGAATCGACTTCAAGTAATAGTGGAGCATCATCATCATGCACACGGCCACTAGGCGATAGCCCTAATGTGGTAAGTGATTTCGATTCCGAAAGTGAGCTTTCAATTAATGAACTCGCTTGTGCATATGATAGATTAATGCATGCCTATAAGAAATTGCACAATAATTTTATTGATCTTAAAAGCAAGCATATTAGTTTGAAATCCGATCATGAGTTGTTAGCCTCTAAGTTTGATGATATTTCAAATGAGAATGTGATTCTCAACGAAAAGAATGATAAATTAAAATTGGATCATGATTCTTTAATTTCAAATGTGGCTAATTTAACTCATGAAAAAGATAATATCATATTAGAAGTAGAGAACATTAGAAATGAGTTTAATTCTTTTAGAAATGATCATATATGTTCTACTTCTAAATTTCTAATATCAATACAAATATGTCTGATGATGAGTTGAATCATATTAAGGATCGCATATCATCTTTAGATTCAACCCTTAAAATATGCATTGTTAAAAATGATAAGTTTATGGACTTGTTTGCAAAGCCCCATATTAATTCTTTCAAGAAACCTATACAATATACACACATATATAACAAAATTTACAAGTGTTCAATTTGCGGTCGAAAAACCATATTGCTAAATTTTGTTATAATGCACAAAAACCCATCAATACATAATTCTTGTGCATTCCATCAAGTTTTTTCATCACACACACATGCACATGTATCAAATGCTCATCATAAGCATGCTAGTATGTTTAAATGTGATTATTGTGGTCGTTTTGATCATTTGGCCAAATATTATTTTGATTTGAAAAGAAAATCTAGTTTGTCAAATCTTTCTAGTAGACCACATGTTTTTAAGTGTGATGTTTGTGATAGGTTTGGACATCTTACAAAATTTTATTTTGATTTACAAAAAGCTTCCCTTTAGCAAAATGTTCCAATAAGACCACCTTTGTTTGATGATGTTTCCCATTTGCAAAATAAATTTAAAAGACCATCTTTTCTTACAAATGATTTCCGTGCACGTCTACTTGGTCAACACAAATCATTTACCCATTTTCATTGCACATTTTGCAATCGAAAAAGTCGTGTATATGACTATTGTTTTGATCGTGTTAGTGCACCACATGCGTCTAAAAGAGATCATAACCCTAGGACATTGAGCTTTAATGATAGGGATCATGTCCCTAGACTCTTAGGTACCAAGAGTAATTGGGTACCAAAACAAGTTTGACTTTAAATCAAGATTTTTAGTGTTTTTATTTTTTATTTCTTTGTTTTGAAAAACGTGTTTTGAAGTTTTTGTAAATGAAGATAATTTTCTTTTGGTCAACTCTTTTGTTATATTGACTTTGATTTTGATGAGAGGTTTGCGTTTAAGCAACCCCCCTCCGTATTTATTGGTTATCTACGTCCAAATCATGTTTACCGGGTACTAAAAGTATTTATATGGGTTAGAACAAGCTTAAGAGCTTGATATATGTTTGCCACTCTTCTTCTTGTCAAATGACATATTTTTATTGATTTTGATTTCATGGGATTTATGAATTCATTCGTTTAATTTGTTTTCATTTGGATTTTTTTTTCATGATTCTCATGTTTTTCTTCCATTTGTTTTCATAAATCTATTTATACATTGTTTTTACATTTGTGTATTAAGACACTTTTTTATATTGATATATCTATATGTGTTCTCATTATCTTGTTGTATGCTAAGAAGCACCGACTCGTGAAAACTCCCCCAGTCCCCGTGTCCGACGCTTGTCGGGGACGGACGCGCGTTCGACACGCGTTCGACACGCGTCGGACACGACGTCAACGGCGTCGACACGGTCAGCTCTAGTCGACACGGCGAAGTTGAGGGCGACACGGCGAAGTTGAGGGCGACACGGCGAAACCAGACTTTGAAACCCAAACCCGAAACCCAAACCCGAAACCCAATTTCAAACAGAAACACAAACCCTAACCCTAGTCGTGACTCGTGAGAAAACTTACCCGATTTCTCGTCGAAAGGGCTCTTGCGAAGTGAAGAGGCGCCGCCAGCTCTCAGTCTCCTCGTCGTCGTCGTCAGCGTCGTCGTCGTCGTCGTCAGCTCCAAGGTCAGTCTCTCTCTCTCTCCCCCCCTCTCTCTCTCTCTCCGATCGATCTCTCGCTCTCTCTCATCCCTTTCCCTCTGGTTCTCTCTTTCTCTCTCTTTCTTATCTCTTTCTTATCTCTTTCTCTCCCACATTTATCTCTTTCACACTCTCTCCACAAAAAAAACCCAGAAACTTTCCCGTTTCACAAAAAACCCCCACGAACGCCTCATTCACCCCACCATCCACTGTTCTCCCCCTCTCTCTCGAAAAAATCGCACACGAGTTTCAAAGGACCTCTGCCCCCCCCACTACGTTGGTTTTTTATTTTAAAAAAGCTGATTACTGTTTACTGTTTTGTCATTTTTCCAACTGTTGGATGCTTCACTGTTTGAGGCTGCTTAGTTTGGTATTCTCATAGTTAACTGTTGATGGTTGGGTTAAACCCTTTTTTTTTGTTGTTCTGTTGCTGTTGATTAATTGGGATGATAATCTCTGCTTATTTACTATTTTGCTGCTTTATTACCGTATTAACTGTTATTAATTATTCTTTTTTATACTGTTTTGCTACTGCTAGATGATTTTCTAATGTTAACTAGGATATTGTTAACTGTTAGGGTGTTAATTAGGATATTGTTAGCTGTTATTTGCTTACTGTTCTACTATTGTATGCTAATTTAAATGTTAATTAGGATTGTTTAGCTGTTGTTTGATGTTAATTAGGATATTGTTTACTGTTCTACTATTGTTTGCTTTTAGTTTACTGTTCTACTATTATTAATTTCTTAATTTATTGTTATTGCTTATATTTTACAGAAATGGAACAAGACGGGAGTTCTAGTGGTAGTGGAATACCTTATATTTTACAGAAATGGAACAAGACGGGAGTTCTAGTGGTAGTGGAATACAAGATGACAAATGTCCTCTTTGGAAATATGTTACCAAATTAAAGAAAAGAGGGGGAACGGCAGGAGGAAATTGGAGATGGAGATGTAATTATTGCAGAGAGGATTTTACTGGTTCACACTCAATAGTTAAAAATCACCTCTTGAGAATAAGTGGGACTGGAATTAAGATGTGTTCCAAGTCAACACCCGAAAATTTAAGGGAGTTTCAAAGGACGTTGGATCAAGCAGAGGCGAGGTTGATGGCTTCTAGGCCTAAGATGTCAGTTTTGCCTACATCTTCGACTGCAAGTACGGCCGGTGTAGGTGCAAGTGTAAGCATGCCGATTGATGCAGGTGGATTTAAGAGGGGGAGGGGGCCTAATACCGTGGAACAAGCATTCAACATGGGAGCAAGGGAGGAATTGGATGCATTGATTGGTAGGATGTTCTTCACGGGGGGATTGTCCTTCAACTTGACAAGGAATCTATATTATGCCAAAGCTTTTGCATATGCCGCAAACAATCCAATTTCTGGCTACAAGCCTCCTGGTTACAATTTCATGAGGACCACTATCTTACAACGTGAGAAAACTCACGTAGAGAGATTGATGGAGCCCATCAGGGGTACATGGCAACAGAAGGGAGTCTCCATTTGTAGTGATGGGTGGGCGGATGCACAAAGGAGGCCCATCATCAATTTTATGGCGGTATGTGAGGGTAAGCCAATGTTCTTGAATGCCGTGAATGTCGAGGGAGAAGTCAAGAATAAGTATTTTATCCAAACACAGCTAGAAAAGTGCATCACAGAGGTAGGACCGAAAAATATCATCCAAATCATAACCGATAATGCTTCGGCATGCAAGACCGCGGGAAGGCTTGTGGAGCAAACTTTGCCTCACATATTTTGGACTTCTTGTGTAGTCCATACACTCAATCTTGCTGTCAAGAATATTTGTGCGGCTAAGAACACGGAAGCAAATGCCGTGACTTATGCACAATTACATTGGATTACAGAGATCTCCGATGATGCATTGTTTATTAAGAATTTTATCATGAACCACTCTATGCGGCTTTTCATATTCAATGATTTTTCCAAGATGAAGCTCCTATCAATTGCCGACACAAGATTTGCCTCGTGGATTATTATGTTGAAGAGGTTTAAGGTCGTCAAGAGAGGCCTCTAAGACATGGTCCTTAGTGATCGATGGAGCTTATATAGAGACGATGATGTGGAGAAAGCTCAATTTGTGAAAGAGAAAGTCCTCGATGATTTGTGGTGGGACAAGATAGATTTTATTCTTGACTTCACCGGCCCAATCTATGAAATGATAAGGGTCACCGACACTGATACACCATGTCTTCATTTGGTGTATGATATGTGGGATACAATGATTGAGAAGGTGAAGCAAGCTATTTACAGGCATGAGGGTAAAAGGGATAACGAGGAATCTCCTTTTTATGAGGTGGTTCACAAGATCTTGGTGGATCGATGGAACAAGGGAAACACCCCGCTTCAGTGCTTGACACTCTTTAGTTCCAAGGTAATATTTCACATTTTACTCTTTAATGCGAATATTTCAATTAATTTTAATACATGAATTTCTTCTCACAAACATAGGTACTATCATTCCACATGGCTCAATGAGAACGTCAATCGGCAACCTCCAAATCAAGATCTTGAGATCTCTACAGAAAGATCAAAGTGCTTAAGAAGATATTATCCTAACCCCGATGAACGATTGATGGTGAACTTGGAATATGCTAAGTTTGTAGGGTCTTTGGAGGCTTTTGGTGATCCGGATTCTCTTTCCGATAGAGGACATATGGATCCAAAGTCATGGTGGCTTCTTTATGGTGCAAGTGCTCCAAATTTGCAAGCATTGGCCATAAAGCTTCTAGGCCAACCTTGTTCCTCTTCTTGTTGTGAACGGAATTGGAGTACGTATGGTTTCATTCACTCCTTAAAGAGGAACAAGCTAACCCCGACACGGACGGAGGATCTTGTTTATGTTCACACCAACATTCGTTTACTTTCTCGGAATTCGGAAGAGTATATGGAAGGGGAATCAAGAATGTGGGATATTGGTGGAGATGCCTTCGACTCATTTCAAGGAGCCGGCATGTTAGATGTTGTTGCCCTTTCTCTTGACGAGCCCACGATGGAGGCCATTGTGTTTGATGAGGATGAAAGAGTTGAATCCATAGAATAATCTTTTTGATGTTTCAACTTAAAAACTTTATTTTAAGATATGCTTTTGAGTGTAATTTTTATATTTTTGTAATGTTAGTAACTTAGTATTTTGTAGTCATTGAACTAGTTGCTACTTGAACTTTATTCTCTTGTATTTTTATATGCTCAAGATGAAAGTAGTGAAAATTAAAAAATCTAGCCGTGTCGCCGTATCCTATTTTTTGGGGTTTTGCTGTATCCGTGTCCGTGTCCGTGTCGTGTCCGTGTCGTGTCCGTGCTTCATAGGTTGTATGTGAGTTTTACCTAGCACGTTTTCATCTATGTTTGCTCACATATGTTTGCCTTGGTCATCATTGCATATATTCATTAAGGTATTTTGATAGGGGAGCCATCCCTATTTCTATTATTTGTTTTTATACTCACCATGTTTATAGGTAGGGGGAGCTTTCGCTTTCTTATTTCTTTTATAACCCCATTTTTTATGTTGTCAAAAGGAAAGAAATATTGTATGTATTTCTTGTTTATATGCATGATAATTATAATTTATATATTCATTTCCTTTCATGCATACATCCCTTTGTAAATTGTTTGTCATCGTCAAAAAAGGGAAGATTGTTGGCATTTTTGTTTTGATTATGTTTAACAAATAATTTACTACTAATATTGTTTGTCTAATATTTGTGTTTTTCTATTTATTATAGACAAACAATAAGTTAAAGGTTGGATGGAATCGAGCATTCACGATCATATCCAATGGAGGTTGGTGGAATATCGGTATGAAGCTTTGCAATTCAAGTTAAAGATCCAAGTTCAAGCTTCATCCGCAAGTGTACCAAGTCGAGCTTATTGAAGACTTATAGCTTGGATAATCTAGTTTAGGAGTTTATATTATGTGTGTTTAGTACTTTAAGCTCAATATCATATACACACACATTTTATTGGTTTCTATGTATATATATATAGTTATATATATATACATATTTTACTTTTTGGTTTCTATGTATATATATAATTATATATATACATACATGTTTTGGTTTTCAAGTTTATATAAATATGAAATTACATATTTCATATTTATTGTTTTGATTTGGTTTAGCTTTATAGATATGAAACAAATATACATTCATATACATATTTTATGTTTCATATAATGAAACAAATATACATTCATATACATATTTTATGTTTCATATATATCATTTTGTTAAATGCATATTGTACAAAACTTTATTTTTGCATAATATTGAGTTTTTGGTTTATAGACTTATCAACAATAGTTTATATCTTTAATCAAGTCTATAAAATTATTTTACAAAGTTTCAAAACTTGGTTTATGTCAAAACATCAAAATTCAAGTATCTCATGTTTTCATGTTTTGGACATATTTGTAAAATGATGATATTTTACAAATGGGAGGTGCTTTTTGAAAACTAGTTTTTGTAACATGTTCATTTTTATGTTTACAATCATTTCCCAAAGTTTTACATTTTTCTGAATTTGTTTACTATTTTTAAATCGAGTCTAAAAATCAGATTTTTAGTTTTCAGCCTGCGTATCAGAAATATCAGTTCACGGTCAACTGCGTGTCGCTGCAGCCGACCACGAAAAATCCAGAGACTCGGCCTGTTTTCTCAGCTACTCACGGTCGACTGGACTGGCATCTGCGGTCGACCGCCAATGTTACCGTTACACAATAACGGTAACTTACTGATTTTATTTATTTTATTGATTTTTATGGGTTTTTGGTGTTTTCTTGGGTTGTTTTCTTCCACCCTATATATATCTCATTGTCATAACCATTTGAACAACTAAGAGAGTTTTAAAAAGAGTTTAAGTGTGTTTAACAATTGTTTAAAGTTTGTTTAGTTTGTTTAAAGCTTGGTTTGTGAAGATATTTTCACAAGAGGAAGTGAAGATCAATTCTTGGTGTTTGAGCTTCAATTCATCTCTCCTACTCTTATCATTTTAGAGAAGTTTTTCTAAACTCAATTTCTAGTTTTATATTTACATTGTTTATTGATTATTATCTCTATAAGCTAGATTTTCATAATTGAGTTTAGATTTGTTTTGATTATACTTTTTGTTCACACACAACCTATTGAGCTTACTGTATTTACATACATAGTATAATTTGGGGTTGTGGGTTTGTGACTTAGAGTATGAGTTTTCATTGTGTTCTTGTCCATAGTAGAGAACAAACATTTGTTGTATTGAGCTTAATTATGACGATACATTTTGTAATACACTTGTACACCGAGAGGAGTGTGTGGTGAGAGACGGGATCGTCCTAAGAGGAGTGGGATAGGTGATAATGCCTAGAGGTAGGTTGTAATTTCTAGCACTTGAGGGAGATACGAGCTAGAGACCAACACTTAGAGGGTGTAAAGTGAGATTACAAGAGTGAAATCGTAAAGTTTTCGATGAGCTAAAACCGAGTGTGTGGTGTAAATATTATTCGGGTGAGCGTAGAAAACTCGGTTGTGATAGTGGATTTCTTTTCGGGTGTGGGGAGCGGAGACGTAGGACGGAAGGTCCGAACTCCGTGATCATATTGCTTGTTTGAGTTTGCATTGGCGCACTCTTTTTGTTCATCTTATTTAGTCATTGCCTCTTTCTTTATATTGTCCACTATTTTGTTTACTCTTGTTTATATTACTTATCATTGCATATATGTCTTGTTGCATATCATATTTGCTAGGATATTTGTTAATGAGTTTTAAATTGGCATAAATCGAATTAGATTAGCATAAATTCTATTCACCCTACCCCCTTTAGGGTTCTTTCCTAGTGGCATTAGGGTCTAACAACATACTCTTAGTTAAACTGATTAACCTATCTTACTGCTAATTCATTTGTCTCCTCACACTTTCCTTCTGCCTCTCTTAGGTACAGAGGGAGAGGGTGGGACTCCTCTTTTCTTCTTCCATTTCTCATTTCTCCGATCCTTCGCAAACTAAAGTACAACACAAATCCCGGGTTAGGCCTTAGTTCTGAATTGTTTGTAAGCCTTATGACTTCCTTTAGGGATATCATTAACCTTGTAACAATACATTTGATAATTGTGATGATTATATTCATTAAAATTATTGTAAAGCATTTTTATTATTAAATATTTAAAATATATAATAAAACACATAACTATATTATCATTATGTATTACTTTATTTTGCGTTTTATGTTATCGAGAGGCAAGCTTTCTGTCATGCATTATACCGTTATTATCAACATTGCTAGACAATATCTTGATTCTCAATATTTTGTCGGACTAGTTAACATGGAAACATACTTTCTATGACATAACCTACAATTTTTTGTGACCTTATCATTCATTACATTATCAAAGATATAAGGCACCCAATTTCTCTGAATTGTCCTAATTCCTAACTCGGCTAAAGGTTAGGAATTAGTTGTCTCTTTTCAATAGATGGTTATCCGGTAAAAGCTGGAGAGGGCTTAATGATAGTTTCTTCCCCCTTAATGGTAGATTCTTGATAGCTATATTGGGCCTTCATCAAAAGTAAACAAAAAAAGGCAAATAGAGTCAAATTCCAATTCGTAAAAACTTGTTGAAAATCTGAACAAATAAAACAAATGAAAAACTAAAATCTTAAAGTCTCTCCTAATAGCGAGGAAGTTATCAATCTGAGGATTACAAATAAAAACGAAAGATAACTTACAACTTCATCCAAACAGAATTCCAAATCCAAAATCTTCTCCAGCAGTTGATATCTTTTTCGTATAAATTCAACAATCCTTCTTTGCACTTCACGGAATTGATAGAGGGTGGAGTAATCAGAATTGGACTGGTTTCCTTTTGTAACATCTGGAGTTTCCTACATAACAGGAGTAAAAACTCAAACATGATCGTGTTGATCTTTTTAAGTGAACAACCATGCCTCCTTTTAATTAAATAACTAACATTGAAAGAGTTGCTAGAACCATCACCCATCTGGACTCCTCCAGCAGATGGTCCATTTAAGACAGGAAGGCTTAATTCTCGGCGACCAACTTCAACAAGCCCAAGGTCTTTATCTTCAACAATAGCCTGCCATCTTGCATAGCCATGCCTTGCATCCAAAAATGAGATAAGATGACTTGACCAGTGAACCAAAAACATAAAAGATATAAAATAGCTATTAATAATAAAAATTCTAAAGCCACTGACTTATTTCTCAAATATTGCAATAAACTAATGGAACGAACTTTTTCAAAACTGACTTTTATAATAATAGTTATCTATAATTAAAACATATTATATGCTACAGATTTATCATTGATTGTTACTTAATCAGATACTTGAAAAATGTCAATTTACTATATTTGCATGAAGCAAAAAGTTTACAAACTATGATGAGTGCTCAATAAACTAAAATTTCAATACTTAATGACTGAGAATAAAAAAGAGCTTGATACCTTAAAATAGCTTTTAATAGCAATATATCATGCTCTTCCTTCCAAATTCTTCCACTCAAGCTGGGGTAGCATTCTCGCACATCTTTAGGAAAAAGAGAAGCCCCAGGATTGTCTTCCAAAATTTTCAGCTGCCAAAACATAAAATATCAAACAAAAACACAAATAAACATGGTGTATATATTTACATCTACCAGCACGGAAAAAGAGAGTTCTGTGCTCTTTAATGAACAACTTTAAAGCCTCCAGATATGTCCTTTTGGGTCTGTCATATTTTAGGTACCCGAAGTTGCCCAAAACTCAATGACAACCATAATACAGGTATTTTACCTTCTTCTCTACAGGTCTTGGTTTGGTTATTCTTCCTGTAAATAGAATAGTTTCTCAACAACATGGTTTATTCTGTTTTTCCATAATTAACCTCTATAGTACCATTTTACCATACTGCCTTGTAATATATCTGATTATGCTTTACAGTTTTAGAATTTGCAAGTTTATAGCTAAATTACTGGACTTAGTAGGCTTATTAAATTTGCAAGGAATTTGTGAGACTTGACAGGTATTTTGATAAGTGATTTTAACTACCTTTGTTGTTAACCCCATTGGGGCTTTCCACTCCCATTATCATGCATACCGTTACTTCAGCCACCATGAATACTAGGTATGATATAGAAAAAAAGAATTTAGTGTATAAGACTCAAACATTAGCCTCTTAATTTGGTTTGATGATTTAATGTTTATAATTTACCTAGGTTTTGGTGAAGTAAGCTATGGTGCATGGGTGTGGGTGCGGACACGGACATGGAAGTAGATAGGGATGGCAAATTTGTAAAAAAAAATAGGATATGAGGACAAGGCTATATATATACAATTGAATTTAATAATTTATATGGGATTTTGATATTGTTTTTTTCATATGCTATGAGAACTAAAATACTCATATCATTTTTATGTTTCTTTTATTCAGTAGATTATAAATTTAAAAACATCTCCTTTCTGAACTAAAAACCCAAACGACTGTTTAAAATCATACTTATGAACTAGGTATGGGTTGTTATGAACTAGGTATGGGTTGAAATGAACCCGACCCAAGTCCAACGAGTTGCAGAAATTTAAGGGGAAGTGTAAGATATACGTCCAAGGAGTGTATCACGAGTGTTCTAAACTAAAAATGTGTTATATAATCAATTACAGGTCTAAATAAATGTATGTATACATTCAAGAAGTGTCCAAGGAGTGTCGGAAAATGGACACATATATGGGAAGTGTCAGACACGGATACAGGAGACTAGATGAAGTTTCCACGTAACCTAGGAAGTAAGACTCAAATATATGTTAGAAATTCTCGGAATCCATAACTATAACGGAGACCTGGATCAGGTATCAACATCAGGAGTTGCAGCAGTAAGAAAGTTTAGGATTTAGACGTATCAGATATTTGCTATTGGTATTATAAAACTTGCAATAAAATATTTGAGCGCATACACACATGTAATTAAGAAATATTAAATATTCTATACCTTTCATTAAATCTTAATATGGAAAAGTTTGAACAAAAAACCATCTAAATGGATTCACGACAGAAAGGCTCTAGGAATTATTTAATGTGTTAAGCCCAATGGTTTACTTTTACTGAAGGACATCTTACATGCTTTTGTCTAATATCAGAGAACCCAGATGCACTCAGGACTTTGGAGTTGTAATAGGAAATAACATCAAGAACACATAATTCACGTGGATGAACTTGGATATAGCAAAAGTGCCAGACTATACATCTACGAATCACTTATTTGGCAGATTAGTAATATTATTGCTCATTTGAAGGGACCAAAGCATGGTAAACAGTGCAACCAACCAACCAGAAATCATTCAGTCAGAACTTCCAGTTTGGTAAACAAGCAAGACGTTCTGAAGTTACCTTTTCCTTTATCAGACTAATATGTGCAAGTCTAACAAGTACATCATCTACTCGTAAGCCTTCTTTTGGCACCCCATCTACATAATTGACAATGAGTATCATTAATTATTATGAATAAAAGCCAAATCTTTTCCATTAAAAAAATTCTATGTGGAAGTGGAAAAAAGCTATTATCACCTGAAAATTTTGGTGAATCATTAATACCCTCATCAATGTGTCTCATGAAAAGAAAGCCATACCTATTTAAAAAACAAAAAAGAGAATTGTAATATATAAGCATAGATTCATCACCTACAAAAACTTTAAATTGAATTTGTGAAATTTAATTTGCTTGAAAAGTAAAGGAAAATAAGCACAGGAATGTCAGCTCCTTTTGAGTTGAAAAAACATTCAAATAAATCAGTACACGAGTTATTAAAGATAACACAATAAAAGAAAGCTTCCTATTTCATGCATTATGGTAGGATGGTCAACAGTGTAGTGCAAGATGTCATGTGATAATTTTTGCAAAAACTTATTACACTCATCAATGTCTCATTGTGTCTCATGAAAAGAGAGACAATAATAAACATGTTTTTAGTATAAGCAAACATTTATTAGAACATAATGCAGTACCAACAAGTACAGAAACCTTAAATTGAATTTCTGGAATTTAATTTGCTAAAGAAGTGAAGGTAAAGAAGCATATTGAAATAACTTTCTAATAAATCGGTACACGAGCTGAGAGAGAGAGAGAGAATAAAATATAAGAGTGCCTTCTATGTCGCACATTATGTTAGGATGATCAACAGTATATCGGCTCAGAGCTTAAAGTGCATATGACATAACACTAACAGAGCCTACGTGTTTCGGGTTTTTTAAATGATAAATAGGAACATGATTTCCTAATACAAGTTTAATTTT